>NC_077231.1:68710600-69024708 GCF_027887165.1 Monodelphis domestica | reverse complement strand
TACATTTTAATCTTGTTTTATGGTTCTCTGGAATGCTGTTGGCCAAAGGTCCATCTGCTGTAACTGATCAAACTCACTTATGCTTTAATCTATCAAGAGTTATACAAAAATACATCCAGAAAACAGTGCAAGTGGGGAGAATTGTAGAACCTAGGAAGTCAGAACGAGAGCAGGCAAACACAAAAGCAGATGGAAACAGGGAGTAGAGGAGTCAAACCAAGGAAGCCAGTGTGAACTTTTGGAAACAGGCAGATCACAGAGAAAATAAAGCTACCATGGAAGCCAATAGAAGCTTCTGCAAATGTACCTGAAGTCAGCCTGGGCTCAGAATTAGGTGTCTGAGGACCAGTGATGGAGAACCTGAAGCTGAATCATGTCCTTGGCTTTAGAGACCTGGAATGACACACAGAGAGAAGAGCAATGCAGAGTCAGGTGCAGAAAAACACTTTGAAGGAGAGAGGTCTACACTGTGTGTACTCACCAGAACTAAAGGAGAAAAAGCCAATTTTGAGTAGAGCATCTATTTCTGTGGGTCAGTGCAAGAGGCTTCAGACCAGGAGATTTCCAGCATCTTTGGAAGTCTAGCAGGGCTCAGAAACAACTCCTAACAATAGGAGACAGCTAGGTTTTATACTCTGTAAACAGTTGGACTTAACAAGAATTCTTGAAATCCAATACGTATCAGACACTTCTTAGCTGTGTGATGCCAAGCAAGTAATTTAATCTTTCTATAGTTAAAAATTCTTGAACCCCTAAAACTACATTACCCCAAATTCCTTTCTGTATTACCTAGAATCCTTTTCCCTTTTTCCTGTGCCTCCATATTTGCATGGTCACATTATTGTTTTATAAATTCTGTAGCTCCTCCCTCTTTCTCTCTTTTTTGGAGACCAGGCTGGGTTTAGGTAGTTCTTTTACGTTAGTTATATTAATAAAACTTTATAAAATATAAAACTTAGTCTATTGGATATCAATTTTAACCTTTTCATCCTAAATAACTTCAGATTCCCTACCTGTAAAGTGAGGGGCAAAGACTTGAGGGTCTCTAAATCAAATTTAGTTCTCAATCTATGATTGGATTATCATGCAAGGAGAAAATGAATATAACTAGACAAAGTGGAATCCACAATGGACTACCAAGAGATTGGGACAGTTGACAAGAATTGAGGCAGTGCTTGAGGTCTAATTCCAGTCACTGAATCTATATTTTCATTGGAATTGCTATCCAGATTATAAATAGAACAAGCCACACTTAATCTATCCAAATGATCCAAGAGTGCCAGAGGTGACTGGCCTCTACATAAAATTAATTAAGGTCTGAAGCTTAAAAGCAGGATTGATCAAAGGCTGGGGGTAAGAGGATGATGAACACAATTAAACAATCTATGGGTTAGGATAAGACAAAGATATAAAAAATAGAAAAGAGTAATAAAGCAACTTTGTACTAACTCTGAGAAAGCATGAACAAGAGCAAGATACAAAGGTCTTGGCCAAAAGAACTACAAGTGAGGGGGTCAGCTAGGTTGCTCAGTGGATAGAGAGCTAGGACTAGAGACAGGAGGATCTGGGTTCAAATATGGCAGTAAACACTTCCTAGCTTTGTGATCCTGGCAAATGTCTTAAACCCTCATTGCCTAGCCCTTACTGCTCTTCTGCCTTGGAACCAATGCTTATCGATTTTAGGACAGAAGATGAAGTTTTTTTTTGTTTGTTTGTTTGTTTTTAAAGGCTACAAGTGAGTCTGAAAGAAATGAATCAATTTTTTTAAAGATAGTATTGCAATTTGGGAACACTGAAAACAGAAGAAACTACCAGTGCAGAGAGATTACCTTGGGGGAAAATAACAAAAAACAAATGGTTATAATCAAAAATATTGACATAGACAAAGTGAGTATAAACTGTCAGAGAAATTAAAAGTGAATTTTTAATAGATTAGGGAATTTTCAAGTATTTTGGACAAAAAACAAGTACGAGTTAAAACTCAGAATTGCACTCTAAGAAGTTAAGAGAATTCCAGGAAGGTAAATAAATTGGATGAATTAGAAAGAACTAAATGATAACAAAGTACTTATATTCTAATAACATAGAAGAGAAAATGTTCTTTCAGACTTCTGTTATCTTAAGGGATCACAGAGTTAAAAAAAACTTGGTTGTCATTTGTTCTATATATAGTTATAAATAAATATGTGAGAGAGTGACTATTTCAAATTCTCTAATCTGAACCAGAAAAAGAATTGAGAATAGAAACACAAAGAAAATAGAGAATAGGTGTACAAATTATCACAAATCAATGTTATGATATAACATTGTACCATAATAAATGGTGGCAAAAGGGATGGAGTGAGAGATACTGTAATAATTTCCATAAAATGAATAAAATTGTGAGAAAAACCACTACTACAATTAACAGAATTACTTCTCTACTATAAAGGAAAACACTTTTGAAAGACTTAATGATACTCATCCAGAACTCCAGAAGACAGATGAATTGTATGGAATTAGAGAATAAGATATCCATTTTCAGACAATATCAATATGCTTGTTTATTCAATTATTCATTCATTCTAATTCATCCATTCATTTATTATGGCAATACTTACTGTCTACAGTCAAGAGTATTTTGTGCAAGAGAGATGGAAATTAGCAACACTGAGGTTAGAGAGTTTATACTGATATTAGAAAAGGAAGAAAAGAAAAATGACATCCATGAATCATTTTTAAAAAGTAAATGCTAAACCAAAGAGGTCAGAAGGGGAAAGAGATAAACAGAATAATACTATAATTGCAATGTATAATTTGAAATATTTTTAAAAATAGGCTATAGAAGGTGTAAATTCACACTCACATCTAGTTCTTCCTTCCTTTTTTTCCTTCCTTTCTTCCTTCCTTCCATCACTCCCTCCTTCATTCCCTCTTTCACTTCTTCCTTCTTTTTTCTGTCAGAGGAAACTTAGGTTTTTTTCAAGCTTACAACAATAAAAAGGGGAAAAATGATCCCACTTCTGATTTCAATGGCTTTGAAAGAATCAGTGGATGAATAAATAATATTATTTATTTTATGTGCATACTTTAGCTGAGTAGGTGCAGGTGAAATCACAAGTTCTCTTCCAGTTACTCATTAGAGACTTCATGAAGAAGACAAATTTCAAATAGTTTGAATATTGAAAAAGAGAATGTTTGGTTGATGATCATATTGTTAGTTTCAGAAATGACACAAAAGTCTCAGTAGGCTAAAGAGAGCAATCACACACAGAATAACACACGTGTGCACATATACATGAATTGTTTTGCTTATTAATAACATAGGAGAGAGATGGAAACTGATGGGCTCAAGTGAAGGGCTTTGCAGTAGAGGCTTAATAAGTATGATAAATGGTAGAACTTTAAATTTTGATGAATCAATTTACTGGTAATAAAATCACACACACAAAGTTGTTCTCAAGCATCTTCTACTGCTTGGTTTAACTCTATTTCTAGCATACTTAATGTGCCTTAGTCATTAGGAGTAAAGCGTAGAAATGGAATTGTACTTTGAAGAATCAAACAGAGCAAAGCAGCAGTCAGGATTTGAAGTTGGATATATCTATCAGTTAGCCCTTGCCAGATTATTGGCAGAAACCTGAATTTTCTGATATTCTTTTTTAAAAGGAGTATTTATATGAACCACTGTAATATTATTAATATTATATATGGGAAAGGCTTTCTCAATGATGCTGAGAAATAGTTCATATACATAAGTGAACATTCATTCTCTTTAAAAATGTTCATGAATTCTTATTGTATTGAGTTTTAGTTGTTGTCTATCCTTCATATTTTAAAAGGACCAATGACATCATGAGGGGGGGTATCTTGACTTTCCTGTAAATTGGATTTAAGTGAGGCAGAGTTGCACAGTTATCAGCCTTACTCTCTTTTCCAGAGTCATCAAAGTACATTGGCAGGACAAAAGGCAAAACAGCTGACGATGGGCTGACATGTAGTAAATGACTTTGGTGTCTTTCCTGTCTGAGTAGCCTCCAAGCACCCTACAGGGACTGTTTCAGCTGCCATTTTGGCCACATGCTTAGGGCTGTCCTCCCCCTAACTCACCCATAGGTATGAGATACTCTCAGTCTTTTTTGGCCAGCATTCCAAGACAGTTTTGCCCAAGTTTGGCCAATGCATTTGCTACCACTTCTTGTAGTCAAGGCTAAGAGTTGGATGAAAGGTGAACAAAGGTGGATGAGAAATCCCAAAAAGGGATCAGGAAACCCTCATGATAGAGGTTCTAGTTTTCCTTGAATACCCCATTTACTCCTGCCCTAATGCCTTTCCCTCTGAGTTTTAGTAAATAAGCAGTGAATCTTCAAAGCTTCAAAAATATGACTTCTTTTTTTGCAACTAAAATTCATTTCAGCAAAAATCCACTGGAAAACTCTTAGCACCATGCAGTTCTTAAAACTCAAAAAGAGTAAAACTTGAATCTGAGATTAAACAGGAATGCAAGAACAAATTTCTTAACACATTTTCTTCTAAAACGCATGATATCCCTCCCTACTGAATTAACATTTAAAAAAATATTGGCAGCAAATATATCCCTGTCTTTATATCTATGTGAAGACATAATAGATATATAAATTTCAGCAATTTAAATGGGGAAATAATAACTACTGGGTCCTTTATATTTTTGCTCTGAGTAGTCTTAGCCATTTGTGGCTCAAAGATGAAACCATATGGAACTAGAGGAGATAGTTCTAATGAATATGTTGTTAAAGTAAGTCTGGGAAGGATGCCTTTAGAGTTTATCAAGAAGGTGTCACAATGCCCCATCTGCTCCCTGGCAGAGATAGATAATCTCATAAATAAATATATTTCATAAGATTAATATAGTGGTAGGAACTGACCTATGGTTCAGATCCGTAGTTCCTGGCAAAGACTAATGTGCTAAAGAGAAACAAAACTTAGATTCAAGATAGAACACTTTGAACATTCTGCTCATCTTCTGAGTACTCACATATGTCTAGATTGACATGATAGGTCGGTAGCTGGAAGAATTCCATAGGTCATATACTTCAATATCCTCATTTTACTAATGAGTAAACTGAGGTCTAGAGTTTCAGTGACCCAAAGTTACAGAGGTATCAAGGGACAAAGCTAAGATTTGAATAAAACCTCATGCCTCTAAATTAATCATCTATTCACTTCTATCCTATTGCCTCTTAAAGAAACTCTAAAAGGACCTACCTGTATGTAATTCAGCAGGACTGACTTCCATTGTTGAATGTTTAATGATACAATTTGCAAATCTCCCTGGGCAATCTCTGACAATAAACGTTAGGAAAATTCTTGAAATGACACTATCATCAACCTGTTCTTACAAATGAGGAAAATGTGACCCAGGAATATTAAAGGATGTTCCCTAGTTCTCAAGGTACTGGAATTCGAATCCACAATTTAAAAAATCTAGATCCAGTTTTATTCCATTGCACTTAAGTTGACTTTTTAGTCAATTGTAGCTTTATCATTTTTGGAATCAAATCATGAGCACCTTGTAAGACTTTTAGCCAATGTCATCACGAATAATTCCTTTATTCTACATGAAATATTGCCAAAATAACAAATGCAAAATGATGATGATTTTCAACTTGTAGTCATGTAATACATACTTATAATAAAGCCATTTGTTATGTACAGAAAATAATTATGTTACTTACATATGAATGGCTTGAGTTTCTTTAATGGCACTACTACCTTTCTAACCAAATCAAGGTATCTGGTATCTCAGCCATCTAACTATATAAGTTTATCAGTCTTGGCAGGTGAATCAGAGAGATCTTATAAAATCAAATGTTCATTGTAAGTGGCACCAAATTCTCTTCAGTGGCAGATAAAGTGAGATCAATTGTTGATATTGCTCCTACCAACAGAAACACCAATGTTCTGTGATAAACACTGAAAAAAAAAAGAACAGCTATAGGAACATAATCAGGAGGCTAATGTTTGTGTCACAGCCTGTCTCAACATTATGTACAGATGGATGATTTCCTCCAGTGGTGTAGAATAGAGTTTAGTAAAAAAGGATCAGATACATGACTCTGAGTCAGAATCTATAAGACATATCCTAGTCATTCAGAATACCTTCTTGGATAGAAAACATCCTAGTTTCCTACCAGTACAGAATCTATCACTTTCTCTTCATATCTATGTATAGATTATAGGCAGCATTCATCCCTCCACCTTCTTCCTTTTTTCTATTAAAATGTTATATAACATGAAGGTCCAATAAAAATTCAATGTTTCATATTTTATCATTTATTTTTCCTTCCTTTTAAATAAATCTAAAATAGAAGACCACAAGGGAAACAAAACAACATCTAATGAAGCAAAACAAAATTAATCAATAATACTCATTAGATTAATTAATCAACAATACTTATTAAACACCTATGTGCAAGACAGTGTGCTAAGCTTGGAGAAGTAAAAGGCAAAAATTTAGTTGTTCTTGCTTTAAAGAAGTTTACATTTTAATAGAAGGGAAGAATAATCCATATACATACACATGTATACACACATACAGAATATATAGAATATAAATTCTGAGGAGTTAAAGAAGAAAAGGGATTAGCACCTATGGAGAACAAGAAAGACTTTATGTGAAAGATGGTTTATGAAGGAAACTAAGGTATTGCAAGAATAGAGAAAAATGGAGTAAAAGCTAAAAATCAACAGCTATAAAAAAGCATGGAGATATAATTGGGAAAAAGAATAGTCAATAACAGGCCAGGTATGGCCATTTTGCTTCAGATTTTTGTTTCACTATTAAGAAAGCTTCCCAGGAAGTATTCTTATGCTAGAAAAAATAAAGTTGTTTGTTGTTATTTTCTTTTTTCTTCCTTGATAGGAGATGAAATTGGCCAGGGATTCCATTTGAAGAAGAAAGATTTGAAGTTATTCCTTTTTGTTTTTTATTTTTTTGTCATAAATGTATTATAATTTATATAGTCATTATCTCCAATAAGAATAACACTGAGAACATTAACTATTTCTTTTCTACTTAATAATCCCCTCCCTTTCCCTTTTCTTTCCTTTCTTTCTTTCCTTCCTTCCTTTTTTCCTCCCTTCCTCCCTTCCTCTCTTTCCTCTTTCTTTCCTTCCCTGGCTTTTTTCCTTCCCTTCATTTTTACCTTAGGATTTCTCTCTATTTATTTCTCTCTCTGAATCTATCTCTTTTTTTCTTTTTCTCATCTCTGCCACTCTCTTTCTTTGTGTCTGTTTTTCTCTTTTGTCTGTCTCTGTTTCTCTGTCTTTGCCCCTCTACCTCCCTATATCTCAAAAATACACAAACACACACACACTTAGTATTAGACTTAGAATCATACATAACAAATTATCTTTTATAACTAGAAAAATAAAGCATCAATGAAATAAATGGAACAAAACTAAAAATACTGAGATTAGGATCCGTTGAAGTGAGTCCCAAGGTACTGGCTTCTAAGGTTTCTCTCTCTGAATCCATGAATGCAACTCTCCACTTTGTGAGTCATCAATCAAAAACATGTATTGAACATCTATATCACATTAGACAGCATCCTAGTTTCTGGTACTAATAATTAAGTAAAAATAATAACTCCCTCAAAGGAGATTCCAATCTGGAGGTGAGAGAGGGAGGGGTAATATATATAGGTATGTACATGTTGTTGTTTGTCTTTCCTTTTTAAAGAGACCTATTGACATCATGGGTGATGCCTTTCCATGGGCATGAACTGGATTTAAGTGAGAAAGAGTTGCACAAAGTCAGTAGCTGCCCTCTTTAAGAATCATGAAATTTCAGTGGCAGAGTATCTTGGAGCCACAGGGGAGAGCTGGATGAAAGATAGGTATCAAAATTCGATGAGAAGCTCTGACATAGGCTTGGCAAGTCGTCACACCAAGAAGTACTAGTCTACCTCTCTTTATATGTATATATGTATGAATTAAATAGATATAAATTAATTTGGAGGGGAAGGCTTTAGAATATTTGTAGAAGAGGCCACTGTCATAATAGAACCTAGAGGGAATAAAATGATTCTGAGAAATAATGGTAAGAAGGGACAATATTTGAATCAAAGTAGAGGCGTTGGAGGGTGGGCATCAGATACCTGTTGTAAAATGCCACTCCAAGAAGAAATAAGAAAAAAGCATCAAATCAGAAAGCAAAAGAAGAATATGAACAGGTACAAGCTAAGCATGTAGCTAAGAAATAGGAATTTGAAAAAAGAAAAGAAGAGAGAGAAGCATAGCACTATTACAAAAAAAAAAAAACCTGGAAGTTTATAAAATATTGAGCAAAAAAAAATGACAACCAAATCTGAACTTACAAATGGAGTATCTTTTAAAGAAAATACAAGAGAAAACCTAAAACACGTTTTGTCCTTTAATAAATATGAAATAATAAAAAAAGATAAAGATAGAGGATGGTAGCTATGTGTCTCTGTATGCACAGACATGAAAAGGAAGAGAAATAGGGTCACAAGGGCCTTCCACCTTACAAAGCATGTTATTCTGTTTCTTTACCAGTCACTCTTCCTGTTTCTTCAATTTTATTCCTTTATACCTTGTCTAGGGCTCTCCTGCCCTGGTCACCTTTCTGAAAAACATTATTTTCACTTTTATAACTCTTGCTTCTTCCAAGATCTTGGTACATTCATCTCCCTTACAAGATCCATATTAAGCTCTGGGACATCATTCCTATTTTCTCTTTATTGCTGATCTTAAAATGTTAAAATTCCTGCTCTTGGCCTTAGTCTTTATATGGAGTATACCATTGAATTAGGTAAGAAACAGAAGATGTATTAGAAGTTATTTTTCTAATTTCTGTGATCTGTAATGATATATTCTCACTGGCTAAGACATTCAGAATATAAGTTATTATTTTAAATCAAGAGACAGAACTAGAATGATTCCATGGTCATATCTGGACTTCAGTCATATTATCTCATTTCCCCAAAAGTCTCCTTTTCTCAAAATGATCTCCATTTAGCTATCAAGAATTCCAGAAGCACATGTAATTCCATTCATTCATTCATTCATTTATTCAATCAGTTAACATTTATTAAATGCCTATTAGGTGCCAGGCACTATGTTAATCATTAGTTATTTTACTCATTCAGTCTACACAAAACTTTATTAATTGTTTAATTAAACACAATTTTCCAGGCACTGTACTAAACAACAAAGATACAAAGAAAGATGGAGAAAGAACACATATTTGCCCTCAAGAAATATAATGTGAATAGAAATGGGAACATATTAATAATGAGGTATATGTAAAATATGTGTGGAGTAAATGGAAGATATTATTTAAGAAATCAGCTATAAATGGGGACCTGAAAAGGACTTTTAAAGAAGATGAGATTTAAATTGAGTCCTTAAAAAGGCAAAGAAAGCTAGAAGATAAGTGGGCAGAGCCCTCCAGGCATGATAACCAATGCAAAGACACTTATAGGAGTGATTCAGTGTAATATTCAAAAAACTGCAAGTAGACCAGCTTAGTTGGATATTAGAGTGAACCATAAGAGAGTAAAGTGTAAGTTAGAAGTCAGCCAATCAATTAAGTATGTGTTAAGTGTCTCTATCAGCCAAACTGGAAAGGGGAAAGGGACCAGGTTAAAAAGAGCAAAAAAGGGGAATTTATTTTTTTATCACACAGGTAATAGGAAATCAGAAGGTAAGAAGAGGCAATGGGAAAGAGGTAATAAAAGCTCATTGTGTTTATGTATGATATGGCTGCAGCTACACACACACACAAAAGAAAAAAAAATTCACCTTAGCAGCTAAGTGGAGAATGGATTAAATACAGAAAAACTTGAGGTAGAGAAAACAACTAGAAGTCTAATATTGAAGTCCAGTGAGACGGTATCAGGACCTGAACTAGAGTTGAGGCTCTATGAATTGGGAGAAGAGGATCCATAGAAGAGATACTTTGAAGGAAAAAAGAATAGAACTTGGGAACTGAATGGTGATATGAGTGACAATGAGGAGTTGAAGATGATAATGAGTTTTCTAGTCTAGATGAATGGGAAAATAATGATGCTTTGGGCAGTCATAGTTATGTCTACATCATGCTCTTATTTGATGAACTCCAATGGTTCTCATTACCTCTAGAATTAACTAATACTTTTCTGATATTTAAGGCCTTTTATAATGTCACCTCATTCTATCTTTCACATCTTATAGTTCAATGCTTTTCTTCATTCATTTTTCATTCCAACCAGATTGAAATCTTTGCTATTTTTCACTTATGATACACTACCTTTAATCTCTTTGATTTTGTATAGATGGGCCCTTTCTTGGAATTCCTTCTCTTCTGAAGTGTGATTTGAATCCAAGTTTCCTTGACTCCCAGACTAGAACTTTACCTACAATCCTTTGCATAGTTGCCTAGAGGTATAGCTCTGAAAGCATTTACTTTCATGGCAGTACTTGTCAGGGTACCCCACATGCAAGGTATCTATTTTAACCAATGTATTCCAGCTTGGACTGGAATATACTACCAACATATATTTCTTTCAAGGTAAAATTTAAATATCTTACCAATAATCCCAAGAGTGTAACAACTATAGATTTCTGTGAAGTAAGAAGCAATAAAAAATCTTATTACAGCATATGGTTGGCGCCATATGTTTTAAGATTATCTCTATCCTTTGCCTTAAGATAAGAGGGCATTTTTTACATAGAAATACAAAGAAACTGGCAGATTGAAATGGAATTATTCAATATTTCTCAAAGCAATTATTTTCAAGTATAGCACCTGCCCAGATTTCACAGTGGGAGCTAAATTCAATTGCTTACTGGTAGTGCAGAGACTAGTGAAGTCATTGAATGTTAGGGCTGAAAGGTGATTTAGTGATCATGGAATCTAATTACTGAAACTTTTGACTACAAAGATTGAAAGTTGCCCAAGGCCACAGTTAGTCAATGGTAAAGCTTCTAGAGCTACATTTCTGCAATTTCCTGAGAGAGGATTTACACCTTCTTCACTTCTTGAGCTAGAACTGCATTTGATCCACTTTTCATCTGCTAAGTTGTTTTGGTTACCAGAAACTGATAAGGTCATTCAAA
Source organism: Monodelphis domestica (assembly GCF_027887165.1). NCBI lineage: Eukaryota > Metazoa > Chordata > Mammalia > Didelphimorphia > Didelphidae > Monodelphis > Monodelphis domestica. The sequence goes on along the minus strand of NC_077231.1, from coordinate 69,013,629 downwards.
CTTTTAGTATGAGAGTTTTAAATTATTATTTTTTAAAAATCACTGTACCCAAACTTCTCCCTGAATGTCACCATAGAATCCACTTTTTTTTCATAAAAAATATTCAAGATCTGTGATGCAACTGGTAAATGGAATTTCTGATATGGATGCTCCCTAAACAATTAGATCATTGTAATTTACAATCTTAGTCCTTCAGGATTTGAAGAACTTAAAGGCTTACACAGGAAGGTGAAGCTAGTTTGTATAAGGAGTCACAAGGGAAATCAGGAAATATCTTAACCTTAGACATCTAACTATTGGGGTTCTGTGCTTCTTCTCTACAATACTACACAAAACACAAAATAATGAAAATAATAATGGAAAACTACTACTGCTTATCCCATTGCACATCTTTTAAAATCTTAGGAAAAGTTGTCAAAACAAATACTTTGTACCTCCAAAAAATGCTAAAAATCACCTAGAAATACAATGCAAGAGAAATTTGCTAATATTTTTAATGAAGAAGAATTAGAACAGCAATGTGCTTGACACATTTCAGATAGAAGACAAGTGTTCTCATCATTGCTCTTCTGAATAAAGGTAACCTCATTTAGTTATCAGTTTGATGAACCAGACTTTGTGTCAATTGTTCTTTAATAAGGAAATTAAAAATATGACTCTAGTTGTTTCCTAGTTAAAGCCTTAATGTACTTTGCATTGACCAATCTTTACCATTCATTATGGACAAAATTGGTGTTATTTATCTTTTTCTAATTAGTTTTAGTACACTGATAATCAGAGAAATTGATTTGTGTGTATTTTTCCATTGGATTTCTGGTGTGCACTGATGAACATTTAATTAGTTTTAATATGATACTGCAGACACAGTTCTGTTCTGGTAATCATTCTTCAAAACCATAACTTATTTTTTAAATACATAGGAAAAAAAGGGATGGAATTTCTTTAAAGATCATTGGTACTGTAGAAACTGACTATCAGCCATTCAACACATTGATTTAGTGCTTAATATAAATCAGGTACAAAGAGAACAAAAATAGTCTTTGCCCTCTAAGAGCTTATATTCTAGCTTGCATGTAAATTAGCAGTTATGTATATGAAATATATAGACTATAGGTAAGGTAGCATATGCTGCTGAGTGTATGTATGCATGGGTTTCTTTTGTTTTGAGACAGATAAGATTGCATCCCAGTGTTTAAATCAACTATGTAGAGTTTGGAACATTGATGGAAAACCATCTCTGTTATTCTAGATGTAATATTTAATGAGATAAAGGATGACATTGAATCTAAGTTGTTCCTTTGCCAAATCTGATGCCAAGGATTCCACATTAAGAATGCCTTCACCAAATTATTGAATTTCTAAACATATATCCAAATCAGTAACAGGTAGATCATGGCATACATAGCACAACCATCTAAGAGAAGTAAGTCAGTACCAATATTAAATGTACCTCATTAAATGACTTCCATTCAGTCAAGACCTTAATAGAATTATATGATCAGTAAACTGAACTCCACAGTTCCACTAGGAATTGATCTCTTAGTTTGGTCAGGCAAAGACCAAAGTTGTGCCTTTGAATGGTTGACTAAGAGATGATGAAAACAATGGTTTCCCTGAAACCTGAAAAAAACTTGAAGGAATTGATACTGATTAAGCTGAGCAGATCTGGAAGAATAATTAATTCAAGAACAACAAAAAAAAAACAACTTTGAAAGACTGAAAACTCTTAGAGTTGGGTATCATGGCACAACAGAAACATTTCTATTTGTATTGAATTGCAGAGGATTTTGACCTTGAATGTTTCCTCTGCCATTTCTAAAATTATGTTCTATCTACTTTCTTTTTAATTTCTTTTTTCTTTTTATGTGTATGCTACCCTCCATTCCCCCACCTCTATAGTTGAATATAAGGCCCTGGAAAGTCAAGACTATTAAGAAAATTATTTTTATATCAGTCATGTTTAATATGATCTCTGGCACAATTATTGTTCGTTTGTTTCAGTCCCATCTGATTCTCTTTGACCCTTTTTGAAGATTTCTTATGATTCATGATTTTTCCCATCACCCTCCCTTCCCTCACCCATCTCTGAGCTGACTAGCAGCTGTTCCACTGGGTTATACATGTATCATTGTTCAAAACCTATTTCCATGTTATTCATACTTGCAGTAGAGTGATCCTTTAACACCAAAACCTCAATCATATTCCCATTGAACCATGTGATCGATCATATGTTTTTCTTCTGTGTTTCTATTCCCAGCTCTTTCTCTGGAAGTGGATAGTGTTCTTTCTTATAAGTTCCCCTGGATTGTCCTGGGTCATTGCATTGCTGCTAGTAGAGAAGTCCATTACATTTGATTGTGCCACAGAGTTTCAGTCTCTATATACATTGTTCTCTTGCTTCTGCTCTTTTCACTCTGCATCATTTCCTGGAGGTTGTTCCAGTTCACATGGAATTCCTCCACTTTATTATTCCTTTGAGCACAATAGTATTTCATCACCAACATATACCACAATTTCTTCAGCCATTCTCCAATTGAAGGGCATCCCCTCAATTTCCATTTTTTTTTTTGCCACCACAAAGAGCACAGCTATAATTATTTTTGTACAAGTCTTTTTCCTTATTATCTTTTTGAAGTATAAATCCAGCAGTGGTATGACTGGGTCAAAGGGGAGGCATTCTTTTAGTGCCCTTTGTGCATAATTCCAAATTGCCCTCCAGAATGGTTGGACCAATGAAGTGTTACTGAAAAAGAAACTGGAGTGGTTCGCCATTCCCTTCTCGATCATTTTACAGATGAGGAAATGAGCCAAACAGAGTTAAGTAACTTTCCTAGGTTCACACAGATTTAAACTCAGGAAGATGAATCTCCTTGATTCCACTTTACCACTTTATCATATAGCTGCCCATCTGGCACATAGTAAGTGCCTAATGAAGGTTTGTAGAGTTAGTGAATAGTTCCAGGATCAAAAAAAAAAAATTGTTTCATTTTTTTCTTTTTAGAGTCAATGTCTATAAAATGGAGATAAGAATATCTACAACATTCATGTATCTGGATAGTATTTAATATTAAATAAGATATTGTGTGTAAATCACCTTAATTTGTTGTGATTATCAACATCAGTTTGATTACAGAGTGATTATTTTGGGGGCAACAACAACTCTTCAATACCATCTGTTAAAAAGACTACCATCTGCATTAGTGGAGGAACTACCTTAATTAAATTGCGAATTCTTTTTAATTTTATGCAATTACCTTGAATTCAACTGGGGGGTGTGGAGTGTTCAGGGAGGAACAGCACCTCTGGTGAAATGGCTTGCCAAGTTCTTTTAGGGACTGCTCATCTACCTTTGCTGTCCACCTTCCACCCAACTGTCCTCTATGGCGTCATGAAGTTGTAGGATGTACAGTAGCCACATTCCAGTAAAACTATCTCTAGGCAGAGGGGCTAAATCTTGTTTGGGTAACCAACAGGTCTCAAACTCATGGATGAGTTAGGGGGATCTCCCCAAGCACATCAAGACTTTGACAGGGTAGATGAGAACAATATGTTCTGAAGTCCATGAAGTGATTGAAACAGATGCTGTGGTGTACTTTGAAAACTGGCCACACTTTGAAGATAGCAAGGGTCACCCAGTGCACCCTGGACCATCATCAGTCATCTTGGCTTTTGTCTTGCCTCTGGCTTTGGAGGACTCTGAAAGAGAGACAGATGCTAATTGGCTAAAAGGACTCTGCCTCACTTAAATTCTGCATTGTCATTGGTCCTCTTCAAAAACAAAAGACAAACAATGAACTCACCAAGGGATTATTGATCACCTACTCTGTGATGATATCTAGAGATAAAAGCAAAACTGAAACTTCTTGTTTTCAAAAAGCTTTGCTTGAGTACAATAGGTACATGAATTAATAAAGATAAGACATATGCAAAACATGTAAAACACTTAGAGGGACCATAAATGGACTTGTAGCAGGTAAAACTTGAAATGAGTATATTAAGTAATGAAGGTTTCAAAGTGGTATAGGCAAAGAGGGCTAACCTATGGGAAGGGGGGACAACCAGTGGAAAGGTAGGGAAGGGAAGAGTAGAATGTTAAACTGAGCAAATTTCATTGTATATAGAATACACAAGAGTAAGGTACAATTATCCCAGACAGAACAGGATGGTAGCTGTTGCTTAGTATAATTAAGAGTTTCCAATAAAGTGCTATTTTCCTCCTTCACTGTGACACAAAACTAATTTTGCCAGCTTAATGCTTGCCATGCAAACAAAATGCAGAACCTACCAAGCTAGAAAGTCTTTACATAGAGACCAAGTGATGAATGGATTCAATTTCTGTCATTCATGGACAAGACAAACTTAATTTGTCCAAGGTCATTACCAAAAGTTTGGCTATCTCTCACAACTCCCAAAGGCAGCTAGGTACTACAGTGGATAGCGTGCCAACCCTACAGAAGACTCATTTTCCTTGAGTTCAAATTTGACCCTAGCCTTGTGACCCTGTGCAAGTCACTTTACCTGTTTTCCTCATTTTTCTTATCTGTAAAATGAGATGGAGAAGGAAATGACACACCACTAAAGTATCTTTGCCAAGAAAATCCTAAATGGGGTCACAACAGTGAAGCAGGACAGAAAATACCTTTACAAAAACAATAACAGAAATAATATTTCCAAATCCTAACAGTTATCATGTATTGTTTCCCATTTAACATTAATAAGGTCTCTTGCCATTATGATTCCTTCTCTCCACATGTCATAGTTCAGGTTTTTATTTTGTCAGGAATATTACAACTGTCCCCTAACTGGTATGCCCTCTCTCCAATTGGTCTTCCACACAGTTGGTAAAATAATATTCTGAAAGCAAAGCTTTGGCCATGTTGCCATCACTCTTAGGATATTTTTTGTGTGAGAATTTATTTTTCATTACTGTATTATTTTTTATATAAATGTCCTAAAATAGAATAGCTCCAGTTCATGTATATTAGAGAGAATTACTGTGTATTCCTATGTCTGGTACCTGAATTTGAGATTTCATCCAATCTATTGGTTTTTGTATTTTCTTTGTAGTTAGGAATCCTCCAAAATGTCTTCCTTTTTTTAAAACAGAATTTAGTTAATAAATGAAGGGGCTAATGATTCTTTCCCTGTGTATGTGTTCTTCAAGACATCTGGATAGGGGAGGCAGAGCCAAGATGGATTTTAGAGTAGAGGCAAGAAAAATTTGAATTTCTCTGAGAATCCTCTCCAACCATCCTTAAAATAACACTTCTAAATGAATACCGGAGTGACAGAGCCAACAAAGGGACCAAGAAAAGCAATTTTCCTGCAGAAAACAACTTGAAAGATAGTCATAAAGGGTCTCGTTCACTGGGGTGAGAGGAGAATACAGCCCACAACCAGACCAAGGCAAGACCATAGCAAGGAAAACCAGTACAAGCCAACAGCAAACCCTCTACCCTCCACTCCACATTTACTGTTACAGGTCCTAAACCTGGGCCCAAGCCAACTTCAGGACAGTAAGATTCTGCCTAAGTCAATAGCAATGCATACCCACACCAAGCCCTAGAGGTTCCAAACCTTAACAAAAGCCTTCAATGAGGCCCAGAGCCCAAGCTCTGCAGTGTGCCTTTCTGATGAAAGCTCAAAGGGAGGGCCTAAGCCCTTGAACAAGGCTGCAGTGATGACCTGAACCCCAGCATAAGGCAGTCTGTGGTGTGCCTAACCTAAGAAAATGAGCAAATATCAAAAAAAAAAAGCTAACCAGAGAAAATTATTATGGTGACAAGAATAAGACACATATTCAGAAGGAGACAATAAGTTCCAAGCAGCTAAATGTAAAACTTCAGAGAAAAATGTGAATTGGCCTCAGACTTTGGAAGAGCTCAAAAAAGATTTCAAAAATCAAATAAGAGAGGCAGAGGTAGAGTTGTGAAGGGATCCAACTATTCTGGAGGGCAAATGGAAAGCATGCCGAAAGGGTCATAAAACTGTTAATAACCTTTGATCCTTTAATACCATTATTGGTTCTATATCCCAAAGAGATTTTATATTAAGGATAAAGGACCTACTTGTACAAAAATATTTATAGCAGTTCTTTTTGTTGTGTTAAAGAATTGGAAATTGAGGAGATGTTCATCAATTGAGGCATGACTGGAGAAATCATGAGATACAATGATGATGGAATACTGTAGTGCTATAAGAAATAATGAGCAAAATAATTTCAGAAAATCATGGAAAGATGCATATGAACTGATGCAGAGTGAAAAAAACAGAGCCAGGTTACCATTGTACATAATAATAGTAATAATATTTTATTAATAATCATTAATTTTAATAATTAATAATATAATAATAAGCAATATTGTATGATAATCAACTGTGATGGACTTAGCTACTCTTAGCAATACAATGATCCAAGTCAGTTCTGGAAGACATCACAGCTTTTAACTTACTTAATTTAGAAAACATAAGTTAAAAGTTGTTATTATATAATTCAGAAAATTGTAATTTTGATTTATTTTTTTTAAACCCTTACCTCCTGTCTTGGAGTCAATATTGACTCCAAGACAGAAAAGTGGTAAGGGCTAGGCAATGGGGGTCAAGTGACTTGCCCAGGGTCACATATCTGGGAAGTGTCTGAGACCAGATTTGAACCTCAGACCTCCCATCTCTAGGCCTGGCTCTCAATCCACTGAGCCACCCAGCTGCCCCTGAAAATTGTTACTTTTAGAAGAATATCTGAATTGAATTGTGTGGATAGATTGATATTTTAATTAGCTATTTACAAATTAGATATATCTTTGTATGTTCAAGGTTGGGACTGATTGAGTGTTTAAAACTCTTTTATTGAGTTGCATGACCAAGGTTCAGGATATCTATTCAATGAGAAGGCCATTGACCTTTGTCACTTTATTGGTAATGATGCTACTCAAATAAATTAACTAATAAAAAATCAATAACATGATAGACAGATAGACAGAAAATCAGTCTCTCAAAATAATTTTAATTGTAACAAGTGGCTCTCAATTTTTTGAAATAACATAAGAAATTTTTGAGCTGAGAAATCTACTACTTTCACAATCTTGTTCTACCTCTCTGTCAGATATTTTACATTATTCCTAATAAATTCTTCATTCCAGCCAAATGACCTTGCTCCCTTAGTGTTGCCCAAATTCGACATTTTATCATATACTTGTGTGCCTTTCTACTATCTGGGGCCCATGCTTCAATTTCTTTAACTTTGCATCTTGATATCTTAGAAACTCAACTTCATTCCATGCTCTGCTTATGTGTAACCTCCTTTGGGAAGCCTTTCTTGACCTAATAGAATATAAATTCTTTCATAAGAGGGATTTCTTTTCATTTTCGTTTTTTACCTTGTAAATCTAGCATTGTACTATATATTTAGAGATAGGGATGAGATTGGATTTATGATTTCACTAATATTGGGAGATACTAATAAGAAATCTTTTCTGTCCATTTAGATTTTGTTAAAGTATGAAGTCTTAAAGAGTTGTCCAATAACACTGAGAGGTTGACTCATTTGTTTGAAGTCACATAGTCAGCTTGTGGCAAAACCCATGTCTTCCTGATTCTGAGGTCTTTTCAAGCTATATCTTTTGCCCATTGGAAATGTTGAATAAGAGCTTATTAAATTCAATTAAGTTATTTTATAGAAGCAACTCAGTCATGGTCTTGGTCTCCTTAAAAAATAGAAAAAAAAAAACCCAATAAGATTTAAAAATATTTTAAATTAGTATCAAAATCTCCCTACAATTTAGGCAACATAGAGAAGTAATCAGGAAAGTTTCAATGGTCTGGTATGGTAGAAGCAACATCTATTTCAGGTTTAGACCCTGTGAAAGCTGTTATCACTGATATTGCTGAGAACACAGGAAGGAGAGAGGTTGTGCTAGCTGAGGAAGATTTGACATATTTTATTTAGAACCAATGTTCTAAAGTGAAGGGACTATGTCAATATATATGTTCTATATGGTTTCTAGAACATTTTAGATTCTAAAATGGGATAAAATCAAAAAGGAACTTTGAAGTTCACTCTGAAGTGATATCTTTCCACAAAAGGAAGTTTTACTATATGTTGAGGATTCACAAAATTACTTAAATTCATTTCTCATTCTTTTCTGTTGCCCATGAAGTTAATCTGAACAGTTTTTTGCTATTCTTGTTAGGAACACTATTCTTAACTGTAATTCCATATGCCATGTTAAGATTGCATTTCTTGGAAGGTAATGCAAAAGTTAAGATGATTGGTTTTATATGTCTTAGAGGAGGATAGAGGTTATTATGTTCTTCTTTTAGTTATTTTAGAGTAGGGAGAAAAGACACCAAATAATGAGTGAGAGAGTTGATCAAAATCTAAAATATTATTTTATATTTTTAAGAAAAATGATTATTGTTTGGATCTATCTTCTAAAACTCTTCACATCAGTCATTTTTGTTTTAAATTTGCAATGAGTTTGTTCAATTCAAAGTGAATTTTCTGTCCATAGTTGTTTTCTACTTTTTCAAGACTAAAATGTTTATAGAAGATATTTTACTAACAGAGTAGGAGTGTTATTACCCTAAATTTCATCATGTCAAAATGTCAATACTTCCTATTTCTGTCCTAGAAGGAACTATCACTAAGGATCATTAGATCCTAGATTTAGAGCTGCAGCGGACTTAAGGGTCATCTAAAATGGCAATAGTCATATAATGCTCCATAATGTCATAGGAGTACATACCTAAGCACATATATGTAAGCATGTTGCACAATATTCTGTGACACATACTGATGAAAAAGGCACATGCATGATGTTTTGTAGACTAAAATGTTACAAGTTGAACACTGCCTTACATAAATACATATTCACACAATATACATAGTCCAACATAATTGTACAACAGGATACATATTTACATAAATAAAATATGCATACTACATTGTTTAATAATAATAATTTAATAATTTCAGCAATTTAATAATTTAATAACAATAATTTAATAATTTAGCAAGCTCCCCTCCATATTTTATTCTATTCCATAATTCATAGTAATTTATGAAAAAACACACAGAACCCTTTTGATTGTCTTATACTCTACTCTTTTATTCCCTGCCAGTGATGACAATGAAGACATCATCAATGGATGAGTTTGAAAGGCTTAGATTCTGTGATTATAAAAGGTACTTCAATATGTAACTACCAGGAAAGGGAAAAGAGCTCACATAATGCTCCCTGGATGCTTTCTTATTGATCAGAGGACCCTGGGCAGGCATCCCACCCAATATTGGAAAGTTTGCATTTCTATGGTTGCTCTAAAATGATTTGCTTCTTCCATTGTCCATAGCCCAGTCCCTGGAATATGGCAGGTGCTCTACAAATAAGTGCTCAATATATTTGATTTGAAATTTCAAAACAATAATAGTAGTTTATATAACACTTTAAGTTTTGCAAAGAGCTCACCATATGTTTTCCCATTTGACCATCAAAATGCTCCTGTGAAATTGGTACTATTTTATCTAGGTCCTTTTCAGTAAGTATAAAAACTTGTAAAATGATCACATTATTTGAATTTTATGCTACTTATTTACATTGGGCTCGAACCAATGACAATATTTTAAATAAATTTAATTTTAAAATTTGCAAATTCAAATATATGTTTAGCACAATCCCTGCACATAACATTTAATGCTTATTGATTGCTTGCTTGATTGAAGGGATTGGAATGGGTCATATAGCCAGTAAGTGTCAAAGGTAGAATTTGATAAGATTATAGGTTATCCCCAACCTGGTCTAACTCACCTTCTGAGATAGTTTCCCAGGGTGTGGTAAATGTTCATGCCACAGCATCAGAGAGATATCTACCCCAAGCTTCCCCCCTGGCAAAATAGGAGAATAGAAACAATGTGTTCCAATGGTCATGAAGGTATTGGAAGCAGGCATTGATCTTCATTAGACATAGAAGTAGCCAAGAATACCCAATGTATTCTAAACTATTACCAGTATTTTTGACTTTTGTCAAGCTACCAGACTTTGATAATTTTATAAGAGAGAATGAGACTAATGGTTTTGCCCCATTTTGTTTAATTTAAATCTAATTTATGTGTGAGTTAAAAGAAATTACCAGTAATGTCATTTTGGTTTTCTTTGAGTGTGAAGGACAATAATCAACCACATTGCCAGATTCCAACTACATTCTCTTTCTGTCTCTCTTGCCTCTCTCTCTCTTTTACTCTTCTTTCTTTCATTTGTCCCCTGCTTCTGTCCCTCTACCAAAGCATTCTAAAAGAGAAGAAATAAGGTAAGAAGAGAAAACAAAAATAAAATGAAACTTTCCCCCCCAAATTAGGAGAGTACAAGATTGATGAGGAGAAAGCATGTAAGCTAATGTGATCAAAATTCAAATAAATATTGGAATGGAATGCTAAAGGATTCTATGATAGGTATAAATTAATTTTAACATCCGTTTTGAGCAGTAAATATTTGAATGGCCCATGAGCATTGGTATTAGTAGATCCACCCCCACCCAATCAATCTGTTTCTATGGAGAAATTATCTCTTGAAATTTTAAAATCCAATATTGACAGAATGGTCTGCTGTAGCTATAATGCAATAAATTATTGGTGGAAAAGAATTTTATTTGAGAAAACATGTCCTTGGAAAACTCAAAGGCAGGAAAAAAAGAATCAAATTAAAATAAAAACACATTTTCCAGTAGACTCATTCTGCAATTATTCCCTCTATTTCTTTCAGTTTTTCCAAAAGACTCATTTTATACCTGAACAAAAGAAATGGAGAACATTTTGCCTCCATTTTCATCTTTATTTTTCTGGGGAAGAAATGTACCAGAGACTCTCTCAGCTCTAGCTTTGCCAGGGACTGATAAAAGGTCAAAGAAACAATGAGTCGGGTTTCTTTTGGCTCTTCAATATTCCCTCATTTATATCACAGGGTTATTGGCACATTAGCTCTCATTTGTTAGTTCTCATAGTGACTAACAAGAAAACAAGGCCCACAGGCAAGCAGATGATTCCATGAATAATCATATTTACTCTAATTGGGAAAAAAAAATGTAAAACCCTACTCAGGAAAAGGTAACAGAAGAAATGTTTTCCCAAAAGGTGATGTTCACTTCTCACTTATGCCCTTGGGACCAAACAAATAAAAAACAAGCAGTCATATAAAATAACAACAGAAAAATCCAGAATAAAACTTTCTTAATGCTATTAATAAATGCTATTAATAAATATTATCTCCATTCATTTCTGGTGAGAATACCAATGTCACCTCTGTCCTCCTCTCTCAGAGATAGCCTCACGAAAAAGCTCTTTCTCGTCCCCTATAAGGGAATGCTACATGGCACAGTGGATAGAGAGTGCTGAGTCAGGAATGTGAATATTCCTCACATCAGCTTTGGACACTTACTAGGTGTGTGACCCTGAGCACTTAACTGCTTTTGCCACAGTTTTTTTTTTTTGTTGTTGTTGTTAAATTTATAAAATGAACTGGGAGAGTAAATGGCAAACCATTCCAATATCTTTGTCACACACAAAGAGTTGGACATGACTGAAGACAAATGAACAACATTCTCTATAAGCTGTTAAATCTTTTCATTTCTACTTGTTCCTGAATCAGGAAGATTTGAGTTCAGATATACCTTCAGTTGACTAACTACCTGAATCTCCAGAAGTCACTTAACCTCTGTCTGCCTCAGTTTCCTCCACTAGTTATTCCCTGTTGTTAGTATTTTTCTGTGTATTTTCTTCTCTTATTAGATTGTAAAATCCTTGAAGTCAGGAATGGTTTTGTTTTTTATTTATATCTCAAGTACTTAGTACAGTGCTTCGCATATATTAGGCACTCTGTATTAATTGAATAATTGAATTGTTATAATTGAAATAATTAAGCAATTATTCCATACTTCATTAAGTAATTATTTCAGTTATTAAGTAATATAGTTCATATTAAGTAATTATTAATTAATATTAAGTAATATATTTCATATATTATTAAGTAATTATTTCAGTTATTAACTAATTCTTTCAACTGCAAAATGAAAATAATAATAACATCTACCTCCTTGAGTTGTAAGGCTCAATTGAGTTAATATTGGTTGAGTACTCAGCACAATGAATACAGTAGATTCTTAATAAAATGCTCATTTCCTTCCTTTCTTCTATTCACAAAATAATGTCTCCAGTCTTTTCCCTTTTCTTTTCTCTTCTCACCTGAGTGATTGCAAGTTTAGTAAATGATCTCTTTGAATCCACTGGGTCCTCTCTTTAAACCATCATTCATCCACTTGACCACTTGTTATTCTTAAAATTCCAGTCATTCTCTTTAAAAAAGAAGTTTCTATGACTCTTTACTGTCCTTATGCCAAATCTGAATTCTAATCTAATTAGTTGAATGCCAGATATGAATTCAAGTCTTATTGACTCCCAAAGTGGTGCTCTTCCCACTGCACCATCTATCTGCCCCACAAGGTACACAGAGTCAATGTTTTTGATTGATTGGTATGTATTCCCATTGGAATTTGAATATCTCAGGGAAAAAAAGGCACTAAAATGATTGCTATCCTGTCCCATATATTAGAGAAAGACATCAAATTGTATAACTTTTGTTAACCCTAAGATTTTAGAGACTTTTAATTTCCTTTTGGATATGATAGCTATGATTTAGATAGATGCCACCAGTTACAGATTGGAACTTGTTTGGGAAAACACACAGCAAGTCTTTCTCCAGGTGCACATAAATGCAATGAGAAAACCTTACATTTTTTTATCAAGCTGAAAGCATGATTAAAATAGCCAGTCATTATCACCATCTGTGTATATTTTTTAAAGGAAGGCACAACAAAGAGCAAAATTAAAAGGAATGAGGACACCTAGGTACAATTTGCTACATCTTTCAGTTATAAGAATCCTCCCTTTCCTCGATTATCCCATCCTCATCTACCATCTAAAACTAGGGCTAAATAACAAACTATCCCTTTTAATTTTTCCTAAAGGTAATATGTTTTCTCAGGCATATTCTTCAGAATACTTTTCCATTACTACTTGATTCCTTATTGGTGGGTTATGCTTTTTGCTGTTGCTTATCAAGAAAAGGCTCTTAAGTTGCCATTTTTTAGTACTCCCATTTAGTCTTGGTTGTATTTCCCTTATATAGACAGGCAGTTTCTCTCCACAAATAAAGAGAGTAGCCTTCTGCTACACATGGCTTTCTTCCCTTCAGAACATTACAGTTGATGGCCATGCCAAGCTGCATAATCAAATAACATGATTGCACTTGGCTAGCAGGGGAAAATTTTTCTGGCACTCAGCCTTTTTCTTTTTTCACTGTTGATTTCCATCCCTCTTAATCAACTTCTAATTTCTAGACATCATAGTAACAACAAAAACAACCACAGCCACAATAGTAATAGATAATGCCTTGAAATCTACAGGGTCCCCCCCTCCAAAAAAAAAACCAACCCCACAAGAAAAGGAGTTCAAATATAATTAGGTCCTTTTCATAAATGAACAAAAAAACTTTCAGTATTATTGATTTTCACTCAAATCAAATGCACTTTTAAATTTCACATTCTAGATTTAAACCTGCATCCTCCAACTGGAAATTCTTCATTCCAACAATGTTATCATCATCAATCACAAACACCATTGTTGATTTTGTATCTACTGTGCATAAATACAGTGCTAGATAGAGGCAAGGATTCAAAATTTAGATGAGACATGCTCATGTAGGCATAAATACAAGACACATTTAATATTGCCAAGTATGAAGGAGCAAGATTTATTCATGGATCTTTCTTTTTAGCATAATTGGTCTACTTGTTCCCCAAAATTGTCATTCTATCTTTTATTTCCATGCCTTTTTAGCATCTGTCCGCCATGCCTGATATATATATATATATATATATATATATATATATATATATATATCAGTTTATTGTTCCTTCTGATCCTACTAGTTGTAAGGTAGTTTGTGCTCCTTTCATCCCCAAATTATCATGCATGTACTTATTTGTTGACGTTTTTGTCCTTCTAATAGAATAAAATGGAGTCTCCTTGAGGATAGATATTGTGATTTTTGTTTTTTCTCTCCAGTGTCTTGTACATAGTAGGTATTTAATGCTTATTTGTTGAAATGGTTCTGAAAAAGAATGGAAAAAATAAAATATTTAGTGTCTTGATTGTCTGGTATAGATGTTTAAAAATGTATGTGGGGGCAAGGAGGAGTCAAGGATTTTTTTTTCTTCACCCAAAACTGGGATAGTGGACCTCATTTATACAAGGTCACTTATCCAGAAACTTAACCTATAACCAATATAAGAGAAATCCAAATGTAAGAGAAGGAAGGAGGGAGAAAAGAAGGAAAGAAAGAAGGAAAAATAGAATCAAAGAAGAGATTACTAAGTGATCAAAGTAAATGTTCAAAAGTACATTCAAGAAGTACGTATGGGGCTCAGTAGATTGAGAGCCAAGTCGAGAGACAGGAGATTTTATATTCAAATTTGACTTCATACCTTCTAGCTGTGTGACTTTGGTGAAGTCAATTAATTCCAATTGTCTAGCCCTTTTTGCACTTTGGTCTTGGAACTAATGCTCAGTATTAATTCTAAATTATAAAATAATGGTTTTAAAAGAATTCCATTAAAATCTCATGCATTTTTCTTATATAAATGCTACTTTCTTTTATTTTGCAAAAAATGTAACAAACGCCCTTCATTCTGTATTTCTTCCTCACAGCAGAAAAAAAGCAAAAATTAGAGGGATAAAGTTATTTTTTTAAAAAATAGCTCCCATTGTAATGAAGAAGGAAGAGATATTGGAAGAAGGGGGTCTATTAAATGGGAGATGTGTGATACCTGATACCTTGACTTCATGAAAAGGAATGAGGAAAAGAGATAAGTGAATGTGAAGATGGTGGAAGCCTGAAGTTTGAAAAGGAAAGAAATATGGATGAGCTGATCTATACTCTACTAGGCAGAAAGCAGAAGGATCCAAGTGCATTTAAGTAGAAACTAAAAGTAAGACCAGGTATGAGAAGTATCCATGTAAACCAGTAGGAAATCATCTGAAGCATTTGCAAATCACATGTTTCTATTTAGAAAAAAAGGGAACCCTTTAGTTTCTTCAAGAACATCTTTAAAAAATAGGAATCTAATAAAATTCATTTGTATTTTAATAGGATAAATGATTAAGAAATTCACAAGTGCTACAATAAATGGTGTCCTGTCCCCAGCTTCCAATTGCTGCTCAGCCTGAGTAGGTTGGTCAGGGCCAGCCAGTAGCCAGAAATAAATATGACATTTTACTCTGACAAAGGATTGAAGTTTAATTGTGAAAGTGGACATTGAAATTAGGGTTGCAGCTTGTCAGATATTGTGAAGTGAAACAGTTTTCTGCATTTTTTTCACCATCTCTCAATAAGCAAACTGAAATTCACATTATACTCAAAATGTTCCCTAAGGTATCAATCGAGTTGGAATAAATTCACATTTTCAAAACACATATTATAACAGAACTATATATAGCAGAATATCCCCTGGGGAAAGAGGATACATGCCCAAATCTAAAGGAGCATTGATTCAATGTTTCACATGTAACCCTGAGGTATCATTTTGCTGTGACTCAGGAGACACTTTCTTCCCTGAAGAAGTAAAATTGAAGAATGGACAGGTATGTGGGAAATGTAGGCTATAGTATATTTCTCTTTGATTATGGTTCAGTGGTTTTGTCTTGATCTTTTCTGAAGTTTTCTTGGCAAAGATACTGGAGTGGTTTGCTATTTCCTTCTCCAGATCACTTTAGAGATGGGGAAACTGAGGCAAATGGAATTAAGTGACTAGCCCAGGGTTATGCAACCAGTAAGTGTCTGAGACCAGATTTGCTCTTTTGAAGATGAGTCTTGATGACTGTGGATACAGCAACCTCTTCAATGTGCCACCAAGCTGTCTGAAAAGTTTCCAACTCAGATCTTGCTGACTTCAAATCCATTGTTCCTAGATGCAAAATAAGGAATTGCAAACCATATAAAACATATTATCAAATAAATGTAAGATTGAAAGAGGCGATGATGATTGGTTATATACTTGAAGAGAAGCATAGAAATACTATTCCATGTTCTCTATTGTATATTGTTTAAATTAAGTGAATTCAAGGAAGGTTTCCAGCACTTTGAGTGGCTTCAAATGACAAAATTATAGAAGGACAGACAAGAGTTGTAAAAGAAGGGAAGTTTTGAAATTCTAAAGAAATTGTGACAAAAAGTGCTATTCACCTCTAGGGAAAGAATTGATGGAATCTGAATACACGTCTAAGTATAATATATTTCACTTTTTTATTTGTATGTGTTTTTATTTTTTTGTTTGTTTTATATGACTCTTTTCTCACAATATGACCAATATAGAAACAAGTTTTACATGATTATACATGTAAAATCCAGATCAAATTACTTGCTATCTCAGGTATAGTTGAGAGAAAAGAGAAAGGGAGACAACTGGATCTTATAATTTTGGAAAATATATTTTAGAAATTGTTCTTAAATATAATTTCTTAAATTAAATTTAATAATGCTCTTAAATATTATTTGGAAAATAAAATATTAAATTAAAAAAAAAAAACTTGGCTGCCATTTGTTGATGCTAGCTCCCTGAAGAGATTGAGTTGGCTTACTTTTCTTGCTCCCTCTTCCCCCATTGATATAATATGTATTTTAAATTCTGATAAAAACCCCAACAATGAACAAGGATTATTATGAGGACCAAATGAGATATTTATAAAGTAGTAGGTTCATAATAAGTGTTTCCTTCCAAAACTGATGGGTTGCCATGTATTATTGCAAGGGATATCTGCTTCTGTGTGGTCAAATATTTAAGAAAGAAAATGTTTTGATGTACATAGATATTTGTATATAGATTCGTGTAAAGGAGCATCATTAAATAAGATCTTATCACAGATATTTGCCCATGAGGTACTCATTACCATATGGTTCTGTTTCCTACATGGCTACATATTTAGTGGTCATTAACTTGGCTTCAGCCAGAACAATGGTAGGCTTCAAAGCATCATACTGAGGGACTGAGGGGATAATTTTCTGTTGTTAAAAATGATTTCCTTTATATCCAGACTGATGAATATCTTGACAAATGAAGTCCATTAATTTTCACATCTTATCCATTAACCTTAAAACATAGAATATATACTGTCATTCCTATTTGATTTCTCATGCTAACTAACCATCAGGTATGAGAATAAGATGTACATTCTGACTATAATACAAATGTTCCACGAGATTTGAGAATATAGACCTCTGAGTTCTCTTGACTCAGAATCTGCTCTGTATTCTTCCTTGACTCATATATTCTTCTCTGGGACATGAATGCTGGATACCACTAAGCCTAGTAAAATAACCAATTGACTCTCCATCTCTATCTTCCATTCAGCAATCTATCTTTGAGACTGTAATAGCACAGCTTTCTCATTTTTCCCAAGAAAGAGTTAGTTTTTCTTTAAATATCAAAATAATATCCTTGGGACCTGATTGGCCTTTGTCCCTCTTGACACAGATTCTTGGTTACCTAAGGATATATAAAAGATATATAAAGTCCTACCCATATCCATTTGATGCCTCTTTGACTTGATGGATGTCTGATAATTCTGTGTGAGGTAGGGGAGCAGTAGGCAGGACTCATTGGAAAAGACTAATTGCTACCTTGTTCTTGTTGTGTGTCTGCTCTTTTAGGACAAAGTATACCCCTTTTTGTTAACCGTTCCATTGTGTTCAGGGGACTCATTTTGTTTTAACATCAAAATACAAATAATAGGTTGTTGGCTTTAAGAATACTTCATTAAAGAAATTTGTTCAAATTATATCCTTATTTTTAGGATTAAATTGTAGATGTAAATATCTCGATTAGTGAGATATGAATTTGCATGATATTCTTTTTACTTCATAGTTCTCTGAAAAATTTAATGTAATAAACTAAATAATAAAAATAATTTGATTAAAATCTCTCTCACACAAAGAAACAATTAAAAATGATGAAGGGTAACAGATAAGTCAAATATTTCACTACTGTTAAGTAAAACACAAAACTCCCAGAGGGATCAGTATTCCAGCATGTTGGGTAGATCCTCTGTGGAGAAATTATGAAAAGGAATGAACAAGAATTACAAAGAAAATAAAAACATAGGTTAGTTGGGAGCTATAATAGTTATAGGGACCCTTCGAAAATCAAAATAAGCCTTTGAGTAATTTTTTTTCACTCCCTGCTTTTCATAAGAAATTTGTTTATTTTCCCATGAGTTCCATCCACTAGTAAAACATATTAACTATGTATATATTTTGTGCTCTCATGTTGCTTCACTTTGTTTCTCTCTTCTGCTTCTCAACTTCCTCATCACTAATTTATTTAATTGTCTAATATATACTAAGAACTCTAATCTCATTTGATCCTTGAGGTCAGGTATGATTTTGTCATTCTTTAAATTCCTTGTATCAAGCACATTGCCCAGAAAATTGCAGGCACTTAATCATTCCTTATTGATCAATTGATTACCTTAGATATAAAAATTGATGCCACTGGAAAAATCAACAGTTTGGATTCCACAAAAGGAAATATGGGAGAAAACTGAACAAGATAACCTCTGAAATTCTTTCTACTGCTAAGATCTTTTAACACAGTGAAATGTGCAGGTAGTAATAGAGATGTTTGAAATGGTTTTCTCAGATGTTTCAAGCACATCTGTTCTTGCTTTTGAACACCTGGTCAGATATGAATGAGGAACAACAAAAATAAAGGACCAATTATTGCTTGGTATAAAAGGAAGCGATTCTATCAAATGAAGGAAGAATACAATTAACTGAACCCTAAAATGCACTTTAAAACCTGCTTAAACTGCCATGTTTTTTAACTGACTTTTGCATTAGATTTGTGAGCCTGAAAAGTTAAGAGAATAATTTAAATGAGTTTTATGAGTTCCTCTAGCTACTTACATTCCTCTCTAAATGTGAGATTCATGTAGTCTGGAGATGGTGCAGATTTATAATTAGACCAATTAACATCCAGGCAAGCATACTATTTTCTTTATAATCTTCATACATTTAAGCTTGCCATTTGGGAGAACATTAGGTATAATTTGTACTGGGAACGTCCTTTCAGTTCTTTAATGAATTGTATAGGTAGTCAGGGTTTATTCATGCCTCAGTCACCATATAATGCTTAGGAGGTCCTTAATTTGGGCGTCTTATTTTTTTCTTAGCATTAAAATATTTTCAAAAGTTGATAGTTTTTTTTAAGTCTTAGAATCAGAATCAGATGAGACATTATTAGAACAGTTCTTTGTTTCCAGTAAGAACTTCAGGTAATTGTGTTATTATTTTTTTTAAACTCTCTCAGGAAATAGATTCCTTGTTCTGATATTTAAATGTATTATGCTAGATTTTTCTTCATGTTGGGTCAATTTGTTTTAGTTAATACAACATTTTCTAGGAAAGAAGCATTTTTTTTGTTGACAAATCTATCAATCTAGCATCCTTCTGAAAAATTATTTTTACTAGAAAAAGAGAGACAACACCTGTGAGGTGTAGTGGTTAAAAATCTAATGGTCCTGGACAGTCATTTAAAGGTATTTTTGAAATGAACTGGAGGAATTCCATGTGAACTGGAATGACCTCCAGGAATTGATGCAGAGTGAGAGGAGCAGAACCAGGAGAACATTGTACACAGAGACTGATACACTGTGGTACAATCGAATGATGTAATGGACTTCTCTACTGGCAGTGATGCAATGATCCAGGACAATTCTGAGGGACTTTTGAGAAAGATGCTATCCACATCCAGAGGAAGAACTGTGGGAGCAGAGACAAAGAAGGAAAACCTATGATTGATCACATGGGTCAATGGGGATATGATCAGGGATGTAGAGTCTAAACAATCTCCCAATTGCAAATATTAATAATATGGAAAAATGTCTTGATCAATGATACATGTAAAACCCAGTGGAATTTCTCATTGGTTACAGGAAGGGTGGGAGGAGGGGAGGGAAAGAACATGATTTATGTAACCATGGAAAAATATTCCAAATGAATTAATTATTAAAAATTTTTCATTTAAAAAATAGAGGTATTCTGAAAGGTCAGAAAAAGAGCGTATATATGTATGCATTTATCCAAACATACAAACTCATATATAGATATAAGAAAGAGATGAAAGAAGTGAATGAAATCTTAGAAAAATTAGAATTAATAGACATATGGAGAAAAATAAATAGGGATAAAAAGGAATACACCTTCTTCTGAGCACCACATGGCACATTCACAAAGATTGACTATACATTAGGTCACAGAAACATGGCACACAAATGCAAAAAAGCAGAAATAATAAATGCAGCCTTTTCAGATCACAAGGCAATAAAAATAATGATCAGTAATGGTACATGGAAAACCAAATAAAAAACTAATTGGAAATTAAATAATATGATACTCCAAAATCATTTAGTTAGAGAAGAAATCATAGAAACAATTAATAATTTCATCAAGGAAAATGACAATGGCGAAACATCCTTTCAAACCTTTTGGGATGCAGTCAAAGCAGTAATCAGAGGTAAATTCATATCCCCGAGTGCATATATTAACAAACTAGGGAGAGCAGAGATCAATCAATTGGAAATGCAAATAAAAAAACACGAAAGAGACCAAATTAAAACCCCCCAGCAGAAAACCAAACTAGAAATCCTAAAAATTAAGGGAGAAATTAATAAAATCGAAAATGATAGAACTATTGATTTAATAAATAAGACAAGAAGCTGGTACTTTGAAAAAACAAACAAAATAGACAAAATACTGGTCAATCTAATTAAAAAAAGGAAAGAAGAAAAACAAATTAACAGCATCAAAGATGAAAAGGGGGACATCACCTATGATGAAGAGGAAATTAAGGCAATCATTAAAAATTACTTTGCCCAATTATATGGCAATAAATACACCAATTTAGGTGATATGGATGAATATATACAAAAATACAAACTGCCTAGACTAACAGAAGAAGAAATAGAATTCTTAAATAATCCCATATCAGAAAATGAAATCCAACAAGCCATCAAAGAACTTCCTAAGAAAAAATCCCTAGGGCCAGATGGATTCACAAGTGAATTCTATCACACATTCAGAGAACAGTTAATCCCAATACTATACAAACTATTTGACATAATAAGCAAAGAGGGAGTTCTACCAAACTCCTTTTATGACACAAACATGGTACTGATTCCAAAACCAGGCAGGTCAAAAACAGAGAAAGAAATTTATAGACCAATCTCCCTAATGAATATAGATGCAAAAATCTTAAATAGGATACTAGCAAAAAGACTCCAGCAAATGATCAGAAGGGTCATCCACCATGATCAAGTAGGATTTATGCCAGGGATGCAGGGCTGGTTCAATATTAGGAAAACCATCCACATAATTGACTACATCAACAAGCAAACCAATAAGAACCACATAATTATCTCAATAGATGCAGAAAAAGCCTTTGATAAAATACAACACCCATTCCTATTAAAAACACTGGAAAGCATAGGAATAGAAGGGTCATTCCTAAAAATAATAAACAGTATATATCTAAAACCATCAGCTAATATCATCTGCAATGGGCATAAACTAGATGCATTCCCAATAAGATCAGGAGTGAAACAAGGATGCGCATTATCACCTCTACTATTTGACATTGTATTAGAAACACTAGCAGTAGCAATTAGAGAAGAAAAAGAAATTGAAGGCATCAAAATAGGCAAGGAAGAGACCAAGTTATCACTCTTTGCAGATGACATGATGGTCTACTTAAAGAATCCTAGAGATTCAACCAAAAAGCTAATTGAAATAATCAACAACTTTAGCAAAGTTGCAGGATACAAAATAAACCCACATAAATCATCAGCATTTCTATATATCTCCAACACAGCTCAGCAGCAATAACTTGAAAGAGAAATCCCATTCAAAATCACCTTAAACAAAATAAAATACTTAGGAATCTATCTCGTGAGACAAACAGAGGAACTATACGAACACAACTACAAAACACTCTCCACACAACTAAAACTAGAATTGAGCAATTGGAAAAACATTAACTGCTCATGGATAGGACGAGACAATATAATAAAAATGACCATCCTACCCAAACTTATTTATCTATTTAGTGCCATACCCATTGAACTACCAAAATACTTCTTTACTGATTTAGATAAAACCATAACAAAATTCATTTGGAATAACAAAAGATCAAGGATATCCAGGGAAATAATGAAAAAAAAAAACACATATGATGAGGGCCTTGCAGTCCCAGACCTCAAACTATATTACAAAGCAGCGGTCATCAAAACAATTTGGTACTGGCTAAGAGACAGAAAGGAGGATCAATGGAATAGACTGGGGGCAAGCGACCTCAGCAAGACAGTATATGATAAACCCAAAGATCCCAGCTTTTGGGACAAAAACTCACTATTCAATAAAAACTGCTGGGAAAATTGGAAGACAGTGTGGGAGAGATTAGGTTTGGATCAACACCTCACACCCTACACCAAGATAAATTCAAAATGGGTGAGTGACTTAAACATAAAGAAGGAAACCATAAGTAAATTGGGTAAACACAGAATAGTATACATGTCAGACTTTTGGGAGGGGAAAGACTTTAAAACCAAGCAAGACATAGAAAGAATCACAAAATGTAAAATAAATAATTTCGACTACATCAAATTAAAAAGCTTTTGTACAAACAAAACCAATGTAACTAAAATCAGAAGGAAAACAACAAATTGGGAAAAAATCTTCATAGAAACCTCTGACAAAAGTTTAATTACTCAAATTTATAAAGAGCGAAATCAACTGTACAAAAAACCAAGCCATTCTCCAATTGATAAATGGGCAATGGACATGGATAGGCAGTTCTCAGATAAAGAAATCAAAACTATTAATAAGCACATGAAGAAATGTTCTAAATCTCTTATAATCAGAGAGATGCAAATCAAAACAACTCTGAGGTATCACCTCACACCTAGCAGATTGGCTAACATGACAGCAGAGGAAAGTAATGAATGCTGGAGGGGATGTGGCAAAGTAGGGACATTAATTCATTGCTGGTGGAGTTGTGAACTGATCCAGCCATTCTGGAGGGCAATTTGGAACTATGCACAAAGGGCAATCAAATAATGTCTACCCTTTGATCCAGCCATAGCACTGCTGGGTTTATACCCCAAAGAGATAATGGACAAAAAGACTTGTACAAAAATATTCATAGCTGCGCTCTTTGTGGTGGCCAAAAACTGGAAAACGAGGGGATGCCCATCAATTGGGGAATGGCTGAACAAATTGTGGTATATGTTGGTGATGGAATACTATTGTGCTAAAAGGAATAATAAAGTGGAGGAGTTCCATGGAGACTGGAACGACCTCCAGGAAGTGATAGAGAGCGAGAGGAGAAGAACCAGGAGAACATTGTACACAGAGACTAATACACTGTGGTATAATCGAACATAATGGACTTCTCCATTAGTGGCGGTGTAATGTCCCTGAACAATTTGCAGGGATCTAGGAGAAAAAACACTATTCATAAGCAAAGGATAAACTATGGGAGTGGAAACACTGAGGAAAAGCTACTGCCTGGATACAGCGGTTGAGGGGACATGACAGAAGAGAGACTCTGAACGAACACTCTAATGCAAATACTAACAACATGGCAATGGGTTCTAATCAAGAACACATGTGATACCCAGTGGAATCACACGTCGACTATGGGGGGTGGTGGGGAGGAAAAGAAAATGACCTTTGTCTTTAATGAATAATGCTTGGAAATGATCAAATAAAATATTATAAAAATTTTAAAACAGAGTGTGTATATGTATGTATCCAAACATTCAAACTCATATATAGATATATACACATGTGTAGGTATGCAATTAATATATATATGAAATTTATCAATATCCATATTCATGCATATAAAATGTATTATACACACCTATAAATTCTATATAGCACATATGTAGATTTGCACATATAGATGCACATATATCACATTTGCATCTAAGCCTGTGTATATACATACTTATAAATGTATATAAATAAATACACCTCCCCAGGCTAGGTGAACCTTCTGGCATGTCTCATCTGTACAATATCAGAGATCTAAATATTTTCCAAGATCAATAAATATGTGTTGTATCATGGAGACATAATATTTGCCCTACTTTTTCATCTTGTAAGAATGTCTTTCATTTGCTCCTATCTTAAAGTAAAGATGCTTAGGATTTCAGAAGAGCTGTGCTTTCATTGGTGTGCGTAGTGTCTTCAACCACACAGAAGAGACCACTGAATTTCTACTCTGGGGCAGATCATGGATGTAGTGGGCAGAACGTTGGACTTGAAAAGTAAGAAAAGCTAAGTTGGAATCCTGCTTCCAATCCTTACTAGTTCTATGACCCCAAGGAAGTCAGTCTCTTTGCCTTTCTCTAACTCAGTTTCCTTATTGGTGAAAAGAGTGAGTTGAACTTGCTCACTTCTTAGGTCTCCATCAGCCCTAAATTTAACATCCTCCTATATGGATTTTACCAACCTTGACAGACCAGCAGGAACCAGTAAGATATTTTCTAGTTCCCTTGATATCCAAACCTGTTTGTGTGCTAGAGATGGATTATCCCGGAGAGGGCAAATCAACTTTCTCTATACTTTCTCTATACTTCTCTAGACTTTCTCTGCCCCTATGGTTTGTGTACTCAGCATTCTCGCTGGCCCCTCCTAATCTTGCTCTTTTTCACTCCCAAATACTCCCATGGACATTGCATGATCTCTTCCCTATTTCTGCTGCTCCCTGCATTCTGTCTATTTTTACTATATACCACAGGGAGGACAGATTTATTCCTGAATTTTATGCCACTTTTAAAAGTAGGACCTGATCCAACTCTTTGCATGATTTTGGGCCCCTAGAAATACATTTGAAAATATATTTCCAGAGTTCTCATCAATCTTTATCATTCCCAGAGCAACCTTATGACGAAGCTGTGTTTTCTTTTGGGTGGGAAATACAGAGGAAGGAGAGGCATATAATTGATGTGCAGTCAATCTATTTTAGGGCACTAATTTTTAAAAGAAAACCCATTTCCCTATTAAGTTTCTTTTCTTAGTTTGGGACTATTCTTATTCTTTTTTATGTTGAAGAAAGCCCAAGGTCACATTAGAAAATGAATTCCATTTCTCACATCATTAGAATATGTAATGCCCAAACTACAAAAGCAGAGAATGATTTCTGCCACTGCACTAAAGAGAACAAGGGTAATTAGATAACTTTCATTTCAATGGATTCTAATTAGAGCTTCAGCGAGCTATATTCTCTAGCACTCCTGAAGCTTAAAAAATAAATAAATAAAACCCAAGATGCTTCTCTTGACTTCTAAAGGAATACAGTCATTCAGGAATTACCTGCTTTGTTCTCAACATATGGAAGCCTTAAATCAAATGCAAGCAAATTGTTTTTGGACTATTTTCTTTTTGATTGTATGTAAAAGACCAGGGTGGTGTATGGCATATGGTAAAGGAGTGGTCCCCAAACTCTAAACAGAAGCCTAAGAATCCAAAGAATTATTTGCTGCTCTTCCCGCTTAGTATTTCCATTTTTTATTACATTTTTCTTTTATGAATTATACGTAGATCCAATTTCTAATAAGAATTTTCTGACCTTTTGAGATCCATGTTCTCTCCCTTCCACCTCTTTTTCTTCCCTGAGATGACATGTAGTATGATATAGATTAAACATGTGCTATCATGCAATGTATATTTCCATGTTCATCATGTGAAAGAAGCACATATTGAATTGACAAGAGAAAGAAAACAGTATGCTTCAACATGCATTCAGACTCCAGCAGTTTCTTTTATGGCAGTGAACAACCTTTTTCATCATGAGTCCCTTGGAGTTGTTTTGGATCCAAGCTTGCATTGCTAATAATAGTTAAATCATTCACAGTTGTTCATGGTATTATTGCTTGACATTTATTGACGTCTAGGTGGTGCATAGGATACAACCTTTAAAATAATACTAATGATTACAATATATATTATTTATATAATACTTAAAGCATTCCAAAGTGCTATGAATGAACAAAATTTAAAAGAAAACACATTTTAATATGCTTGCTATATGCTAAGACCTGGAAATAAAAACAGACAAAGCTAGACAGTCCCTGATCATATTCTATTGAGGGAAGAAAGTATATGAAAGTGAGTTCAACTGTGAAACAGATGGAGGGGAGTGGAATTCTTAGGTTACTTATGTAATTAAGATGACAGTGCCAGAAGAATGCAGGGCATCGAATCAGGGAAAGTGATTAGACCTGGAGGACCCCATGGGGCAATGGAAGAACTAATTTTTAAAGTGTTATGGCACTTCATCTCATCACAAAGAATGGAGTTTTTGGTCTTAATTTTATTCAAACCCTGTGAGTAGTCAAGCTTTAAGACATTATGCCATTTGGTCCCTATGACCAATTTCTTTAGTCAGATGCTTAAAAAATGTTTTTCCTCATTTTATAAAGAAAGAAACTAAGGGTTAAAGAGGCTAAGGGCACTTTTCAGGAGATACTCAAATGCGTGAGTTCCTGATATAGAATTTGAACCCATAATAATGCTAATCTGATTCTTTGTGGTTTTTTAAGGCTAACCTAAAATTAGAAGATAAGTAACAGCCACAGAGATGTGTTAGTTCAGGGCTGGGGAGTGTGGGCAAAGCTAAACTGACTTATTTTCTCTGTGATCATTCTATAGTTTCTTCCTGTAAAATGACTATGCATTTCCTTAGTACCTATTTTTAATTGACTAATTTGGGTACATGTTGTTTGTCCTTAGCAAAATGCAAGCTTCTTGGTGGCTTGATACTATCTTATTTCGTCTAGCCCGGTGTATTAGTTAAATGCTTGTTGAGTGGATGAAGGTCTAAAGCAATGGGAAGCTCCATGGAGATTTCCCAGAGCTGAGGTTATCAATAGAAACCATAAAATGGCCATCTGTCTCCCCTGTCAACTTTCATTAAAGGAAATTCTGTCCTTCTCAGTATTAAGACTGATTATACCTTAATTACACAGTGTATCTTGCTTCATTTATTAAGACACTTGAGAAGTTCATACTGTGCCCTGGGCATTGACCAGTCAATACATTCATCTTTCCTTTAATGTGTTGGAAAAACTCAGGTATGCCAGTAGTAGATAATGAGTTTGTAATACCCCCAGGATCAAATATAAAGTCTTTTACTTGGCCTTTCATATTTATTACAGCATGGAACCTGATTTCTTTTTCATTCTTCTTCCATTTTGTACCCCTCCATTATATTTTCCTTTTTTAAAACCCTTCCCTTCCCTCTTAGAATCAATATTGTGTTTTGGTTACAAAGGAAAAGAGTGGTAAGGCTAGCAATGGATGTTAAGTGACTTACCCAGGGCCACACAGCTAGGAAATGTCTGAGATTCGATTTAAACCCAGAATCTCCCATTTCTATCTGCCCCCAAATTATATTTACTTTTGAGCTTCACTGTTCTTTGCATATTCTAATCTATATCTGAACACTGTATTTGCACTGGGTATCTCTGAATCCAGAAGTGCCCTCCTTCCTTGACCTCTTCTTATTTCTCCTGCCTTCTTTAAATCCTAACTTTTTCAGGAAATCTTTCCCATACTGTCAGTTGTTAATTTCTTCCTTTCATTATTTACCTTCTATCTCTAATGTATGCATTCCTTTAGTAAATGTCTGGGTTTAAACTCAAAAACTTCTTTATTTTTCTTCATTCTTTTTAAATTTTATCTTCCCCCAATTGCATATAAAATAATTTCCAATCCAGAAATTTGGAATTTCAAATTCTCTCCCTTTCTCACCTCCCACCTTGCTGAGTTGATAAGCAATCTGATATAGATTTTACATTTGCAATCAGATAAAACATTTCCATGTTAATCTTTTTGTAAAAGGAACCTCAAGCAAAACAACTAAAAAGATGAATAAAATGTTTGTTTTGTTCTAGATTCAGACTATTAATTCTTTTTCTGTAAGCAAATGGCATTAAAAAAATCAAGAGTTCTTTGAGCTTGCTTTGGATCATATTGCTTATTGCTAAGTTATTTCCTTTGTTTGTTATGCAGTATTATCACTGTGTACAGTGTTCTCCTTGTTCTGCTTATTTCACTCTGCTTCAGTTTGTGTAAGTCTTTTCAGGTTTTTCAGATTTTCTCCTCCTCATTTCTCATAGAACAATAGTATTCCATTATAATAAAAAATTTTATCTTATGCTACCATTCCCAATTGATGGGTATCCTCTCATTTTCCAATTCTTTGCCCCCATAAAAGAGCTACTTTAAATATTTTTGTACCTATGGCTCCTTCTCCATTTTGTTTTTTATCTCTTTGGAATGCAAACCTAATAATAGTATCTCTGGGCTATAAAACAGCTGTTTTATAGCCCTTTTGGCATAGGGCCAAATTGCTCCCCAGAGTGGTTAAATCAGTTCAGAACTCCCCCAAAGGGGCATTAGTGTCTCAATATTCCCACTTACCTCTAAATTTTGTCATTTTCCTTTCTGTCATAATAGCTAATATGATAGGTGTGGGGTGGTACCTCAGAGATGCTTTAATTTGCATTTCTCTAATTAATAGTGATTTAGAGCCAAATATATAGTCCTAAGTGCTGAGGATCCCAAGAAAGACAAAAGATAGTCCCCACTAGAAAGAGATCATATATTTCAATAAAACTTAAACATTTGAAAAGATTTTATTTATCTAAGCTTCACAATGGCTTCATAAGGTAAGTAGTAACTGGCAGTATTTTACTCTCTTTACAAATGAGAAAGTTGAGGAATACTTATGTTGAATGACAGTGACATAATAGGTTCTTTGAAGAAAAAAAGATTATTTATTTTTGTTTGTCTCTCTCTAGCGCTTTGAAGAAGGTCTTCTTTGCCCATAGTAGAGATTCAGCATTTGATTAGTTGAGGTAATTCTTTAAGAAACTAGTCTGATGAAGTGAGGGTGGTAAGTAAAAAAAAATGAGTAATGAGGACATTTTGGAATTTTACCATTTATTAGGAAGAATGATATTTGGAGTTGGGTGAAGATAGTATCACCTTAAAGGAGAATTCAACTGTGATTATATGTAGATATTTTCAATAAAAGCCTGGGTGGGGGAACACAATTCCAGTACACATGTTCAGAAGTGGAAAAACAGGTTCCTTCATTCCACATTAACAATATTTCCAGGAGCAGACATGCAGGCTGCAGAAATTAGACCCAATGCTGTATGTGTAAGTATATTTAAGAATATGCACAGATTCATCCAAAGATACTAATTTGTATCCATCCATATTCATATGTACATATATATGCATATATGTTACATAGTCATATATCTTTATATATATACATATATGTGCTCTCACATAAATGTATGTATGTATGTATGTATGTATGTATGTATGTATGTATGTATGTGTGTATAAGTTGCTCAGCAGTAGGTAAATAATGGATAAATCCCTGGAGGTCTTCCGTGAATTTTTTGAGCTGCTTCTGCTGTGCAGGGCAATGCAAGCACAAAAGAAAGCTTTCTAGTATCAGATAATCCCCAGAGGCAGAATGTCTTGCTAGAAGTTACTATAGAAAGTATCTGGTCGTTCCAGTCTATTGGAATATTTTTTGTGTATTTTTGGTCATTTGGAGCTAATCTCTAAATAGGTCCCTTAGGGTAAGTTAAATTTCAAATTTTGTTTTTATTTATTATTTTTGGCCAGGATCCTCTTAGCCTGAAGACTTATCTGATATGTTCTGCAATCACAGAGACAGTGTGATATTGCAATATCTTATGACTTTTAATTACTTTTTAATTTACAATTAGAAACACAAATCCCAATAGCAATAGGTTAACAGAAATAATTTAAAGGCAATTAAATGAAAGCAAGTTTTGGAATCTTGAAGGATAATATGCTTTTTTTCTGTCTATAATTAGACTTCATTTGGTTCTTCTAGTTAATCAAAATTCACTTAAAGATCTTTGCAGAAAATTGACATTTTCCATTTAGCTTGATTCTGACAAACTAGAACAATTGTCTTCAACAGCAACAATTGGATAAGCTTCTAACTCTAAATGTTACCATTATGAATTATCCCTAATTTTCCAATGTGGACCAAAGTAGAAATATATTAAGAAAAAGTGATAAGTAAAAGTAAATATGTGATGGTGGAAGTTATAGAGATAATGAATAGAAAATGGACATCTAGTGTACCTGCAACAAATCTGAATAAAATGGCAAATAAAATAGCTCCACCCAAAATTAAAAATAAAATTTCCAAAAAGGAGAGATGGAGGGAAAGGAAAAGGGAAGGGGGAATGAAAGAGGATAATTCTTATACATTCAGGAATTAATTTAAGGGGAAAAGGAGAAACAATAAACATTTGATTTTCTGACAAAGTGCCAAAGATCAAGGAATGAATTCTGAGGATGAGTCAAAGAAACAGTGTTTACAAGGAATGAATTCTGAGGATGAGTCAAAGAAACAGTGTTTACAGTCAGGAAGGACTTTGCAGAATGTATATATTAACTGCTTCCTTGTACAAACAAGGAAACTGAGACAGGGAAGTGAAAGAATCCCAAGGTCACCCAGGTAGTATTTGGCAATGCCAGGAATTGTTCTCCTCTGACTAAAATAAGTGCCATCTCCATTGCATTCCTCTGTTGAATTAAATCCACTTCAACAACCATTTATTAATCAACCATTATGTGCTTGACACTATACTATGTATTGAAAAAAGACATAATAAACCAATGAACTCCTTCACAAAGAGGTTAAATTCTACCAGAGGGAGGAGGGAAAGATGTATAACTTTGAATAGGTCATGTAACTTTCCTAGACCTCACTTTAATCACATGCTAAATGAAGTTCAACAGATAACCTCTAAGATTCTTTATACTCCCCATTTTTAAATCTAGTATCCTTTGATCTTTAAAACGTTTAAACTGCAAATACAAAGTAATACAAATTGATTTTTAAAAGGAAAGAAGAGAAACAACTTGGTGTGAGGATAGAAATGTGGGAGAATGAAAAGGTTAACATTGGGGAAAATCTTCTGTAGAAACTTGGTTTCCTAGATGTGCTTTGAAGGAAGCTAGTGATAATGATAAAATAGGTATACCTATATGTCATTTCACAGTATCACAAAAGACAATTCCTGGCAACGCTTCTTGAAAGCTATTAGCGTAGAAAAAGAGGCATGAGCATATTATGCTATTGTCCTTCAAAGGATAGGAACATGACATCATGATGGTTAAGGTCCCTGATGGATCCCCTCTGAATCCTGTCTTTGTACGTGACAACTATATTTTACAAAACAGTTTGTGAGTTCAGTTCCATAATGTCCCACATGAAAGATAATAACTTAACCCTGCACATACCAAATATCTTGTAAGACTATCATGAGTATATCATTCATCAAACTATTGAAACCTTCTTTATATTTATTGGTTTTCCTTTCTTACTATTTGAGAGTAGTTTTTTTTTAATAAAAATAGATACTCTTATCAGCTTTTAGTTATATAAATAATTAATAATTACTCTTTATTCTTTCCAAGTGATAGATTACAGTTTATTTCTTCTAACATTTTTATTCAATGGAATTTGTGTACAAATTCAAATTCAGTGAGCATTTATTAAATACTTACAAAATGCTTGGATTTGTGCTGGTCTCAAGAGAAGATTAAAAAATAGGTATAGATAGAACCGTTTTAACATAAAGTCCACATTTTATTGAGGAAAAAATACAATAAATTGCTTTAATTAAAATATCTTTATAGGACCCAAAATAAAATTATCCCTGCCCTAAAGGAGCTTACATTAAAATGAAGTAAATTATATGCACAGATATCATTAAATATGAGGGGAATACAAAGTAAATGTAGTTATTTGTAAGAGATATTTATATAATGTAGAAGATAATGTAACTAGAAACTATGAAAGGTTTTTGAGCATGGGAGTGAGATGCTATTCCTTGAAGTAGTATCCTAATTTAAAATGCTTTTGGAATGGGCTGTGTACAAGTTCTGATTGTCATTTAATTGCTTAGTGACATTGGGCATGACACTGAATTTTTTTGATAGTCGAGGTTTCTCATAGCTAACTTGAACATAATAGCATCTGCAAAGAAATATTGAGTAATGAAAGGATTTTTCAAGTCATAAAGCATTGTAAAAATGAATTTCTGTTATTATAGCCAGATCACATATATAAAGGAACACTTGTCTGTCAATGATGTATAAAAGTCTACTCATACTGAAGTATATCTCTAGCTCCACAAAGAGTAGCTATT
The DNA here is from genome assembly GCF_027887165.1 of Monodelphis domestica. Lineage (NCBI taxonomy): Eukaryota > Metazoa > Chordata > Mammalia > Didelphimorphia > Didelphidae > Monodelphis > Monodelphis domestica. The sequence continues at coordinate 68,981,246 of NC_077231.1, read as the reverse complement.
TTCTGCTTTTGCCTTTAAAATAATCCCTTTGATTTTTAAAAAATGTAGTTGTGTCTATCTGCTATGACTATTAGACTTTTTAAAATTTATGGTGTTAAAGATATACACTGATGATAAAATATCCCTTTGCCTGTTCAGAAAGTTGCCATTAATATTCAGTGTATTGTATTCCCCAAATAAAATATCTTTTAGGATTCTACTGGAACTGGAGAGATGAGGTTATGCTGTTAATGCTGTTTGTTTGTCCCCTGAAATGAGCTCTCAGGGATAAGTGTCCTGATTATGATTCCATTTTAGTAGTGTCATTGAAAATTATTACAGAGGTTGCCTTGTGCAGAGCTATGAATGTGCAGATGCCTTAAAACAATTCTAATCTCCCTATTAGACACTTTCTCCAAAATGAGGAAAATTTGGGTGGATGTCTCTTGTGTATGTTTCCACCAAACAGGAACACTGAAAATGACCCTTGATAGGAAAACATGAACAAGCAAAAAAAAAAAAGAAGAAGAAACAAACAAAGCTTCTCATGTCTATTCTAGGAAATAGATCAATAAAGACATACAATCTTACACAAAGGTCTGGTGGTAAGCCAGAAAATGCAAAAGAAACATTCTGGACTACTCATTACAGCAGCTGCTAGAAAATTGCAGGAGCTATAAATTTATGGCTGCTGCTATATCCAATGCCCCTCTGCAGTTTGCCTCTCTGGAAGAAATGCCATTGTCTAATTGCAAAAAAAGCTGGCACTTGGACTCCGTTCCCTTAAGTAGAATAGAGTGAGCAAACTAGAAAGCCCCAAAATGCATTTCTGCCTCTGAATGGAGACAAAAAAAAGAAACATAAGAAAAAATACAGACATGCAAGAGCAAGTGAAAAGGGTACTAGGAAAGAATGGTTAGGAGAGATTAAAAAAAATTGTATACACAGGTATGTTGGCTTTCAGAGTAATTCTTACCTATAAAAAATAATGTAACATAATTTAACCTAATCTAACTTAATACACTATAAACACAAGATGCTACATAATGATATCACACCTTATAATGTATATATCTTATATATCTTCACATGAATTTATAACTTTACATGGATTTAACTATAAATAAATATTTATTTATACAAAACACATGTATAAATATATTTGTAAAGGTATTTATACATACATGCATATTTATGTATATATGTATACACACATATATATGTATATATAAAATATATCAAAGTGAAGAAAATACATTTGCCTAAAATCTTTGTAACTGCCTGATGGGTGATTCAGATATTTCAGTTTAATTCAAGAAACATTTTAAGTACCTTAACATATGTGTAAGTCACTGTATTAGGCAATGGGGTTATATATATAGGCACATAGAAAACCTTCTCTGCCATAATTTTATTTTGCATTTAAAAAATTACAAAAATTTACATTTTTATTTACAATTTTATAATTACAAAATAATTTGCAATTATTTATAATCAATTTACATTTTATTGAGATTTGTGTGTATAGGGATGAGGAGTATATCATTGTCATCATCATCATCATCATCAACAACAACAAATATTTATTAAATATTTCCTCTGTGCCAGGCACTGTTCAGATTGGGGGAGATGGCCAGGGTTACAAAGAATAGACAAACAAATGATCTCTGGCTTCAAGGAGGTAACACTATAAAATGAAGTCCATATACTAACAATTATGTACAAATAAATTATATAAAATATAAATAGGAAGTAATCTAAGAGAAATGACATAGAGGACCACAATAAATGCTTAGAATTTATTAACAATCTGCTATATATATTCAGAAATAATACATCTCTAAAATATACATAAAGAAATATAAAAATGGGGATCAAAGGACTGAATATATAATCTTTAAGGCATGTCTATCAATGAATAAGTCAAAGAAAAAGGTATTAGAGAGTAGGAAATCTTGAAAATTACAGAACATATAAAGTGGAAATCAAAAAAAAGCTATTCAGAGAATAGACAAAATAAACAAAAAAGTTGGTTCTTTAAAAAGAATTACAAAATTGCTATAAGATTAGAAAACCTGACCAAAATTGAGAGGAAGGGAAACCAATTTTATAAAAATAAATTAATCTAGTTAAACTCTCAAGAAATCCAGAAGAAAACATTGCATACCAACACACACATGTATATTATTGTTGGTGTTTTCAGTCATATCTGACTCTTTTTTCCTCCTCATTGGATTTTTCTTGCAAAAATACTAGACTGGTTTGCCATTTCCTTCTCCAGCTCATTTTACAGCTGAGGAAATTGTGACAAATAGGGTGAAGCAATGCCTAGGGTTATACACAATAAGTATCTGAAATCAGATCTGAAATCAGGTCTTCCTGAACAGACAACACACAGACACACACACAACAATAAATACATATATATGAAAACATATATATTGTAGATACATACACAAAGGTAATCAAATTTCCTGCCCCTTATATACCTATGTACATCAACAGTATATATTACCTGCCACATATATGGATATGTATGTATATGCATAAACACAACCTATATATATATTTCACACCCATAAAAGTTTGGAGATAGTAATATTGAATCTGAATAATTAATATTATTATTTAATTACTTAGAGATTTAATTCTTTAAAGGCCTAAAGTAATTAAACTTTCAGCACATTTAAATTAATAAAGTACATTCAAATATAGGGTAGCAAATTCTTTGACTTGTTTTTTTTTTTTAGGTGATGACAATTGAAAATGAAGCTTCAGGCATATTCCCTCAGGAGCTGCCAGGAAAAGAATTCTCATTATCAAATAGTGATATGTTCCCTTCTTTGTTTCACCTGCTATTTTGTGTAATTCATGAAGATGGAAATGATTTCAAATGACAGCATTTTCTGACTGGTGAGTTTACAAGAATTAAGTCAACAGTTAAATTCAGCTAATAGCAAATACTGGTCATTTCAAAGTCAGCATTGTATTTTTAACTAAAGCAATGAACCTGGGTTGAAATTGTCCCCAAATGCTGCATGGATCGGTGACTTTGGGGAATTTAGTTCACTTCTGTCTGTCTGTTTGTTTGTTTTTTACGTTAAATATTGATTTTAGACTATATCTCTTGTCATTCTAGAAATCTCCAATCTTATCATAGTTAGGATGTGAAGATACCATGGCGCCATGCACCATTCCTCCCGAGACCAAAACAACATCCCTTCCTGATTACCCCTCTCATATATGTTGCCTTCTGCTCCCCCCATTAGAATGCAAACTCTTTGTTCTCTAGATTACTGTATTTGTGTCCCCAATCCTTGATGCAGCTACTGATACATTAAGTTATTAGTAAATGTTTTGCATTCATTCATTCAATCCCTTTCCAGGTAGCTAGTTTGATTGATTTCATAAACGGATCAAAAACCCAAGGTTGTCATTCTATTCCAGGTAGGAAGATTTGCTATAGGAAATATGTTTTTCAGTATTTATATTATATTTAAATATATATTTATATTATATATAAAGGAATATATATGTACATATATATATTCCTTGTGGATGTCTTATCTTTTGCCACCTTTATAAGTGTATAAGGCTAAGACTTTCATTGCAATTATCATTGTGGTCTGCAATTCTGTGTCACTTAGCATCATTCATTTGCTAGCATATTATGACTTGATTAACATCATCCACACTTTAAGAACAACTAATCTATAATTTCTGGTCGCGGTAGCTTGATCTTGAATTACCACCCTTAACCTTGCTGTTTCTATAAACCAATCCAGATGATTCACTTAGCCATTGGGGCTTCTTTGCCTCCATGTTGTTTGTTGAGTTTATTGAGTTGAGTTTGTTGAGCCTCTTACAGTCCACGGTGGGACATTTGATTTCATTCTTGAATCAATTATTTCCTAGTCTCCATCCAGAGATTAATATAATTTTCACTAATATTGAAAAAGCCAAATGACACGAATTTAAGCATCAGCATATATTATTGTATATTGAGTTTATGTATGGTTATTGTAAAATAGTTCTGTAACTTTTTAACACATTTATCTTTTACTGTGGGAATTTCAACCAATCCTTTCCCTCCTTTTTTGAGACAGTGGTATTTATCTTTCCATATCTGCATGAGTGTTAAGCCCTGGGTTTCTTAAAAATGTGATTATTTTCATTAGTATGATTTCCAGGTTCACTTTATACTTCTCAAAGGATATGCTAAGAGTAATGGTTCATTCCTGTTCATTGTTTTAAACATATTATTCCTATTGATCTCCAATCTCAGGCACAATGTCAAAATATCTTTTGAAATGAATAAGAATTTTTCCTTTAGTACTGTTATTATTTTCATATGGATCTATGATATCAGGGTGGGGAGTCCCTTGTAGCATGAAGAAATAAAGTGACTTCACTAGAGTTACAATCATTATATATCAATGTCAAGACTTGAACTCAGGCCAACCTTACTCCAAAGTCATCCCTCTAAACATGACTTTATATTGTTTCTTTCTTCTTTACGTTCAAGAGACTACAACTTTCATCATTTGGTACTTTGTTATCTTCCATCCTTCTATTACTCACATCTGGCATTCTTACATGTAGGAAATGATTGTCAAAAATTTAGACTTTTTCAGAAATTCAAAAGCAGTAACATTGCCACCAAGATCCTCATGGCTTAAATGAAAAAAATAATTAAGAAAAAATAAAACATGGTTTTCCTAGACAATAGATATGATAGACCTATGATTCAGAAGCGAATTTGCTGGTTATTCCCTTCTGCAGTGGCCAGTATATATCTGAGAACCTGAGATTCAAAGCTAATGGGACCCAGAGACTTTGCTACTCAGAGTTTCTAGGATTCCATTCAAACTAGGTCAAACTAGGCTTGGCCTCAAAATATAATTTTATTCTCAGACTGAGCTTTTAATGATGTGCTTGATACCTTCTTCCCAAACACACACACACACACACACACACACACACACACACACACACACACACACACACACACGCCTGGGCTCTTCTAGATAGAAAGACATAGTTTAACATCTCATGGAATTGAATATTACTACTAGGCACATAGCTCTCTTCCTACTGGAGAAAAATTTCCCAATATCTCAGGCCTGCCAGTTTTCCCTCATGTCTTACTCTTCTGAGAATACTCAAAATTTTGATAATTTCTTTACTATGCTGTTCCTTCCTTCCTTCCTTCCTTCCTTCCTTCCTTCCTTCCTTCCTTCCTTCCTTCCTTCCTTCCTTCCTTCCTTCCTTCCTTCCTTCCTTCCTTCCTTCCTTCCTTCCTTCCTTCCTTCCTTCCTTCTTTTCTTCTTTCCCCCCTCCCTCTCTTCCTCCCTCTCTCTCTATCTCTTCCTTCCTCCCTTCTTCCTTCCTGTTTCCCCTCAGTTTATACTGACTATTTATGTCCTCAGGCAGAAAATATATCTATTACCAGTTGCTTGATTAAGTGTTCTCTCCAAAGATATAGCAGATTTAGAGGACATCTATCCCTCTGAGAAACTTAGAAACTCAAGAAAAGTCAATACTATTCATTTCTATCTTAATATTTTCAAAAGTATTAAGCTTGGTAATTTTTCAAAGATAAATTTTATTAGCAATATTATAGGGGTGAAAATTGACATTTTGATTTTTAACTGGAAAATCATGAATATCTGCTTATGACTTTTTAAAATCTCATTAACATAACTTAAATAATAGTATGTATCTACTGAGGAAATGTAATTAGCATGACCTGATTTTATTCTGGATAAAATCCAGTTAGCTGCATTTATCTAGTGCCTTCTGGCTAATTTTTTTTTGAATAATACAAATTAACAATTTTTATTTGTCAAACTACCAAAACTGAATCCTAAAATGAACTCATAATAATGTAGTCCATAGTTAAAATATTATGTGTGCTAAACAAGGAATTGGCTAATAATGCTTTGGAAAATTCTCTATAAATATTGCATATTATTTTCCACACTTTTTCTCTGTTTCATTACAACAGTTATTCATGTGGATTTCACTCAAGTGTTTACATGATTTCCTTGTGTCTTTGATTTCATCTTTTCTTACCTCTCTAATAATATGAAATTCTTTATGTTTTGTTACACTAACCTAGTCTAATTAAGAGAAATAAAAAAATGCAATAACTAGGAAAATATGGTAATATTAATTTACCTTATATTTAATATCTATTTGATCAAAAGTGAATTGTATTGATATAATGATCATGTCACTGAGTTATAATATTGAGAAAGTATTGTAGTTTATTTTACAAAGATTGATTCAACCAGTGATCATTTTAACATTGTTATGTATATTGATTCTGTTTCTGAATTCACAAAAACGAAATTACCAAATCTAATCCAGGGTAGGAGTCAAAATTATTCAGAGATATTGATGATAGGATGCAATATTTGTTGTTGCTTTTAACAACAAAAAAGATTTTCTAAATAATTGAAGAAAACGATTTTAAGAATTTCTTTAGATCCCATTATTGCTTTGAATTAATATCAATTTAAAGCTTAACTCCTTCATAGTCTGGTTCCAGCTTATCTTTGCATTTCATGTTACCCTCCAACAATTATTCTATATTCCAGCTAAACCTGAAAACTTGTCATGCTAACCACTCAAAATTCCTTCTGTCTCATCTATTTCTTTAAATAGGCTATCTTTGATTTCCATAATGTACAACTAGTTGTTTTGTTTTTATTCCCTTTTTGACCCAATCTGAGACCTTAAACCCTCAGAATTTAGTAATCTTTTTGGATATTTTTGAAACAGTGCTGAGAGAATAATACTTAGTGTGACCAATACATGTTATCTTTTTTATAACTAGTAATTAGGATTAAACTTGAATGAGATCTCCAGGAACTAGATATTTAAAGATAATTAGATCAATAATTTATACATACATATATATATATATATATTTGATATATATTTGATCATTCTGTGCCAAGAATTATACTAAATGGCATAAATATGAACTAAAAAATGAAAAAGTGTCTGCCATGAAGGGAGAAAGAGGGGAGGGAAAAGTATATATTAATTCCCTACCTAGTAGGTTCAGGGCAGGGATAGTTTCTTTCGTAGCAGAGTGCAAAAAGCATTGTACCCAGAGTCAGAAGACCTGAGTTCAAATACAACCTCAGATACTTACTAGCTATTTAACCTAGGTAAATCATTTTACCCGTTTTGCCTCATTTTCCTCATATGCACTATATTAGTATGGATAGTTTCAAAGGACTAAAACGTTCAATATCTGCCCACAAGAAGTTTTCATATTTTCTGGGAATGCAGAATTTCTTTAAGAGCAAAAAAAAATTGATTTCTGTGTTCCAAGGCCATTTTCTTTTACTTATTAATAGCTGATTTTTGCCCTTCCATCTTGATGACAGTGAATAAAATCCTTCATCATTGATTTTGCTCGTTGTGTCATAAAATGCTTATTTTAATGTTTTAGGTGCACTTCATGCTGTGGAGTCATAACAAACATGGCATGTTTTTGATTCAAGGCTTTAAAAACCTGTAGTGTGCACACATGACTGCATTTCCCAAATGTATTTTAATCCGAGAACTGCAAAAGGATGTGCACTATGTAAATACATCATTAGTAATAGTGCCATCCCCGTCTCATGGAAGCCACAGGAGCTCAACTGGCAGCAAGTGTTAAAAATGGGGTAGCAGTGGGGAAAGCACATACAGCTTTGGAAACTAAGAATGAATCCATCTTTGTACTCAGCTCACTAAGTATCTGAAAAAATGTGCCTTATATTTTGACATCCTTTTGTTTAGGATGATAAGACATGGAGAAGAAAACCAGTGGCCCTTGGCAAAGTTAATGCAATGACTTAACTCTTAAATACCCCATGTGAAAATCCTTGAGTATGTGCTGAGAGGTACCTGGAGAAAAAAAATATTTTCTTAGAAAAATACATAGGAATAACACAGACATACATTCATCTGTGCATAGGCACAGCATTGTTGCCTTTTTCCTTGTTTATTACATCATGGATTTAGAGCTGTCAATTTTCAACTGAAGAAATTGAGGCTCGTGGAGATTTATAATTAAGTATACAATCTATTCTATTCTTCCTTTTTTAACCCTTACCTTTTGCCTAAGTATCGATTCTTAGGCAGAAGAGCAGTAGGGGCTAGGCAGTTGGGGGCCACCCATCTAGGAAATATCTGAGAACAAATTTGAACCCAGATCCTACTTATTCCAGGCTGGTGCTCTATCCACTGTGATACCTATCATTTTTTTTTTAGAATAAATGAATGATTTCCCTAGTTTTGTTTAGACAGCATCGAGAATAAGGTGGAACCAATAGAAAATGGATAATTAAATTGAGGTTGGAAGTTCATGAAAAGGCCTGTATTTTTTACCAATAAGTAATCAAGCAAGCAATTAATCAATAAGAATTTATTAGCCACCTGCTGCTTCCATGGCACCATGCTAGGTACTGGGGATACAAATACAAAGAAGGAAGCTATCTCTATTCTCCAAGAGTTTACAACTTTTTCTTCCATTGAGTCATTTCTAAGGTGGGTTTCCTTTAGAAATGTTATTTCTTTTGTTCTGGGAAATATTCTCAAAATATCTTTATTTTCTAAATAGATTTAATTTTCTCTATTTTTTAAACCCTTAGTTTCCTTTTTACTAATGTATTGGCAATTGAGGGGGAAAACACTCTTTCAAAAAAGTATCGTTGTGGAAAACTGTAATTTTAGTTTAAAAAATTAAAAATGTTGTAGGACTTCAAAAACTCTCACTTCTATTATTTAGATCTCCATTTATCAATCCTGCCCCATCTATTTTCCACAAAACAGAAATGTAATTTTCTAAATGTGTACATCTTCCCATGTCACCTACACTTCAATATACTTCAGTTTCTCCCCACACCCTCTAGAATCAAATACAGACTTCCTTGCCATTGAAGTTTCTTCATGATCTGACTTTTTCCTACCTTTTCATTATTCTCATTTTGCTTCTTCAAGTACTGTCATCCAGTCATTCTATGCCTATATTTTTATGCCCATCATACCCTATGCCTGGAATTCACTTCTTCCTCATTTTTGCCAACTGAAATTTCTAGTGTATTTAAACCCTTAGACCATGCATCACCTTTTACATGAGACCTTTTATCATCCCCTCATTTGCTACCCTTTCCTTTAAAGACTTCATTGTATTATTTGCTTCTCCACTTATTTTCTCTTGTTCAAATATAAACTCTTTGAGGCAAAGGATTGTTTTATTTTTGCTTTTATATCCCACAGTATCAGACTCATTCGAATTTTTTACTTTTTTTTCTCGATTGATGGATTGATAAGACTTTCTATCTACCCTTCATAATCCTAATATTATTTGTCAAAAATAAAGTAGATGGCAAAGGTGTTTTAAAAAATGATAGAGCACTGGTCACACATCTCACAAGCAGAGAGCAGCACCTCCTAAGAGATCTAAAGATTCACTGGCTAGACATGATGATTTTCAAGAAGATGAATTTGTAATGAACATATAAATTGGTTAAATCAATTGAAAGACAACCTTATAAATCTGGCCAACTTTGTATTATGAAAGTTTGAGAAATTCATGGATTTGGTGTTACAGACCTGCTGGATTGGGGAGAGCTGGTTTGTCTCAATTATGATCATCTATTCCTGTAACCCTCCCTATTAGAACAAATCAGCCTCAGTAAAACCATAGTCTTTTCTGTTTAGAGGCAGAAAGGACTTTACAGATGATCTAAGCCAACTAATTTATTTCAGAAACTAAAATGCCCAGAGATATTAAGTGAATTTCCTAGATCACACAAGGAAATAAGAGTTAAACTTGGGTTTGGGATACAGAAATTATGAATTCAACCCCAGTGTCCTTTCCATACCCTTTCCACAGAGGATCAAATTCTCATTGAGTTGAGGAATTGAACATTTCAGAAATTCTTTATTAGATTCAAACTGGTAAACAATCTCAAAAAAGGAGAGTTCTATTATTCTTGCTAAAGAAAGAAATAGTGTATTCGCCATTCCTGTGTATATATTGTTTTATTCACATTTTGATTAAGCCTAGCCTGGAGAAAATTTCATCTTCATGTCACACAAATCTGCATTAGTATACCAGTCGAATAGTTTGAAGCAATATATATCTGCTTTTCTTATGAGAAATCAATAGTTCCTTGAAGAAATCATGAAATGTATTGTCTTATTGAAAATATGTCAGTTTTGTGTGCCCACTGTAATGTTTTCTCACAGCCTTTGGCTATATCTAATGTGAATGGATGATATTTTATTATATTAATAGTAATAGGTTCTTTTTATCCCCAACAATTATATGGAATAGAGTTTTGCTCTTATACAATTTCTTTCAAGAAATAAAACAATTTTAGAGATGCAATAGAAATAATAGAACAAAATAGATATACCAAATGATATTTATAAGTGGTACTTTTGTTAATAACATTATATTCATATGAAATAATATCCCATACAACTGAATAAATGCATTTGTCAATAGTCACTTTTTAAAGGAATTATTTATTTCTGTGACTATTTTCTCCAAAATGAGAGTAACATAAATGAAACTAATAACATGTAGCTTAGGTTGTGACTTGATCTGATTGATTCCATCCTCTTAAAAAATTCTCACTATGCTATGCCACAAATCACAAAATGTTTGATCTAGAAGGGACAACAGAGATTACCTAGAGCCTTGAGGATTGGAGTAAGACCTAATAAGCCAGTACAATGGAATCATAGATTCTGAGATTTAGAACTGGACATCATGGGTGTTTCTTCCTTTTCCTTCCTTTTCCACATCAAGAGGTTTAGACCTAGTGAGGCGCTGCATGTTTACATAGAAGGCATTTAGTAGAGCCAAGATTCAAACCCACAACTTCTGTCTCTAGATTCAGACTTCTTTCTACTATATATTGTGTATTATATTTCTTTTTACTATGTTACATATATATATATATATATATATATATATATATATATATATATATATATATACTGAAACAGTAATTGGATAAGGAAAAATGAAGCAAAACAAGGGAAGGAGAATGAATGAATGACTCCCAAAATGACTTTGGGACTTGGGGATAGCTAACATGAACCTTGGTTTTCTTAGCATTGATTAAAATCCAGGGAAGTGTCCCCTCCAAAATTGGTCAGGGGATCATATGAAGAAGAAATGTGCCAAAGTTTTGTTCATGGTCTCCATTTCTGTTTTATGGTAAATTCTATTAATCTACTATTTAGCTTTCCCAGTCCAGTGGAAGAGGAAAATTCTCTTGGGATCTTCTGTACAATATTTCATATCTTGATATTTCTTACATGCAGAAGCATGGTCAGCAGATAACTCCCCAGGGTCAGAATCTGGCTGATTGCTTTGAACCATGGCTGTGGAGGTAGAATTTGTAAGATTAGGAAATGAAGAAATATGAAGAAGAGGGAGGAGTGACTCCAAGACTGTGGATATGAGTGATTCAAAATATGGTGGAACCCTCAACAGAAATAAGGAGATTTAGAGGATAGATGGGTCTGTGTTTTTGGACTTGCTGAGTTAGACATAGCCAGGGAATATGATTATGGAGATATTTAGAACACACATGGCAAAGTAGGGCTGGATCTTAGCAAACTAGGTTGGAAGAATGGTTTGGAGTAGGAACAAGGGTTTGGGAAGAATTAGACTGGGCACACTCCTTGAACCTCTAAAGATGACCCTGGATGTTTGGAGTCAGGATTGGGGCATCCACAAAACAGATTTAGATTTAGAGCCATGTAGTCCAATCCCCTAATTTTGTAGATGAAGAAATTGAGACTCATGGCTGTAAACCATCTTGCCTAAGACCACACTAAGAGTAAATGGTGTAGACACAATTTGAATTTATATATACACTGGAAGACTTATGAAATCAATATGTTTGTCTTTTGCTGTCAACCACGAAGCGATGTCTTTTCTGGGGTGTTTTTGCTCTAGAAAGAGGGATCCAGGTTTTTGTCAGTTGGCATCCACAAGGTTAGTTACACAACATATTTTCCAGTCTTGGGGACCAAGCATGGAAGCTCTGGGCCAAGACTGGAAAGTTTGTAATGCTATATTTAAAGACCAGGTAGTTGTAATTTTGACGTAGTCCAAATGGGAGGGAAAATATCCCTTTGATATAATGTCCTAGTTTCCCCCTCTCCATTAAATGCTAATTTCTTTTTCTCTTCTAATTCCTTTTTTTCTGTTATTTAATAAATTTTAAAATTATCTTTCATACCATGTTTGTAGGATAAATTTCTGGGCCAAATTCTGGGTGCTAATGCCAAAACTGGGTGCTAATGCCCCTTCCAAAGTTATTTTTAAAATATTTTTGCATGTTTTTGGAATAATAATAATAATAGCTAGCAGGCACATTACTAGGTAGCAGAGTGGATAAAGCATTAACTAGATTAAAGAAAATTTGTGTTTGAATCTGGTCTTATATCTGTGGAATGCATGACTCAGTTTCCTCAACTGTAAATGAGGATCACTTATTTTATAGCATTGTGAAGATCAAATTGCATAACATCTAAAAAGTACTCATCATAGTACCAGACACATAGTAGGTGCTTAATAAATGCTCATCCCTTTCCTATTTCTTATCTAATTTGATTTTTGCAAAAATTCCATGACAGAAGCACCATACTTTATGCCAAATATATTAGGAAATCTGAGGCTAGAATAAGTTATGTGATTTGACAAGCGTCACACAACTAATAAACATCCGAAACTGAATCTGAACTCAAATTTCCCCAACTCAAAAATCAGAATTCTACCCACAATAATATCTGGTTGGCACCTAGCTGGTTGTAAGTAATTATAAATGTCCATCCTCCTCCTCTAAAACAATTTAACTTCCTAAAAGGCTGGGACTTTTTCCTATCTCTAGTGCCTAGAACCATACCAAAGATGGATAATTATTTAACAGATTCTTATGGATCAATTAATTAGAAATTAAAATGTCATCTGACTTGGAACATAGACTTATGATTAACTGGTAAAATGGCAGAGAATTGAGTTATAGAAAAACAAATGAATTCAAAGAGAAATGAGATCTACATAAGAGCCTGCAAAAAGCAAACAAAGCAAAAGAGTGGTTGATGGAAATTAGTGAAGAAGTGGGGCATTCGACATCTCTAAGGTGATCCTTATACTCTGGTGCAAAACACTTCAGTGGACATCTATTCCCTCATTTAATACTATTTTCTATGCAATTTGTCATTTGACAGCTATGGTCTAGTTAAGGGAATCACTTAGTAAAAAAAAATGCCTTGTCACCAATCTAGCCAATTTCAACATCACATTTAGGAGGATTCTGTTTTGAGGAAGTATAATCACCCTGGTGCTCTAGCAGTTAAAGGACAGAAAAGCACAGTACTTTTTTCAGCCCTTTGATTCTCTCTCTATGTTTCTTTGTTCCTCTGTCTCTGTCTCTGTCTCTGTCTCTGTCTCTCTGTCTCTGCCTTTCTGTCTTTGACTCTGCCTTTGTCTCTGTCTTTCTCTGTTTGTCTGTCTGTCTGCCTTTGTTTCTCTGTCTTTCTCTCTGTCTCTGTTTCTGTTTCTCTCTCTGTCTCTCACCCAACCCTCTCATAATTAGCACCTAGGTCTAAACTTCTTTGCTGAGTAAAAAAAAAAAGTAATATGATTTTAAATGAAAAAAAAAAACATAGGAGTTTCACTCAGAGCTTCAACATGAAAGTTTTCCATGAAAGGCAATTTCTCAAAAGTGTACCTTCAAGTGAATGTCTGATAATGCTTGGAAATTTTGCCATGGGAAAAAGACAGAGACTTAAAGATGCTACTGTGAATCCTCTGCTAGATAAATGATTGGGTTGATGTAGGAAGGGGAAGAAGCAGCTCACCTCAGCCTATCATCTTTATATCATAGTTGTTTCTTTTTTTTTTTTGAAAATTTTATTTAATTAGTCAGTATAGAATATTATTTCTTGGTCACAAGAATGATATTCTTTCCCTCACCTCCTGTACATCTTCCAGTAGTTGATGTGCAATTCTACTGTGTTTTACATGTGTCCTTGATCAGAACCTATTTCCATGTTGTTGATATTTGCACTAGAATGATCATTTAGAGTCTACATCCCCAATCATATCCCCCTTGAACAATATCATCAAGCAGTTGTTTTTCTTCTGTGTTTCTACTCCCACAGTTTTTCCTCTGAATGTGTATAGTGTTCTTTCTCATAAATCCCCCTGAGTTCTTCAGGATCACTGCATTACCACTAATGGAGGAGTCCATTACTTTCAATTGTACCAGCGTATCAGTCTCTGTGTACATGGTTCTCCTGGTTCTGCTCCTCTCACTCTACATCAATTCCCGGAAGTCATTCCAGTTCACATGGAATTCCTCCATTTTATTATTCCTTTGAGAATAGATGTTTTCCATCACCAACAGATACCACAACTTTTTCAGTCATTTCCCCAATCAGAGGACATCCCCTCATTTTCCAATTTTTTGCCACTACAAAGAGCACAGCTATGAATATTTTTGTACAGGTCTTTTTCCTTATTGTCTCTTTGGGGTATAAACCTAGCAGTATTATGGCTGGAACAAAGGGAAGACAATCTTTTTGCGCCCTTTGGGCATAGTTTCAACTATAATTTTCCCAAGATTTCATTCACATCACTTACCTCTTTCTCATTTATTTTTGGATTTGATTTATCTAAATTTGAAAGTGGTAAATACAGGTCTCCCATTATTATAGTTTTACTATATATTTCCTCCTTCAACTCCACTAGTTTCTCCTTTAGAAATTAGGATGCTATACCATTTGGTGCATACATTTCCTCATTGTCTATACTGTCTTTTATCAGAATGTAGTTACCTTCCCTATCCTTTTTAATCAGATCTATTTTTACTTTGGCTTTGTCAGATATCATGATTGCAACCCCTGCTTTCTTTCTCTTATTTGGGGCCCAATAGATTTTGCTCCATCTTTTGATTCTAACCTTTTGAGTGTCTACCCACTTCATATGTGTTTCTTGTAGACAAACTATGGTAGGATTTTGGATTCTAATCTACTCTCCTATTTGTTTTCATTTTATGGGTAAGTTCATCCCATTCACGTTCAAAGTTATGATTGTCACTTGTGTATTTCCCAGCATTTTGATATCCTTTCCTAGTTCTGTCCTTTCTTCTTTTGCTAAATCCTTCTAAACCAGTCTCCCAATCCCTGCCCTTAAAATGCTTCCCTTTCTGTCCCCTCCCTTTTTGTTCCCTTCTTATTATTTCTGGGTTTTCAGGTAGACTAATGATTCTCAAATTGTCTCTTTGTGATTGGTTTTCCTGATCTGTCATCTTGTCAGTGAGATATTTTATGTTTTCTTCTATTTTGTTAGTCTTTTGACTTCACTTTATTAATTCTTGCTGTTTTGCAAGATCATTGGATTCTAATTGCCTAATTCTGGTCTTAAAGGACTCCTTTTCCTTTTTGGTTTGGTCTATCCTGATTTTTGTGGCTTCCAGCTATTTCTGCAATTGGGAGTTCTTGTTTTTTAAACTGTTATTTTCTTTTTGAACTATTTCCCACTTTTCTTGTCAGAAGGCTTCCTTCTTTTTTATAAGTTCCAATTTAAATTCCTTAAGAGCTTGTGGCCAATTTCCATTTTTTGGAAGGTTTTGGTTCATTTATTTGTATTTCCTGTGTAGCCTGGGTTTTTCCTCTGTAAAAATTCTCCAGAGTCAATGCCTTCTTGTTTTTTTTTTGTTGTTGTTGTGGTTGTTTTTTGTTTTGTTTTGTTTTTGGTGTTGGGAAGTTGTTCCTGGCTACTGTTTGCCATCACTAGGGTATTTTTTCCTGACCTTTCAAGTCAGAAATCTGAGTGAGGAGGGAAGGCTCTCTGTATATGTAGCTAAGGAGCAAGGATTTTGCCTAAGGTCAGCTCTTGAGTCTCTGCAGCTTGTGCTGTTTGTTGCCCTTCTCTGTGTTATCTCCCTGTGGGTGCCCACACTCTACACTCTTTACCCTGCTGGGTTTTCAGGTTTAGCTGTTCTCAGGAATGGATCTTTGCTGGTCTTAGTCAGCTGCCAAGGACCTAGTGGTGCCCCTCACTCACTCACTGATTCTAGCATGAGCTGGCTCTGACTCTGGCTCCTTAGGTGGGGTGGGGGAGGGTAGATCAGTTCCCATTTTGGTGGAAGCTTTCTCACCTCCTTATGGTATGGAAATGCCCAAATCCCAGGTACCTTCAATTCTGTGCCCTACTGTAAAGTCCCTTCGTTCATATAAATTTGGGTTTTTTTGGCCTTTTGAGGTAGTCTATACTGGTAGATACTGAGTAGAGGAAGAGTCCTGCATCTAGACTGCCACCATGTTTACCTGGAAGTCCTAGTAGTTTCTTATTTTGGTGAATTATGCTAGCTAACTGCAACTAAGCATTTTGAATTCAGTGCTTCAGAAAGATTGAAAGGGCTGCCAACAGTCTCTGTATGATGGTTCTCTAAATTCAGAGATCTGAAACAAAATTCTAGTCACCCTGTCTTAAATTTGATATCTAAGGCAGGGGGAATGGAATTTTGTTTCTTCTGAAGCCTAGAGTGTTATAATGACCAAGAAAAGAACATCTGAAAATTCAGGTTAAGCCTTGCCTCATATCACTTCCTACTCAAGTCCAACCTCCACTCAGTGATTAAAATCATGTTCCTAAATCATAAGTCTGATGATAATTGCTCCTTATTAACTCCAGAATAAACCATAAAATTCTTTTTTTTACTTTTATAGAACTTAAAAAGCATCATCTTGTTCTACCATTCCAGTTTCATAGTTTTATCTTTCTTCCTTTCATATAGTCTAAAATTCCCTGACACTGGCCTCTTTGTTGTTCATTGAGGAAGACATGCCATCTCCAAAATGTGCTTATCAACAATGTGTGATATGTTTCTCTCCTCATCTCTGGTTCTGACTTCCCTAGATTTCTCCTAATCTCTGCTAATGTCCAACCTTTTGCAAAAAAGCCATAAGTAAGTGCCTTTCCATCTAGGGGTTTGATGGTAAGGGGAAAAATAAATAAATGCACAAACATGCATATATACATATATATCTATATACATATGAGTGTATAAATATACATATATCTATATTATAGGGGTATGTTATAAACATATATAGATATTACATAAAAATAATTGTGGTTGGACTCTGAAAGATATTATTAATTAGGTGGTCACCAGGGATTTAATTTCTAAATCCCAAATGAATTACTAAATTAAATAGAATTTGTGATAGTTTATTTATAACTATTTACAATAGAAGGAAGATATTAAGGAATGAGAGAGAGAGAAAACTCTGGCTTCTTCTGATATCAGTTAGAATTTCTAAGCCCCAGCCAGGGAATAGTGTCTCAAGAAGTTGGGCCTTACCTAGAGGCTTCACGCCTTCAGAAAGGTGGGGTTTAACACCTTAACACCTCTTTGTAGTTCACCTTTTGTAATTAACAACTTTTTGTGGTTAATTCACCTTTTGTAGTTATTTAACACCTTTTTGTAGTTAAGATCTAAAAATATATTGTAGCTTAAAATTCTGCTTCACTCTAAAGTAAGAGCTAAGTACCTTCATTGTTAGAATCAGGAGATCGCTAAATCCAATCTTCACAATATCTATGTTTGCATACACAAACTCATGATATACTTTTACGTTGAACCTGTGTCATTAGTCTTAACAAACAGCAAAATAACAAATTGAATCCTTGTTCATAAGTGGCCTTTCTGAAGTATAAAAGCTCAAATAATCTACTCTTTGGAGCTATTTCAAACTGGCTCTAGCAAACTACTGCTTTTCTTTAAAGCTTTCTCTATATCATCTTTTATATAATATCTTATTTATACATCAACCTTTGATATGACCTCTTTCCCATAGATTGTGGGCAGTACCATCTTTAAACTTTTTCCTTTTTTGAATCCCAGATTTTATCAGACTACTTGGTACATAATATACTTTAAAAAATTGGGTTGATTTATTGAAGAGCAAATCATTTCTAGAAATGCTTAGAAATGAGGTACTAAATTGATCTTTTAGGAACAAATTTTTAAAACTTATTTTTTTCCAGATGACATGTCAATAATCATCTTTTACCCTTTTTGATCCATGTTTTCTCTCCTTCCCACCCCTATCCCTTCCCCAAGATGGCAGATAATATGATGTAGATACAGTATATATTTCCATGTTGATCACATAGAAGACAACATATCACTTACACTAGAGAAGAATTCATGAATGAAATAAAGCAAATAATGTCATGGCTCCATCTTGATGTAGACTTCACCAGTTCTTTCTGTAGCAGTGTACAGTCTTTTTCATCATAGGTGGGTCCTTGCATTTCTGATAATAGTTAAGTCCTTCACAGTTGATCAGTATACATTATTGTTGTTACTGTGTATAATGTTTTATTTCGGCTCACTTCGCTTTATATCACTTCATATAAATCCAGGTTTTCTTGGAATGATTTTGTTTGACATTTCTTATGGTACATTAGTATTCCATTATAATCATTCTGAGATCATAATTGCTATCCCAGCTTCTTTTTTTAACATAAAAGGAATAACTTTTATAAAGTGTGATGTTGTATAGTGTGTTCTAAATTCTAATGCCAGAGAAAGTAATTAACTCACTACCATTGGATGAAATCATTGGAAAGGAATAATGAGTTAGAGAAGGATTTCTTAAACTTGTTTCTTCTTCTTTGCCCTGCTTGAGCAGTGTCCATTTAATCCTATAGATTTTTCTCTCAAAATCATGTTTTAAAAAATAATAAAATTATATACGTAGCATCAAAAAGGAAACTATGTTAAAATCAATATATATATATATATATGAATACTTTTATTGTATAAACCTGAACAAATACATAAATGTAGATATATTTACAGGTACTTGCATTAATGATTTTCTAATTTTCAATCTAATTACCTTTCCTCAGTTTGCATCTTTCTTGATATCTCAGCAGCCCTTGACATTTTTTATCTTGAAGTTATTAATTCTTTCAATTAAATTTTAATAGTATCTTTAGAATTTTCTAAAGAAGTTGTCATAATCAAAGCCATGTTTTGTATTCTTCTTTCTAAGCATGTTTCCTCTGTTTAATTTTTATTTGCTAATTGCAACAAGTGGTATTTCTATAAATATATCAAATAAGAGTGGTGACAATAGATCTCAATGCTTTGTAACTAAAGATATTGGAGAAGTTTGTAATATTTTCCATTGTAATTATTAGTTCCTGGTTTTAAGTAGCTATTATCTGTCACACTTAAAATAGCCCTTTATTTTTATGCTTGTTTATCTTTAAAGAGAACATTGTATTTTGTAAAAAGCTTTTTTTCTGCATCACTTGATTTATCATTCTGTTTTCACCTAATTTCATTATTAATGTGGTTTATCACATGTATAGTTTTCACAAAATTGAATGAAACTGATAAGAATTTATATTTATTATGTTCCTACAGCTTCTTTACTAGTGTTGTTTTCTTAAGAATTTTGCAACCTTATATATCTTGGAGCACACTTTTCTTTCTCAAATTTATCTCTGTATAGTTTAGGTATCAAGATCATATTTACTTCATGGGAAATCTTGATAGGGTCCCTTCTTTACCTATTTTTTCCAACAGTTTATTAATGTGTATTAATAGGTAATTTGTTGTTGAACTAACTGGAATATACTCTTGACTGACTGTTACTGGAGAACTGTTAAGGGAACCTGAAGCTGCTTGGTTGTAATGGAGATAGAAATGAGAGAGATAGAGATACTGCCACAGGGGAATGTTCTGGGGTCTGCCTACTGATCTCTATTGATGGCTAGTGGATCAATCTATTTCCTAACCTCCTACCCTCTTCCTCCCTCACTTCCTCCCTTAACTACCTACTCCTGGAAGCCTTTTGGCTTCCTCCCTTCCCCCTGAGTGGACTATAAAGATACTCTTTCTCCTTTCTCTGGTAAGGGGTTTATTGGGAACAAACAGGATGGGGATTGAGGTGAAGGGGATGAGGATGTCCCTAATCTAAAATAAGAATTTGAGAGTTGGAAAAATCAGTCCAGTAACAACTGTGGCAGAGGGACAGTTGGAGAGATGGAAAACAACTGTTTAAAATCTTCTTTCTTCTTCACAAAGCCAGAAAGGTCTCTCAGCCTAATTTCAGAAGTCCCCCTTAAGGGTCCTTCAGGCTGGGACAGAAACTACAAGATCAGTTCAGCTTCTTCCTCCTACAACCAGCCACCAAGAAAAGTCTATCCTTCACCCTGGCTTTCCTCCAACTCTTGATCAGTCAAATCTCAGAGAGAGCAGAGAGAGCCCAAAAACCAAGCCAGCCCTACAAGGGTGCTTCACCCATGGACAGAAGCTAACCAGGATCAGTTCTCAACTACTTCGCCCTTCAATCAAGCTCAACTGCCTCTCCTCCTGGCAACATTTCATTTTGAACCTTCTTCTTGATTGAAAGACAGGTTCCCAGCCTTCTTTCTTGCATCTTGGCTTGTCCTGCAAAACCTCTCTCTCCAAGTTTCTACCACAAAGGTTATATTTTAAAATTTTAATATAATAGAAATGAACATACATCTGAGATGTGCTTCTTGTTCCTTTAGAACTTCCTTTAATGTGTTAAAATTTATTTTTCTTTTCAAAAATTGGATTACTTAAATGCTCTATTTTTAAAAATAATTTTTATTTGATCATTTCCAAGCATTATTCATTAGAGACAAAGATCATTTTCTTTTCCTCCCCCATCCCCCATAGCCGACGCGTGATTCCACTGGGCTTCACATGTGTTCTTGATTCGAACCCATTTCCATGTTGTTGGTATTTGCACTAGAGTGTTCATTTAGAGTCTCTCCTCAGTCATTTCACCTCAGCTCCTGTAGTCAAGCTGTTGCTTTTCATTGGTGTTGTTACTCCCACCGTTTATCCTCTGCTTGTGGATAGTGTTTTTTAGATCCCTGCAAGTTGTTCTGGGACATTGCATTGACCCTAATGGAGAAGTCCATTACCTTCGATTGTACCACAGTGTATTAGTCCCTGTGTACTATGTTTTCCTGGTTCTGCTCCTTTCGCTCTGCATCACTTCCTGGAGGTCGTTCCAGTATCCAAGGAATTCCTCCACTTAAATATTTCTTTGAGCAAAATAGTATTCCATCACCAATATATACCACAACTTATTCAGTCATTCCCCAATTGAAGGGCATCCCCTCATTTTCCAATTTTTGGCCACCACAAAGAGTGCAGCTATGAATATTTTTGTACAAGTCTTTTTCCTTATTATCTCTTTGGGGTACAAACCCAGCAGTGCTATGGCTGGATCAAACCACAGACAGTCTTTTATCGCCCTTTGGGCATAGTTCCAAATTGCCTCCAGAATGGTTAGATCAATTCACAACACCACCAGCAATGTATTAATGTCCCAACTTTACCACATCTCTTCCAGCATTCGTGACTTTACATAGCTGTCATGTTAGCCAATCTTCTAGGTGTGAGGTGATACCTCAGAGTTGTTTTGATTTGCATCTCTCTGATTATAAGTGATGTAGAGCACTTTTTCATTTGCTTATTAATAGTTTTGATTTCCTTGGCTGAAAACTGCCTGTTCATGTCCTTGCCCATTTATCAATTGGAGAATGGCTTGATTTTTTGTACAATTGATTTAGTTCTTTGTAAATTTGAGTAATTAAACCTTTGTCAGAGGTTTTTATGAAGATTGCTTCCCAATTTGTTGATTTCCTTCTGATTTTAGTTATGTTGGTTTTGTTTGTACAAAAGCTTTTTAATTTGATGTAGTCTAAATTATTTATTTTACATTTTGTGACTCTTTCTATGTCTTGCTTGGTTTTAAAGTCTTTTCCTTCCCAAAGGTCTGACATGTATACTATTCTGTGTTTGCCTAATTTACTTATATTTTCCTTCTTTATGTTCAAGTCATTCACCCATTTTGAATTTGTCTTGGTATAAGGTGTGAGGTGTTGATCCAAACCTAATCTCTCCCACACTGTCTTCCAATTTTCCCAGCAGTTTTTATCGAAAAGTGGATTTTTGACCCAAAAGCTGGGATCTTTGGGTTTATCATATATTGTCTTGCTGAGGTCACTTGCCCCAAGTCTATTCCACTGATCCTCCTTTCTGTCTTTTAGCCAGTACCAAATTGTTTTGATGACTGCTACTTTGTAATATAGTTTGAGATCTGGGACTGCAAGGCCCCCTTCCTTTGTATTTTTTTTTCATTATTTCCCTGGATATCCTTGATCCTTTGTTATTCTAAATGAATTTTGTTATGGTTTTTTCTAAATCAGAAAAAAAAAATTTTGGAAGTTCCATGGGTATGGCATTAAATAGATAGATAAGTTTGGGTAGGATGGTCATTTTTACTATATTGACTCATCCTACCCATGAGCAATTAATGTTTTTCCAATTGCTCAAGTCTAGTTTTAGTTCTGTGGAGAGTGTTTTGTAGTTGTGTTCTTATAGTTCCTGTGTTTGTCTCAGGAGATAGATTCCTAGGGATTTTATTTTGTCTTAGGTGATTTTGAATGGGATTTCTCTTTCTAGTTTTTGCTGCTGAGCTGTGTTGGAGATATATAGAAATGCTGATGACTTATGCGGATTTATTTTGTATCCTACAACTTTGCTAAAGTTGTTGATTATTTCGATTAGCTTTTTGGTTGAATCTTTAGGAATCTTTAAGGAGACCATCATGTCATCTGCAAAGAGCAATAACTTCGTCTCTTCCTTGCCTATTTTGATGCCTTCAATTTCATTTTCTTCTCTAATTGCTACTGCTAGTGTTTCTAGTACAATGTCAAATAGTAGAGGTGATAATGGGCATCCTTATTTCACTCCTGATCTTATTGGGAATGCATCTAGTTTATCCCCATTGCAGATGATATTAGCTGATGGTTTTAGATATATTCTGTTTATTATTTTTAGGAATGACCCTCCTATTCCTATGCTTTCTGGTGTTTTTAATAGGAATGGATGTTGTATTTTGTCAAAGGCTTTTTCTGCATCTATTGAGATAATTATGTTATTTTTGTTGGTTTGCTTGTTTATATGGTCAATTATGTGGATGGTTTTCCTAATATTGAACCAGCCCTGTATACCTGGTATAAATCCTACTTGATCATGGTGGATGACCCTTCTGATCAGTTGCTGGAGTCTTTTTGCTAGTATCTTATTTAAGATTTTTGCATCTATATTCATTAGGGAGATTGGTCTATAATTTTCTTTCTCTGTTTTTGACCTGCCTGGTTTTGGAATCAGTACAATGTTTGTGTCATAAAAGGAGTTTGGTAGAACTCCCTCTTTGCTTATTATGTCAAATAGTTTGTATAGTATTGGGATTAACTGTTCTCTGAATGTTTGATAGAATTCACTTGTGAATCTGTCGGGCCCTGGGGATTTTTTCTTAGGGAGTTCTTTGATGGCCTGTTGGATTTCATTTTCTGATATGGGATTATTTAAGAATTCTATTTCTTCTTCTGTTATTCTAGGCAGTTTGTATTTTTGTATGTATTCATCCATGTCACCTAGATTGGTGTATGTATTGCCATATAATTGGGCAAAGTAATTTTTAATGATTGCCTTAATTTCCTCCTCATTGGAGGTGATGTCCCCCTTTTCATCTTTGATGCTGTTAATTTGCTTTTCTTCTTTCCTTTTTAAAATTAGATTGACCAGTGTTTGTTTTTCAAAGTACCAGCTTCTTGTCTTGTTTATTAAATTAATAGTTCTATCACTTTTGATTTTATTAATTTCTCCCTTAATTTTTAAGATTTCTAATTTGGTTTTCTGCTGGGGTTTTTTAATTTGGTTGCTTTCGAGTTTTTTTTATTTGCATTTCCAATTGATTGATCTCTGCTCTCCCTAGTTTGTCAATATATGCACTCAGGGATATGAATTTACCTCTGATTACTGCTTTGGCTGCATCCCAAAAAGTTTGAAAGGATGTCTCACCATTGTCATTTTCCTCGATGAAATTATTAATTGTTTCTATGATTTTTTCTCTAACTAAATGATTTTGGAGTATCATATTGTTTAATTTCCAATTAGTTTTTGATTTGGTTTTCCATGTACCATTACTGATCATTATTTTTATTGCCTTGTGATCTGAAAAGGCTGCATTTATTATTTCTGCTTTTCTGCATTTAAGTGCCATGTTTCTGTGAACTAGTGTATGGTCAATCTTTGTGAATGTGCCATGTGGTGCTCAGAAGAAGGTGTATTCCTTTTTGTCCCTATTTGTTTTTCTCCATATGTTTATTAAGTCCATTTTTTTCTAAGATTTCATTCACTTCTTTTACCTCTTTCTTATTAATTTTTTTATTTGATTTATCTAAATTTGATAATGGTTGGTTAAAGTCTCCTACTAATATGGTTTTGCTGTCTATTTCTTCCTTCAGTTCTAGTTTCTCCATTAGAAATTTGGGTGCTATATTATTTGGTGCATACATGTTGATTAGTGATATTTCCTCATTATCTAAAGTCCCTTTTAACAAAATATAATTACCTTACCTATCCCTTTTAATCAGGTCTGTTTTTGCTTTGGTCTCGTTCAGTTACTCTCAGATCAAGGTGGCATGTAAAGGATTATGTCACCAGAAGTACATGTACATGAGGGATGCTGTTCTTTGGAACGCAACCACATACAGTGCTCCTCTCATTGACCACCAATGAAAGAGGTGCCCCTTCTGGAAGTGAGGTGGGGGCCTCATGTGGCCCACAGGCCACAGTTTGGGGATTCCTGCTCTAAAAATCACCTTAGTGCAAATATCAATAATATGGAAATAGTTCTTGATCAATGATACATGTAAAACCCAGGGGAATTGCTCATTGGCTATAGGGGGAGGAGGGTGGTAGGAGGGGAGGGAAAGAATATGAATCATGTAAACCATGGAAAATATTTTAATTAATTGAATAAATAAATTTAATTTAAAGAATAAAATAAAATATCAATTTTGTTTCCATATAATTAGGTGAATTAGTACATTACAATTTTTGTTATTTCCTTTTAGTTCTTTTCTCTATTATTGTCAATTAGTTTTCTGTTCTCTTTTTAAAATCAAATAAGATTTCTGCATTTTTAAAATCGAACCTTAGATTATTTTATCAATTCATTTTTTTAGTTTTATTTAGATCATGTTTTATTTTCAGAATTTTAAATTAATTGATATGTCTTCTCTTTTGTTATTGAAATTCCTTAGAAATGCAATATTTCTTCTAGTGACTATTTTGTAAACATCTTAGAATTTTGGTATGTTGTCTCTTTGCATTCTAAAAGATTTGTTATCTTGTTTCATTACTGTTACTTCACTTGATGAGATTAACTACAGTTTTTATCATTTATCTTTTGACCCACCAACTTTTTAAGATTAAATTATTTTATACCAAATTTTAATATTTTCATCAAAGGATCTTTTTTAATCATACCTTTCACTGACTTTTGTTATTGATTCCTTTTTGTTGACTGCAAGATAGAATATATGATCTTCATGACCTTGGAAAAATCAGTTCCTTCATTGGACCTTAGTTTCCTTAAATGAAAAATAAGGAGAATGGATTAAATGGTAACAAAACACCTTCCAATTTTCATTCAATGTAATTAGACCCTCTGAAATCCACTGCAGGTCTAGCACTATATCATTGTGATACTTTGTATGCACCTTTAAAAAAAGCTATAGTTGTTACCATTGTCAAAATGGCAAATTAGTATGAAGACCAAAATAAGTCATGTGCTCATGAATAAATTGAAGATAATCTCTATTCTGTAGGAAATATTAGGTAGCACAGGAACCTGGCAGGTTGGGAACCTTAAATTTTTCTTGTAAACTCAAAAGATTTTTGCTAGAGTAGATGTCCAGGTTCTGATGAGATAAAAATTTCAATTGATCTGAGAATTATTCAAATTCTTTATTCCATCTTTGTCAATTGATCCTTTAAAAATGAAATATGGTGGAGACATCACTGAACAATCAATCTCATTATAATTACATGTATACACATTTTTGTTTTGTTTGTTTACTTGCACTACTATATTTTCAAATTCTTGAAATCAGAATTTTTTTGTTGTTCTTTCTATCCCCTATGACATACAGCAGAACACTTTACATAGAGTAGACACTCAATACATATTTAATGGGTGGATGGGGGGGGGGGCATGTGTTGACAGATGGAAGGAAGTGGAAGCAGGGGAAATAACCCAAATTCACACGAAATTTGACAATGGATAGCCAAGGAGTGGAACTACATACCTATGGCATGCATTTCTCTGTCTCAAACAGTAGCTTTCTTTGTCTTCAGTCATTTCTTTAATACAAATAACAAATGGACACAAATACAATTTTTGGTGACAAATTAGAAAACTATTTGACCTGACAGGCAAAGCAAAAGGATGTTTGTAACATAACACTAGAAATGATTTGTATGAGACTGCCTAAGGCTAATTGCATACTAATGAGTAGTCCTGCCATCTTCTCCAGTAAGAATTCACATTGCCCAAGGGGCCTTGGAATCAACACTATTCAGTTTGACACATATTTAGAATGTATCCTTGCATGTACCATGCTAATTGGAATAGTTATGGAAACCAAGTATTCACACTAAATTATTTCTATTTGTCTTAGTTTGGGGGAACATACATATGTCTGCATATATAAGGATAACTTGAGGCAGCACTCAGGTGGTCTGAGTATAAGTATACAATATGGCTTTTAAATGGTTCACTATCTAAAAGGGATGCTTTTTTTTTTCCTGCTCTCTTTTGTGTTCTGAATGGGGCATTAATATTCATTAATCAATCTAGCATACATTTTGAATTACCCAAGTGATATGAAGAGTCTTTAATTTTCCTTAGAAGTTTGGAAAGAGACAATTAATAGCCACAGGAATCAAGTACCTTGCTCTCTAAGAGCAGTAAAGAAGGGCTATAATTTGACATGTAAAATAGGATGGTTAAGGGACATCCCATGGCTTTGATTAAAATGCTAAGAATCAAATGTGTTGTTTTGTGACTTCACACACTTGGCAGAGGAGGCGAAGTTGCCTTCTCTGCAGTGTAATATTTACAAAGATTTGTATAATTTTGTATGTGCTGCTCGAAAATTGTTAGTCTGTAATGTACCTCATATTTAACAACTTCCACTGTGGAGGATGTGGGAAGAAATATTATCTGTACAATATAAGTAAAAGCTTGTGCAGGGATCAGGGATCAAGATGCATGCAGATATTTCAATCCCAGATACTCCATATCTAAGATGAATTGCTTCATATATCTTTTACTTAAGAAGTTTATGGGGTTCTTTAATAACTTATCTAATAGTGCAAGACCTTATCATGTAAACTCCCTGGCAACATTAGATTATGAGCTTCACAGTCCAATATTGCAAACATAGTGTGTCAAGGCTAGGAATGTCGATTTTCAGATACTCATCAGCTTTCATGGGATCCCAGGATCACAGATTTAGGAGCAGGAGGGCTATTAGATTGCATTTATTCCAAAGCCTTCATTTTTCAGATAAAAGGGTTTTTCTGCAACAATTTAGTTATTGTATACAAAATGTCTTTGATTTAGAGGGGTGGTAAACTTTGATTATTATAACCTATGAATTGGTATCTTTATTGGGTCAAAAGTTTTCAAGTGGTCTAAATATAACTTTAATAGGACCTTCAGAGTTCCTCTATAAGTCATAGATAGAAGATGTCCAAAGAGTAAAAGTTAACTGGACATATTATTTGAAAAATTCGAATGAAATAAACTCTCAACATTATATATAAATATATAACTAGAACATCAAATTATAGAAAACTCATAGTTGATGTAGCCAACAAACTCATTATATTCAGAATAAAAATCCCTTTAATTAAAAATGTATGAGAATAGTATTGCTATTTAAATTTATGAGCAAAGTATTATAGATTTAGAACTGTAAGGAATATTAAAAATTATTGATTTTGTCAACCCCGTTGTTTTATAAAAAAGGTTTATACTAGCCAAATGACTTGCCCAAAGTCACACAGGCAGTAGCCACCACATATGCAATTTGAACCCTGAACTTATTACCCCTAAAATTCTGTGTACTGTCTAGTGCACTATGTTTATTTCCAAGTTTCTTCTATCTTCCTCACTTGGTTCATCAACTCAAATCTGAGCTCCTCAAGAGCTTGTAACTAATTTCCAGTTTTTTTTTTTTTTGGAGGGTTTGGATGTGTTTGCTTGTTTGTTGTCCTCTGATGTCTCCTCTGTAGTCTGGAGTTTTTCACCATTGAAATTATCCAGGGTCAGAGACTTTTTCGTGGTTTTTTTTGAAGGTGGAGATTGTAGTTTTGGGGTATTGGTGGCCATTGCTTTGTTATTTTTTTCTTCCCTTCCTAGACAGAAGTCTGAGTGAGGAGGGCAGATTCTCTGTGTATCAAGCTATGGAGATCCCTGCCTACTTTCAATGCTGTACCCTATGGATAAACCCCTTCACTCCTCTGATTTTGGATTTTGTCCTTTTGAGGTGCTTTATATATGTAGGTGGTGAGGAGAGGAAGTCCCTTGATTCTATTCTGTGGCCATTTTAGTCTGGAAGTGCACTGTGTTTATTTCTGACATGGTCACTCCCCACCCTTTCTGCTTACACACAAAGAAAATATAACCATTCTTAAGGAGGGATACTATCCATATTTTTATATGTTCAATGATTTGATTTAATTTAGTTATATTTTACTATAATATTTTACAAAAATATTTCATTATTCTTGTGGCAAAGCTAGAGATTTATGATAGGATAATTCTGATGTTAGGTAAATTCAAAAATACTGAAACAGTTGAATTATTAACCAAATGTATTCTGGATCACAGTTTTGTATGAATATGACTTTTAAATTGTATACTAGGAGGAGATAGCCTGTATATTTGATTAAAGGACTAGGTACATTTTCATTATAGTTGTTGATAAAAAATAATATTGAGTAGCATAATGTCCAGAAAAATAACTGTCATAGAGTCATAGATTTTTCATTCTATCATTCAATGACCATTAATTAAGCACTTCCTCTAGTATGTGCTTGGCACCATCTTAACAACTAAATGTATGACAATTGGGAGAGAAATAGCAGATAAGTCAATATAATTAAATTTATGAAAATAAATATGAAGTAATCTCAAATCCCAGAGCAAGAGCTGTCCCATTTATATGGAAAAGGTTTCCTCATTGGGAGTTTCTGGGACTGAAGAAATCAGATGTAGCAGGAGGAAAGGCAAGAGAAGAAAGCAGAGTAAAAGAAGGGGGAGATTCAGAGGAAGGAAGAGAAAAGTCAAGGAGAAGAGATTAGACAGTAAAATTTAGGAAAGGCTACTTGAAGTGACTGATATTAAGATGAGGCTTGAAAAGACCTATGGACATAACAGGAATGACTTACCTTGAAATGAGCATTTGTAATCGTTAAAATTAAGGTAGATTGAGACACAAAAATCTGAGCTCGATTTATTAGTAAAATGCAAATTTATGACTAAATAGGCTCTCAGTTTTCTCAGTAAAGATAAGATCGTGAACCACGGAGTGATGTAATTAAGGGTCCTAGGGCATCACATGGCTAATTGTGGGAACTGAGTCAATCACATTGATGTTGTCTTATGACTCACATACCACAGGGGACAGCTCTTTTATAGTTTTTGGGGGGTATGTGACAAACAACAGGACTATGTAGATGGGAACCAATTATGTCTGGTGAAAAGATCTTGACATTACAAATAGAAAAACCATTGTTATTGGTTATAGAGCTGAGCCACGTAGGACAATATCGTTGATTGGAAATTTGCAAAAGCATGCTAGCAACAGCCCCTTTCTTCCCTTCTGCAACTAAGAAATGTCCTTTTTTGGTTTTTTTGTTTGTTTGTTTGTTTTTGAGATACTGTGAGGCTAGATATAGTGGACCATACTTCTTTGGAGAACAAATCATACATTTTTGAAGGGTGTTAAACTGCATTCTTCAAGAGTAACATCTTTCCTTGACACAAGAATAGAAGGATGATTAAGAAGAAGGAATAAATTTTTAAACTTAAGTTTAAACTTAAAACTTTCTAAATTTAAGTCTTTAGAGGCCAGCTGAATTTCTAAATTAAGTTCAGAGACAAAGAACCATGACTTAGTTGCAGAAAAGGAAAACAACACTTAAATCTCTTGTCATTTTATCCCATTCCCAATCACTCCTTGCTAAATTCTTAACTTGGACTGCTGCCACACCACACTTTCTTTACTTCTTCTCACCTACTTCTGAATAGAACTGAAGTCTGTATACACTACAAATTGATGTTACATATAATCTCAATATGCATCTCATGGTAGCAAAGCAATCCTTTTAAATTTACCTAATAAATTCTCTTCCTCACTCTCAGCTCTTTAAACCTTTTTCCTTTCCCCTAAAGTGTCACAAGACACACATTAATCCCAGATTTTCAGCTGAGGAACTTTACTCATCCATCACTGAAAAAATATTTTGGATAACTATAATTATACATAGAAATTATATACACACAGAGAAATAGTTATAGCTTTAATCTTGCCATCATTCCTAAGTGTTATACTTTCATGATCAGGAACAATAGAATTCTTTTATTTTGATCTTAATATTTTATCACTCCAACTTTTCCTTGGTCTTACAATTGCTAGTCATGTTCTTTTTCTTTGTTCTGACCTCCAATTCCCCTCATTTTCAGTTATTTCTCAGTGCTGTGCTGGCTAGACTCTTCTTTATCTTTTTTTCCCTAATTTTGAGGATTTGTTGAACACACTCACAGATATATATATATATATATATATATATATATATATATATATATCATATACATATGTGTATATATACATATGTAACATAAAAATACATATTATACACACATATATGTGTAAATATATTATATATATATTCACTCAGGAGTTTGTATTGGATAATTAGTCATTTTAAAAACCAGGAAAACTTGGTTTTCCACCTCTGCCATTTACTCTGTGCAATTCACTTTTACTTTATGTACAACAAACAACTCTCTGAGACTATAAAGAGACAAAATCCATAATCTACATTAGTAAAGGAAATTTCCTCACCTCTGACTTCCCTATAATGGCAAAAACTCAGATCTAATCCTCATCCCTTATCTATGTTTATGTATATTCTCTCTTTGGGGCCAAAAGATTTCCCCATTGGGTTTGTATTTTCAGTGCTTAGAATAGGACTTGGCACAGAGTAGGAGCTTAAGAAAAACTGATTAATCAATGGATTCAAGGTGTTATTCTCTGCTGCAGTGACATAAAGATGAAAAAAAAAATATATTGCCTAATTCAGATTAGAGGAATACTTTTGGAGCCCTGTTAGCACAGGGGTCCACCAAGGTTGGTTAGCTAGAGATTGAAGACCATCACTAATTCCTGTCTCTCCCTGCCTTAATCAATCTTTAATTTGGGTTCATTATTCTGTGCTTAATTGTCTCCTCAATTCAGGTAGTAGTAAGCATCTAGTGCTACCATGAAATGTTTATTTCAGATTCCCCCAAAAATAATTTTACTGTGACTCTATCATAAGAGGTCATTTCCAGAATTGGAGGCAGAAGAGGATGAGTGTAGTATTATGTTGTCCAGTGGTTTGAGTCATGTACAACTCTTTTTTTCTTTTTAATTTTTCTTTTGAATATTTTTCCATGGTTACATGATTCATAATGCCTCCTCATTCCCCCCTTCCAAAACCAACGAAGAGCTCCACTGTCTTATACATGTATCATTTTTCAAAAGATATTTCTACGTTATTCATATTCGCAATAGAGTTATCCTTTAACATCAAAACCCTAATCACATCCCTATTGCCCTATGTGATTGAGAATATATATATTTCTAATGCAAACTGGTTCCACAGTTCTTTCTATGGAGGTGGATAGCATTCTTTCTTACAAGTTCCTCTGGATTGTCCTGGATCATTGCATTGCTGCTGGTAGAAAAGTCCATTATATTTGATTATGCCACAGAGTATCAGTATCTGTGTATAATGTTCTCCTGGTTCTGCTCCTTTGACTCTGCATCACTTCCTGGAGGTCATTCCAGTTCATATGGAATTCCTCCAGTTCATTTTTCCTTTCAGCATAATAATATTCCATCACCAACATATACCACAATTTATTCAGCCATTCTCCAATCGATGGACCCCCCCTCATTTTCTTTCTTTTTTTTTTACCACCACAAACAGTGCAGTTATGAATATTTTCGGACAAGTCTTTTTCCTTATTATATCTTTGGGGTACAAACCCAGAAGTGCTATGGTTGGCAAAGGGCAGGCATTCATTTAAAGCCCTTTATGCATAATTAAATTACCCTCCAGAATGGTTGGACCATTTCACAAGTCCAGCAGCAGTGGATTAGTGTCCCAATTTTGACACATCCCATCCAACATTTATTACTTTCCTTTACTGTCATATTGGTCTGTCTGCTAGGTATAAAATGGTACCTTGGGGTTGTTTTAATTTGAATTTCCCTAATCAGGAGAGATTTAGAACACTTTTTCATGTACTTATTGATAGTTCTGATTTCATCATGTTAAAATTGCCTTATCCATGTCCCTTAACCATTTGTCACTTGGAGAATGGCTTGATTTTTTAATAAATTTGACTTAGTTCCTTATATATTTGGGAAATTAAGCCTTTGTCAGAGAGTTTTGTTATAAAAATGTTCTCCCAGTTTGTTGCTTTCCTTCTAATTTTGGTTGCATTTATTTTGCTTGTACGAATATAATAAATATATTATATATATAAATGTAATATATTTATATGATGAAAGTCATTCATTTTATATTTTGCAATGTTCTCTATCTCTTGTTTGGTCTTAAATTCCTCCCTTTCCCACAGATCTGACAGGTATACTATTCTATATTCACCTAATTTATTTATTATTTCACTCTTTATATTTAACTCATTTATCCAATTTGAATTTATCTTGGTATAGGGTATAAGATATTGATCTAAAACTAATCTCTCCCATACTGTTTTCCAATTTTCCCAGTAGTTTTTGTCACATAGTGAGTTCTTGTCCCAATAACTGGGGTTTTGGGGTTGATCAAACATTAGCTTATGGAGGTCATTTACCCCTAGCCTATTCCATTCATCCATCCTTCTCTTAGCCAGTACCATATTGTTTTGATGACTGATGCTTTGTAGTATACTTTAAGATCTGGTACTCCTAGACCCATTCCTTAGCTTTTTTAAAAATTATTTCTCTTGATATTCTTGATCTTTTGTTCTTCCAAATGAACTTTCTTATAGTTTTTTCTAATTCCATAAAACAGTTTTTTTTTGGTAGTTTGATAGGTATGGCACTAAATGAGTAGATTAATTTGAGTAGAATTGTCATTTTTTATTATGTTAGTTCATTCTACCCAGGGGAAATTGATGTTTTTGTTTTTGTTTTCCAATTGTTTAGATCTAGTTTTAATTGTATAAAAAGTGTTTTGTAGTTGTGTTCATATAATTCTTCTTTTTTGTCTTGCCAGATAGATTTCTAAATATTTAAAATTGTCCAAAGTGTCTAGAAATGGAGTTTCTATTTTTAATTCTTGCTGCTGAATTTTGCTGGAAATATATAGAAATGCTGGTGATTTATGTGGGTTTATTTTGTATCCTAAAACTTTGCTAAAGTTGTTGATTATTTCCACTAGCTTTTTAGTTGATTATTTAGGATTCTTTAAGTAGAACATCATATCATCTGCAAAGAGTGATAGTTTAGTCTCCTCATTGCCTACTTTAGTCCCTTCAATTTCTTCTTTAATTGCAGATTCAATTGACCCTTGTAGTACTGATAGCTTAAAGACTTTCCTCAGACTTGGGTGTAAGCTTTTGATCACAGTTTGAACTTGATTAAGGTCAGGTGCTGATCAGATTCTAGCCCCAGATTCTAGTTCATGATTTTTGGTCTCAAGGTGTTCTTGATTCAATCAGGTACACCCTTGATTGCCCTGTCCTAAAGCTCAACCCTTAGTTTTGGGAAAAAAGATCTGGGGAGGAGCTCCTGAGAAATGTGTCCTCACCTCAAATCTGGATTATGTTCTCACCTTAAGCCCAGACTTGGATTCATGGCTTCACTTGGGACCACATGGATTGACCCCCTTCAGCCTAGATTGCCCTGGGCTAGGATTCGGGACTTCTCCACAGGTTTGCAATTTCAAGGGGTGCTAATGGGTTTGGACCACTTTTTTGCCCAACAGGATCTCAGTGTCTAACTTAGCTTAGACTTAAGTTCAGAACCTGTGATAACAGATATGTGCGGCAGTGGGGAGTGCTGCCCTAGTTACTCCTCCATCTTGGCTCCACCCCAGATGATCAGGTATAACTCTTTATGATGGCTTTTAATATTGTCTTGGCAAAGATACTGGAGTAGTTTGCTGTTTCCTTCTCTAACCTATTTTACAGATGAAGAAACTGAGGCAAACTGGGTTAAGTAACAAGACAACAAAGCTAATAAGTGTCTCAAGTCAAATTTGAATTCAGGTCTTTTTGATTCCAGTCTGCATCTCAATTCATTAAATTACCTAGCTGAAAAAGTGAAATAGTTACCTAAAGTACAAACATGAATCAGATGGCTGTAAAATAGACAATTGTATTGCCACTCAGGGAGCATTGTTGCTAAGCAATAAAGAATGAAAGAATCATTACAATTAGTTAGGAGATTAGTATTTGGGACTTACTGGTACATTTGCAATAGAGATACTCATTAGTTATTTTATATTTGCATCTCAACGGAGTATCAGCTTATTAATATCATTTTTTTACTTGATTTCTTTCTTCATGGGTGTGTCTTTTCCTCATAGATGGTTGGTCTGCAATATTTTCTTTGCCTCAGATAGCAATAAAGTTGGCAATGTTTAGGTACCTGAGATGTATGGAGAAGTAAACTCTTTTGAGATGTTTATCACAAGGCCCCCTAAGAAAGTAAAGACAAAAAATCCCATCCCGTATATGAGCTGTCTTTTAGGTGGCTAAGATCTTGCAAATTTGAAGCTCTGGATGGTAGAGCTTCCCCATAGAAGCTCTGGATGGTAGAGCTTCTGTCATAAACCCCAAGAGTTTCCCAAGTCTACTAGAAAAGGCTTGATAGGCTAACATCATCTAAACCATTAGATTTTACAGAGTTTTCTGGTACAGTAGCCAGTAAAGGAAGTAAAGTAAAAGTGAAGTAAAAAAAAGTAAAGGAAGAAGACAGATGATAAGATTTGATATCTATCTACCTATCTATCTATCACATTCCATTCCATACATGGAAAAGCCACTTTGTCACATTTATCCAAGGACCGTTTTTTCACTGTTACACCAGGTCCTTAGCTGGGTCTGCAGAATACAAAATAAAGAATGAAACAATTCATTTTCTCAAAGAACCTTCATTCTTCTGGGAATGGATGGGTGGAGAACACATAAATACAATATGAATATAAATAAGTCATAATTTTTCTGAAGCCTCAAATGCACTAATAATTATGGAAGTGCTCAAAAAATTCTTACTAGAGTAAAGGATCTTATGGATCTGGTTTAAATAATATCTTTCAAATAATCCTTAATATTTTTGGGAAATGTAATACCAGCCTTATTTGTACTTGATTAGAGAATGGTAAAACCTTTGCCAATGAAATTCAATTCAATTTAATTCAGTAGAATTGAGTTCAGCTTAATTTAATTCAGTCAATATTAATTGGATACAAGTTGATACTAATTGTTTTTAATGAAAGAACTGTATTTTCTCTAAGTTTTGACTAGATGTTTTCTGAGGACCCTTCTAAATCTGGCATTAAATGATTCTGTAATGATTTTGTGATTGGGTTAAATTGTGACTGACACCATTTACATTCAGATAGCAAAGAATTCATACAAAAATACATAAAGCCTGACCCCCCCCTTAAAATAGAAGTTCAATTAGTAACTGTTAATATCTGGTGGAAACATGAATTAGACATAATAACAAATGAAATAATTTCAGAATTTGAAGATACTTTAGTGTCCATTTAAAATAATTCATATCCCACCCCAAGTATCCCTTCTTTTTACAATATTTCCAATATATGGGCCTCCAGACTCTCTTCAATCACCTCCAATGACAAGCATTCAAACAACACCTACATCTGTTCATTCTACTTTGGTGTAGTCTTCATTTTTAGGAAGGTTCCCCTTAAACAAATATTACACTTTGAAAATTCTTTCCATTATTCTTAGTTCTATCCTCTTGGCCTTTAAGACAAAGTAAGACTAATATTTCTTTCTAAATAGTTATCCCCAAATATTTGAAGGGCTATCTGGAAATATTATGTGGATAAAGTTACAAATTATTTCTATACTGAGATATACAAAAGGTTATTGTCCTAAGAAAAAGTTTTATACATATTAAAATGCTTTTGACATTTTTGAATTTAAAAAGGTGGAAATGTATTACACACCCAATAATTAGATGACTGAAATAATTATAGTATAAGAATATAAAGGAATATTCTTGTGCCATGAGGAATGGTAAATATGAAGTAAGAGGAAAATGATGCAGACCAAATTTCAGAACTGAAAAATGGTTGCTTCTCTTTAGTTTTCAAAGAGGATCAATGTCATCATGAAGGTAAAATATTGACTTGCATATTAGTTGGATTTAAGTGAGAGAGAGTTGGGCCAAGTTGTCAGCCTCACTCTTCCAGAGTAATCAAAAGGCCCATAGCAAGACAGAAATCAAGGCAACTGGTGATGGCCTGGGGATGCAGTGGAAAATCCTGCTTTCTTCAATGCTTGACCAAACACTAAGCACTCCATAGTACCTGTGGAAAGAAAAGAAATCTTCTTCACTCTAATTGAGTATTTGAAAAGAGACAACATAAAATTGAGGTCTAAAATGTTGATACTAGTTTATTAAAGATAAAGCACCCCCTTCATTTCTTTGAAGAAAAGACCAAAAGTATTTTTGGATACATATAAAATACTTTAAAATCAGACATGCATTTATGTTTTTTTATTTAAAATTGCTTATTTAAAAAAAAACAGTTTTCCATGTTTACATGATTCATTTTCTTTTCTTCTTCTCTTCCCTCCATTCTCCCAGAGGTGACAAGGAATTCCACTGGGTTGTACAAATGTTATCATTTGATACCCATTTCCACATTATACATTTTTACCATAGAGGAATCTTTTAAACCCGAAACCCCAAATCATATTCCTATGTAAACAAGTGATAAGTGATTAAGTCATTAGTCATAAGTTTTTCTTTTGAGTTTCTACACCCATAGTTCTTTCTCTGGATGTGGATAACATTCTTTCTCTTAAGTTCCTCAGGAATGTCCTTGATTATTGTATTAGTAGTAAAGTCCATTACATCGGATATTTCCATAATGTTTCACTTTCTATGTTTAATGTTCTCTTGTTTCTGCTTATTTTACTCTGCATCTGTTCTTGGTAGTCTTTTCGGTACACATAGAAAACCTCTAAATCATCACTTCTTACAGCACAATAGTATGCCATCACCATCAGATACCACAATTTGTTCAGCCATTCTCCAGTCAAAGGACACACCATCATTTTCCATTTTTTCCACTACAAAGAGGCAGTTATGGATGTTTTCGTACAAACATTTTTCATTATTAACTCTTTAGGGTACAAACCCTTAGTGGTATTGCTAAATTGTCTTCCAGAATGGTTGGATTCATTTACAACTCTACCAGTAATGGATTAGTGTTCCAATTTTGCCAC
The DNA here is from genome assembly GCF_027887165.1 of Monodelphis domestica. Lineage (NCBI taxonomy): Eukaryota > Metazoa > Chordata > Mammalia > Didelphimorphia > Didelphidae > Monodelphis > Monodelphis domestica. Next base: position 68,943,527 of record NC_077231.1, on the reverse strand, counting down.
AAACCCTCCAACATTGATTATTTCCCTTTATTGTCATATTGACCAATGTGTTAGGTGTGCAGTGGTAGCTCAGCATTATTTTGATTTGCATTTCTTTAATTATGAGGGATTTAGAACACTTTTTCATGTGCTTATTGGTAATTTTTATTTTTTTATCTGAAAATTACTTATTTATGTCGACCATTTGTCAATTGGAAAATGGCTTGATTTGTTGTACAATTGACTTAGCTCCTTATAAATTTGAGAAATTAGACCTTTATCAGAGGTTTTTGTTACAAATTATTTTTCCCAATTTGTTATAATTTTGATTACATTGTTTTTCTGCAAAAACTTTTTAAATTTAATATAATCAAAATTATTCATTTCACATTTTGTAATGTTCTCTATCTCTTGCTTCATCTTTAATTCCTTTCTTTCCCATAGATCTGGCAAGTATACTATTCTATGTTCACCTAATTTATTTATAATTTCCCTCTTTATATTTAAGTCATTTACCGACTTTGATTTTCTTAGTATAGGGTGTGAGATCTTGATGTAAATCTAATCTCTCCCACGCTATTTTTCAATTTTCACAGTAGTTTTTGTCAAATAATGAGTTCTTTTCCCACAAACTGAGATCTTTGTTTTTATTGAATATAATCTTGCTGAGGTCATTTACCCCATCTATTACATTGATCCACCCTTCTATCTCTTAGGCAATGCCATATTTGTTTTGATGATCACTGATATATAATGCAGTTTAAAATACAGTACTGCTAGGCCCCATTCTTCACATTTTTCATTAGTTTCCTTGATATTCTTTATTTTTTGTACTTCTAGAAGAATTTTGTAATTTTTTTCTAATTATACAAAATTATTTTGGATAATTTGATAGATATGTCACTGAATAAGTAAATTATTTTAGTTAGGATTGTCATTTTTATTATATTAGTTCATATTACCCATGAACAATTAATGTTTTTTTTTTCAATTGGTTAGAACTAGTTTTATCTATGTGAAAAGTATTTCTTAGTTATGTTCATATAATTCCTGAATTTTTTTGGTAAATAAATTCCAGGGTATGTTATATTATCTAGAGTGACTTTAAAGGGAATTTTTCTTTCTTTTTTTTAAAATTTGGTCAATTTCAAACATTATTCCTTGGTTACAAAAATTATTTTCTATTCCTCCCTCCAATCTCACCTCCCTTTCCATAGCTGACATGCAATTCCACTGAGTATTGCATGTATCATTGATCAGAACCCATTTCCATGTTGTTGGTATTTGCACTAGGATGTTCATTTAGAGTCTACATCCCCAATCCTATCCCCTTTGACCCATGTCATTGAGCAGTTGTTTTTCTTTGGTGTTTTCACTTGCACCATTTTTCTTCTGAATGTGGATAGTGTTTTTCTCCTGTATCCCTATGGGTTGTTCAAGATGAATGCATTACTACTAATGGAGAAGCCCATTACCTTTGACTGTACCACAGTGTATCAGTCTCTGTGTACAATGTTTTCCTGGTTCTGCTCCTCTCACTCTGCATCACTTCCTGAAAGTTGTTCCAGTCCCCATGAAATTCCTCCACTTTATCATTCCTTTGAACACAATAGTATTCCATCACCAACATATACCACAATTTGTCCAGCCATTCCCCAATTGAAGGGCATCCCCTCATTTTCCAATTTTTTTGCCATCACAAAGAGCGCAGCTATGAATATTCTTGTACAAGTCTTTTTCCTTATCTCTTTGGGGTACAAACCCAGCAGTGCTATGGCTGGGTCAAAGGGCAGACAAACTTTTATCACCTTTGGGAATAGTTCCAAATTGTCCTCCAGAATGATTGGATCAATTCACAACTCAACCAGCAATGAATTAATGTCCCAACTTTGCCACATCCCCTCCAGCATTCATCACTTTCCTTTGCTGTCATGTTAGCCAATCTGCTGGGTGTGAGGTAATATCTCAGAGTTGTTTTGATTTGCATCTCTCTGATTATAAGAGATTTAGAACACTTCTTCATGTGCTTATTAATAGTTTTGATTTCTTTATCTGAGAACTGCTTATCCATGTCCCTTGTCCATTTATCAATTGGAGAATGGCTTGATTTTTTGTACAATTGGATTAGTTTGTTCTAAATTTGAGTTATTAAACCTTTGTCAGAGGTTTTTGTTATGAAGATTGTTTCCCAATTTGCTATGTCCCTTCTGATTTTGATTATATTGGTTTCTTTTTGTACAAAAACTTTTTAATTTGATGTAGTTGAAATTATTGACTTTACATTTTGTGGCTCTTTCTAAGTCTTGCTTGTTTTTAAAGTCTTTTCCTTCCCAGAGATCTGACATGTATACTATTCTGTGTTCAACTAGTTTACATATAGTTTCCTTCTTTATGTTCAAGTCACTCACCCATTCTGAGTTTATCTTAGTGTAGGGTGTGAGGTGTTGATCCAAACCTAATCACTCCCACACTGTCTTCCAATTTTCCCAGCAGTTTTTGTCAAATAGTGGATTTTTGTCCCAAAAGCTGAGCTCTTTGGGTTTGTCATAGACTGTTTTGCTAAGGTCACTTTCCCCAAGTCGATTCCACTGATCCTCCTTTCTGTCTCTTAGCCAGTACCAAATTGTTTTGATAACCACTGCTTTATAGTATAGTTTGAGATCTGGGGCTTCAAGGCACCATTCCTTTGTATTTTTTTTCATTATTTTCCTGATATCCTTGATCTTTTGTTTTTCAAAATGAACTTTGTTATGGTTTTTTCTAATTCAGTAAAGAAATTTTTTGGAAGTTCAATGGGTATGGCACTAAATAGATAGATAAGTTTGGGTAGGATGGTCATTTTTATTATGGTAGCTCATCCTAACTATGAGTAGTTAATGTTTTTCCAATTGCTCAGATCTAGTTTTAATTGTGTGGAAAGTGTTTTGTAGTTGTGTTCATATAGTTCCTGTTTTTGTCTCTGCAGATAGATTCCCAAGTATTTTATATTGTCTAAGGTGATTTTGAATGGGACTTCTCTTTCTAATTCCTGCTGCTGTGATGTGTTGGATATATATAGAAATGCTGATGACTTATGGAGGATTATTTTGTATCCTGCAACTTTGTTAAAGTTGTTGATTATTTCAAATAGCTTTTTAGTTGATTCTCTAGGATTTCTAAAGTAGACCATCATGCCATCTGCAAAGAGTGATAGCTTGGTCTTCTCATTCCCTATTTTAATACCTTCGATTTCTTTTTCTTCTCTAATTGCTACTGCTAGTCTTTCCAGTACAATGTTAAATAATAGAGGTGATAATGGGCATTCATGTTTTACTCCTGATCATATTGGAAGGCTTCTAGTTTATTCCCATTGCATATGGTGTTGGCTGATGGTTTTAAATAGATATTGTTTGTTATTTTTAGGAAAGACCCTTCTATTCCTATACTTTCTATTGTTTTCAATAGGAATGGGTGTTGTATTTTATCAAAGGCTTTTTCTGCATCTATTGTGATAATCATGTGATTTTTGTTGGTTTGCTTGTTGATATTGTCAGTTATGTGGATGATTTTCCTAGTATTGAACCATCCTTGCATTCCTGGTGTGAATCCTATTTGATCATAGTGAATGACCCTCCTGATTACTTGCTGGAGTCTTTTTGCTAGTATCCTGTTTAAGATTTTTGCATCTGTGTTTATTAGGGAGATTGGTCTGTAGTTTTCTTTCTCCGTTTTTTGACCTGTCTGGCTTTGGAATCACTACCATATTTGTATCATAAAAGGAATTTGATAGAACACCCTTTTTGCCTATTATGTTGAATATTTTTTATAGTATTGGGATTACTGTTCTTTGAATGTTTGATAGAATTCACTTGTGAATCCATCAGGTCCTGGGGATTTTTTCTTAGGGAGTTATTTGATGGCCTGTTCAATTTCTTTTTACAATATGGAATTGTTTAAGAATTCTATTTCTTCTGTTAATCTAGGCAATTTATATTTTTGTAACTATTCATCCATATCACCTAGATTGACATATTTATTGCCATATAGTTGGGCAAAATAGTTTTTAATGATGGCCTTAATTTCCTCTTTATTGGAGGTGAGGTTCCCTTTTTTGTCTGTGATACTGTTAATTTGGTTTTCTTCTTTCTTTTTTTAAATTAGGTTGAGGAATACTTTGTCTATTTTGTTTGTTTTTTCAAAGTACCAGCTTCTAGTCCTATTTATTAGTTCAAGCATTCTGTCACTTTTGATTTTATTGATTTCTCCCTTAATTTTTAGGATCTCTAATTTGGTTTTCTTGTGGGGGGTTTTAATTTGTTTGCTATCAAGTTTTTTGATATTCATGTCCAATTCATTAACCTCAGCACTCCTTAATTTGTTAATTTATGAACACAAGGATATACAGTTTCCCCTGAATACTGTTTTGGCTCCACTTTTGTTGCTCAGTTTGTTTGTTTTTTTTTTGGAAATGCATATGAATGCTGATAATTTATGTGGGTTTACTTTGTACCCTGCTCCTTTACTAAAGTCATTATTACCACTTGCTTTTTAGATGATTTTCTCAGATTCTATGAGTACACTATCATGTCATCTGTAAAGAGTGATAGTTTAGTTTCCTCATTACCTACTTTGATCCCTTCAATTTCTTTTTCATCTCTAATTTCTACTGCTAGTGTTTCTAGTACAATATTAAACAGTAGTGGTGATAATGGACATCCCCCTTCACTCCTAATCCAATCAGGTTATTTTGCTTAAGTTTTTGTCTAATTCATTTTGTGCATTTTTTTTGAGGTTGGCCTATTAGTTAATGAATATTAATCATGATCTGAGCCCTTTTATGCCTTTATGGCACTTATATGCCTTTAGTATCCACCTGGCACTTAATTCTAATTTATGGCTCCAAGAATCTATAGCATGCATGGCTGCCATGTCCAAGTAAACCAGATGGTTTAAACCATGGCAGATGGCCTAAACCAAGTTTGGGAAAACTGATCAATCACAAACTTGTTGGTGAGTTAAGGGGGTGTCATTCCAAAACACATGAAGATTTCCTTGATGGAATGGGAAGATGAGAACAATTAATTAAACAACCACTAAAGTATCTAAAATGGACACTTTGGATTCCTTGGAGCTTGGTCCACCATTGAAAATACCAAGGTCATGAAGCACATTCCAGACCATCACCAATCACACTGGCTTTTGTCTTATCATTGGACTTTGATGATTCTTGAAGACTGAGGCTGAAAATGTTGTCCACTCTGCTTGACTTGTATCCAATTCATACACAAGTCAAACCATTATCCCATAATATCCTCTTCATAAATGAAGGACACACAACAATCAAGCACTTATTAGATATCAGGCACTGAGATAAGTTCTAGTGATAAAAGGAAAAGTAAAGGTTAAGTATACTCTCAAAGGAATCACAGTCTAAAGGTAGGGACTAAGAAAATAAGCCGGAGTAAATATACATATGTTGAGGTCAGGAATTATTCTACATTTAATCTTTGTATTCTCTGTGGTTATCAAGGTACTTTGTTCATGTTTAATACTTATTAGATGTAATGCATTAGTATTATATTGTAATGCATTAGTAACAATAAGTGCCTCATTGTTTAATGAGAATTTCATTCTACTACAGACTCCAGCTTATAAGTAATATTTGAGAAGCTTACAAAAGAATTAACTAAGTGCCCTTATAATCCATTGGAGTATGGAGAAATATATTGGGAAGGAAGATATAGAAAGAAGAAAATTATAATGAGGTGGGGAGGAAAACTGGAGTGGTTTTCTTCTCTTAGAATCCACTAGGCAGGGGGCAGCTGGGTAGCTCAGTGGATTGAGAACCAGGCCTAGAGAAGGGAGGTCCTAGGTTCAAATCCGGCCTCAGCCACTTCCTAGCTGTGTGACCCTGGGCAAGTCACTTGACCCCCATTGCCTAGCCCTTACCACTCTTCTGCCTTGGAGCCAATACACACTATTGACTCCAAGATGGAAGGTAAGGGTTTAAAAAAAAAAAAAGAAGAATCCACTAGGCATATGTGTGTGACATAAGAAACAAAAAAATATATATTCCAGAAATTTTTATAAAAAGTAAAGTCTAGTATTAAATATAAGTGAAGAGTGCTAATAACAATTAAGGATTTGTGAAAATAAGGAACACAGACTATATACCTTCCATAACTTTTACTATTTAACCAACCTTTCCCTTCCCTCAACTTTTTCATATTTTTTATTCTCTTGATTTAACCTTATTCTCTGATCTTCTCTTTTTTTTTCCATTTTCCATTTATTCTTCAGAAATGGATACACAGTACAGCTCAATAGAAAAAGGTTCTGACATAAAAAGTTTGGGAAGAAAGCCTCATCACCTCTATGATCTTGGTAGTTCACCTAAACTTTCAGCCTCATTTGACTCATTTGGAAAAGGGATGTTTAATTGCCTGTGTTGTGAGGTCCCTTTATCCTCTATCACTATAGTCCTCTGACATTTATTGAATGTACTAAGAATCTTCTGAGAAAGAAGAAAAGACATATCATTTTAGGAAAATATTGGGTGACCAAAATGGCAACCATATCCTTTCCTCTGGGAGAGACTTTCCAGAGGCTCTAATTCCTTGGTTGAGTAAACAGGTGACATAAAATCATTAAGCCTCTCATTAAGGAATGTCCAACTTTCCTTGGATGGCAGAGAAATACCCACACTGCTCTAGTTAAATGCTTCAGAATATTGTAGATTAGCCATCCAATCTGAGTAGACCAGAAAAACTCTATAAACCAAATTGGTACATTGGAGGGGAAAGCATTACTAGAAGTCTGTCTTAGGTCGTTAACGTTTTTTGTTGTTGTTATTGTTGTTTTAGTTTCACTACTCACATTATTTGAGCTTCAGTCTTACAGGCCTGATGGAGGATGATATACTTCTTGTTCTCTCTTGGAACTAAGGCTAAAAAATCTATTATCACCATAAGATTTTTTTTTAACCTTTCTCAGTTGGGATACATGAATTCAACGTTTTTGGTAAATATTTTTTGCTTCTATCCTTCTTATAAAACTTAGCTTTAGGTTTTAAAAAGAAGATCTATTTGCTTGGAATTTACTCTCTACATTTATTCTCCACTGAGAAAAGATATTTATCAGAATTCAAGTTAAACTTGGTATAACAGTCTTGTTGGGAAACTTTAGAGCTGAAGTTCCCTTATTTTTCCAAGGCCTCAAAACAAACACTTTGAACTCTTTGGCACTCTCATAATTCTCTGAAAATGCCAGGTTCTGGCTTCTGAATTTTTTTTTGGCACTAAAAATGATGAGAAGCTACGGTGTACACAAATGACCTTCTTCCAGAGTCCCATTAGCTGCTTATTCAGCAGGCTGACCTTCCCCCTTGGAAACAGTTAACTGTAAATCAACAATGAAGATGTCAGGTCCAGGTTCAGGGTTCAGTTTCATCATTTTCTCTTGTTAATGGAACACACTTCAGCAACCTGCATGCTCTAAGCTTTCTGTCAAAATGAGTATCCCTCCCAACCCATAAATTCAAAATTTTGTTTCACCCTAAATTATTATTTACTCTTTAATAAACACAAAGACATTGAAATTACATTTTTAACATTTTTATCATCAACTTTTCATTTTGAAAAAAAAAACTAATATCTTATCTGGTTTAAAACATAAATTTCTGATTTTGCCATTAAGAGAGGCCAAACTCATTCAACCTTAATCTTGTTATTTTTTTCTAATTATCATGAGGTTCTAGAAGCTCTTGTCCTTTAAGTTGAACCTGTGTTTTTAGAATTAAGAAATAAATCCAGCATTCAAAGAAAAGTTTATTTGCCCTTCAAGAAAATGGAAAGTTAGTATTGATTACAGTTTAGAGGAGGCATGGATTTTACCTTACTTTCTACTATCCCTTCTCATATCAATTCAAAGCAAGAACTAGTAAATAATTACCCCCTTAAGATTTGGCTAAATCTTTCTAATATAAACTTGGCTTCTACATGAGTAGAATTCCTTTGAAATATATACCTAGATACAATGTCTTTGAAAAGATCATAAATTTACTTTAAATATAGAACTGCAATCTATCTATGCACATATTCTTATGTATGTATAGTATAATAATTCAACTGTCTAAAACGAAATGAATTTCAATCTGCTATACAGACTATTCAAGCATTATTACTGGAAAATTACCTCTTAATATTTTTGTTTTAGTTCCTTAATTATTTGAAGACATTTTAGCATCATATCATGAATTAATGATAATGCCACTTCTCCAATACTAACTCTATTATGGCTTCAATTTCACTAGATTATTTTAAATATACAGACATTAAAAACAAACTAATGAGAAGCTGAAATCAAAATGGATAATACATAAACCATAATAGAGAAGTATAGGTGGCCTAGACCTCATGAAATTATAGAGTTCAGTCCTTTGTCTTTGGGCCAAGAATTCTACAGTTAAACAAATAGTTATTAAGCACCTGCTGTGTCTAAGATTAAGAATAAAAAATACTACAAGAAGGCCAATACACACGTAATAGCTTTGACACAAGAAAGTGATAGATACAAATAGGAGGTCCAAGTAAAATATGATGAAAGATTTGATGAGGAAAAAAAAAATCACTGAAACTTAAAGCTTTGGACAAATGGTCAAAAAATACTTCACGGAAAAGGTCAAATCTGAATTAGTCTGGAAAGAAATATAGGAAATGGGAAATAGAAAATTTGAGATATAAAAAAGTCTTTTTTCCAAGGATGTGAGATGGAGGAATAGCAAGAAGAAACTTGAGAAAAGGATGAGATTTCCCAAAGGGCAGTAGTTGAGTTTGGCTATAATATAAGGTATATAAAGGGAAGAAAAGGCTAGCTGGGCAAATTTGAGTTAGACCAAGGAAGACTTTGAATATCAAGATCAGAAAAAGTTTATATGTAATTCATTAGGCCATGAGGAGTCAGGGAAGGTTTTTGAACATATGAGTGACAATTATAGCAGTGATTTTTCAAATTATTCTCAGTGATATGGAGGACAGAATAGATAGAAAGAACACATACTGGAGCCATGAAGAGATAGATCTAGTGCAAAGAGATGAGTCTATACTAGAGTGGTTGTAGCAGGATTGAAATCAAAGATTTTTTTTCAGCATAGAACCAACCCTGTCCTCCTACCTCCCCTGCCGACTCAATAAACCTTAGTGACTCTCTATTATTCCTAGGATCATGGTCCTCTATTTGGTGCTTAAATCTCAGTTTAATTTTCTTGTTCTTTGCTCCATTACTTATATCCTTCAATCTAATCATATAGTCTTACTTACTGTCCCACACACACTTTATCTCCTCATCTTTTCATAAAGCCTATCTGTCTTCCTAAGCTGTATTTCTTCACTTTTACCTCTTATTATCTTTCCTCAGAATCTACTCAAGCAACAACTCATACATGAGACATTATTTCTTGATTCCCTTAACCAAGAAGGCATCCATTACCCAAATTATCTAGTATTAATCTTAAATGTATTCTGTGCATGTATGCACACACACATGTATGTTTGTTTCTCCCATTAAAATTAATGGGAGAAAATTAAAATTAAAATTAAAAAAGATCCTCAAGGGCTTGGGCTGGATCAATTTTGTCTTTATAGCACTAAGATTTAGGAAAGTACCTAATACATAATAGGCACTTAGTGCATACAACAACGCAGTAGGTATTTATTGATTTGTTGATTAGCACTGACCTGAGTAGGTACTCTTGTGCAGGTAGAGAAAATAGGGTCTGACAGCTGATTATGTGTGTATATATATATATATATATAGAGAGAGAGAGAGAGAGAGAGAGAGAGAGAGAGAGAGAGAGACAGAGAGAGAGACAGAGAGAGAGACAGAGAGAGAGACAGAGAGAGAGACAGAGAGACAACAACTAATAATGAGTTTTGAAGCCAGTGGAAAGGGAAAACAATGATGATTAAAGAAACAAAAGGAGGAAAAGGTATGGTTTGAAAACATTTTGATAGGAGGTTATAAAAATTTTAGGTGATAACAAGACTAGTAAGGTAAAATATCTAGCAGGAATTTGAACATGTAGGCTTTGAACTATGTGGAGAATTGCAGAATCATAAATTTAAAAGTTGTAAGGAACATCCCAAGCTTAACTCGACCAATCCACCAAAATACCTAGCAACAGACAAATAAAGTCACTTGAAATGATGTGATCATTAAACTCATTGGTAAAATAACTAGTTGGGAGAATATAGGAGAGAAGAAATTTGGAAAAATAAAACCCTTGGAGTCAACCTATATGAGTAGATAAGAAAAGAAAAGTACACAGTAAGGTAACGAGGTGAACTTGATATTGCAAAAGTATAGAATCCAAGGGAGGCTTTATTTAGAAATGACTAAACTGTGTGTGTGTGTGTGTGTGTGTGTGTGTGTGTGTGTGTGTGTTTGAGGGGGGTGGAGAGAGGGAGAGAGAGAGAGAGAGAGAGAGAGAGAGAGAAAAATACCCAATATTTTCCATTTAATACATGTCTGGATATATTTTTCAATGTATATACTCTCTTCCTCAGGGCACCTCACTTTTTATTTTCTTATCCTATGCACATGTCATTGAATAGATTCTTCATACAATATCTAGGACTTCTAATATTTTTGGCATATCAGAGCAATACTGACTATGCTATCATTTTTCTTCCTTCATGAGTGTTAACCCTTCTTCCATAGCTATATAAAAAAGCTTTCTACAAGTGTGCAGTAACATTTCATTTCATGCCTGAATGTTGATAATACATTTTTGGGTCATTTTATTTACCATGGAACCTTATCTGAGCATAAAATAACAATAGATAACTCTTTAATTTTGAAAAAAAAAACCATAAGATTTCCCTGTATTTCACCAAGTCATTCACACAAACACAGATATAAATCTATATGTATATATTAAATATATAGATATATGTGTATAAGCATACATAAAATCATGCATATGATATAAATACCATGTAGAATTCTATATAGAAGCCTACATATGATGATGAATACATAAATACAGCATGAAAATATATTATGTTACATAATATACAAATTACATAAAATATATAAATAAATCACCAAAATAGAATGTTAAAAAAAAGAGAGTAACACACAGCACAAAACACTGACAAACACCATTTGAGGGGAAGATTGGCAGTCTAGGATGGATGATATAACAACCAATACTGAAAGGTTTTAGTCAGATAGGACAAGGACAAAAACATATACAGAATCCAGTGAAATATTAACACCCAGGTAGAAAAAGATAGACAAAAATGTCAGACCACATCAACTAGAATTAACACATATGAAAAAAAATGCCAAATTTACCTTTAAATCATTGACAGCTTTGCCAAAGCAATTTCCCCTAAAAAGTAGACACATGAATTGAAAGATATAGAGAGATTGAGAGATGAGAAATTAACAAGAGAGTGAGAATGGTATTTCTTTGGAGTGTGACTAAGTAAGGGAGGGAGCATTGATAGTAATGACTTCAGGATGACTCCATTGGATGTTCTTTTGGATTATGAAAGGTCAAACATGAAAAATGGGAATCTGTTTGAAAGCAGTAGGGAAGAAGTCAGTAAAAAAGGCAATCTAAAAGCTTGCGATAAGAGATAGTAAGAATCTAGGTGCCTAGGAGAGATGGGAGAGAATAGGATCAAAGACAAAAGTAGAAGCTTTAATAAAGAGGTCTGCTTAAGCTTAGATAGGACCAGATTAATGGTAAAATTGTGGAGGGGTTTGGTATCTAGATTATGGTACAAGAGGAATCAGACAGTAGATTATTTTATTTCTCTTTAAAATAACTGCAACCCTCAGCTGAGGGCAAAGGGGTATTAATATTAAAGTTATGAGGAAAGAACCATTTCCTTTTATAGCTTGAAGAGATTTCAAAGTCCTATATGGTCAAACCTTCTCATCTTGCACATGAAGGAATGATATCTTTTGGTTACCATTCTTTGTAGTAGCAGGTTTCCATGCTAGTTTCTTTCAAGGCATGATCCTAAATTTCTTTCCTGAAGGAAATTCAATTAAAAAGTTATGTCACCTACCAAAGATTTTAACTAATGAGCCCTCCGTGTATGCTTACTATCTCTACAATGTTGCCTGAAAAAAGCAGGATATTATTTAACTTAGAAACATTCTTAAGATATCTATATTTTTTATTTATATCTAGACCTAGATATGCATATCTTGGGAATGACTCTAGGTATTTATTGGTGTGTATCTCTATATCTGTGTGTGTATACACACACACACACACACACACACATACATATATTTATACACACACAAACATTCAATTATGGTGTTTAGGATTGTTTCCTCTTTCTTTTACTATTCCAGAAATAACATGCATACCACATAATGAGGTAACTGATTGAATGACCCAAAGTGTCACCCTATAGAAAAAGACTCATACTTTATAGGCAAGTCTATTCACATGGTCCCCCAAAGCTTCAGAATCATGAGAATCATCTCTTTTAAATTGCCTAAGATAGATTGTCACATTACCTCCTACAAAGGTCTATTAGAAAATCAGGGGAAAGACTTAGTCATTGGATCCTTATATGGAAACCATCTGGAGTTTTCATTCTGAAAACATTCTAATGTGAATAAGGGGAGGGAAGAATGGGGACATTAATAAGGTTTCTGACATTTAAAATCTTTTCAGACACATTTATCTTACATATTTTTGGAAGGTTAAATAGAACAGGACCATAATAATAGCAGTTGACATAAATAAAGTGTTTTACATACATTATCTCATTTCATCCTCAAAGCAAAACTGTAATGTAGGTACTATTATGAGTCTTATTTTATAAGACAACATGCCAAGGCTCAGAGGGTTTAAATTAATTACCTAGGGCAGTGATTCATACATAGAGTTTATAGATAGATTTTTGGGGAGGCTATACATTTGTGTAGGGAAAATAAATCATCATTATCTTCACTAACCTCTCTCTTAAAGTCAGAATTTTGTTTAAATATTAATGTAGGCAACAAACCAAAGAATTATTAACTAAAGCTATGATATTGCCATCAACATTAATTAGATGTATATTTATATATCTACTAATATTAAGTAGCTCACATTTATTTAAAAAAAAACCTTATTATGTGCCAGGAACTGTGCTAAGGATTTTATAATTATTCTTTCTTCTGATTCTTAAAACAAACATGGGAGCTAGGTGCTTTTATTCCCATTTCACAGAAGAGGAAACTGAGGTAAATAGCATTTAAGTGTCTTCCTGCCCCATTTCACATTATAGTTAGTGTATATATTGTGAATTATTGTTTACAGTAATCACTACTTCCCAATTCTATGGTTATTATACTTGCTTCTAGGTCTACTATATCACAGGTTTTAAATATCTTGAGAACTATTTCAATGTAATTGGATTTCTTTATAATTCTATGCATATTATTTTACTTGTTTATAAAGTTCATACCTAGAAGGTATCTATAGACTTTACCTGACAGCTATAAGGATGATGTTAGAAATTAAGTCTTGTTATGTTAGTTTAGAGATAAGAAGTAGAGAAGCTGGCTTGAGAAAGAATTGGAGTTTGAAACAGATCTAAGACAGAGTGTCAGTTTCAAATGTTGACAGTGTGGGGGGAATGTATAATGGTTTTCTGTGGCAGTTGGTATCTGATAGTGGCATTTATTATCTCTGGGTGTGGCTGTTACTCTGAGGGAATTAGCAGTTACTTTCTCTTTCAGAGTGGTGGGAGCAGGTGACATCTTTTCTCTCCTTACTGTCTGAGGTATAAGGAAAGGAGGGGAAAACCTGAAGGACCTAAGTGATTTTCCTTTCCCAACTTGGGAAACGTTAGTGACTGTCTATTGTTGTTTCATAAATTGTTTTTATCTCTAAGAAGACCAAAGAAAGACCTGGTCTTTGGTTTGGACTCTGAGGCTGTTAAGGCTCAGAGTCCTAATTTGGTTCTTGCTGAGGCCCAGCCAGCTAGCGTTTATTATTTTTATAACTTGGAGACAAAAATTAGGAATTATTTAATTCATTTAAGGATAATAGTGTTTAGTTTAATGTAGAATAGTGAAAATTTGGGTTAGTCAGATCAGGAAGGATAAGTGTAGCACATAGAAAAAGGAGAAGAGGTTAATTGTGGAACTAGGGAGTTTTATTTGGGTGGAGTTAGAATCCCTTAGAGTTAGAAATATTTTTTTTATTCTTATATTCTCAATAGATTGTTTTTATATAGCAAGAATCTCCTTAGAATCCTTGTGTCTGGCTCTGAAGAGAAGTTAACTTATGGGCTTCACTTCACTGATATAAACTGAAGATACTTTGTAAGCACAGCAAGCAGGGTATCAAATCAGTTTATAAAAACAATAGTACAAAAAATATCAAGAACCAACCACTCTGCTAGACACACTTAATAAATCTCAGCATAGGATTTAAATCAGACTTTACACCCCCAAGTCAAAGGCACTCTCCAGTATAATGATACTTCTCCAACAGGTAAAAAAAGTGAAGAAATGATTATTATTTTTCATTTTTATCTCCATCTCTTCCTTTTCCTTGTTTATCCTGATCTCCTTCGACAAACCTCATCACATTATATTTCCTTAGTTTTTTTTAAATGAGCAATTTATTTTATGTCATCTATAAGGTAACTTTCAGTTCTAAATTTATGGTCTTACAAGTTTAAAGATAAATGTTAGCTATTCTGAGAGGAAATAAAGAAAGCATGAGGTTTCTAATGAGAGAACTGGATTCAAAACTCATCTGGTACCCAGTATTTGGACAAATTTAGGCAAATCACTTAACCATTTTTTCATTTTTATATAAAAAAAATTGAACTTACATGCACTGTAAAGTTGCCTTTAAATATATAATCTTAGAATTCCAGTCATAGAGAAATATGAATTTTATAGCATTTTTTACAATTTCGTTATTGCTTCTTATTTCAGTCAATACTTACAACTGATGTTCATATGATTTAACTGGGAGACTAAAAAATGGGGGCTAAATAAATAACAATAACGCTTATTTTCTTGCTCTGATTGAAGAATAACTTGATAGTATACTTTCTGGAAGTGGAAATAAGAGTGACACTACTCAACCTAGGTCTACAGTTGGAAAGTCAACAGTGAAAAGGTGTTAATTTGGTAATCTGAACACATATTGTAGGCTCATAATGACTGTGAAAAAGAGAAAGCCAAACAAAACAAAAACAGGTCCCCTGGCCTCTGCTCAGAACAATCTTCATACCTGTCCTTTAGAGAAACAGGCTAACCCAAAACAGAATGAATGAGGAAATTCTGTCTCTCCCACTCTAGCTGGGCTCAAGGCCAAATTTTTATGGCATGCCTTTAAAAAAGTTTTATTTGTTAGCTTAATGATCTTGCAGTGATATTCCAAGAGCAGTGAATCTCTAGAGAAGTGTCAATCAGGACATCCAACTCTTCTCAGGACTCTAAAAGGGATCATTTCAAAGGATTTGCATTCAATAAATTGCCAAAAAAGGGAGAAATGAATATTATCCCTAAATACTCTCTAGGCTTTTAAAATATTTGTCAAAATTCAACAATAATATTGTTGAAAACAAGTAGCTAATAGATAATTGAAGCTTTTTAGCAAAATGTTGATAACTGAAAATAAATTAGTGGCTATTGATAGAAAGTCTAACAAAGAGATCATGTCAAGAATTCATTTCAAGTATTTCTCAAGCTTCTAGCATGTTCAAAATATGTTAATATATGCTAGGCAATAACTTTCCAAATGGGCTTATGTGAAGATTGATGAAAGGTATGTTTTATCTATATAGCTTTCCTAAGCCAGTTATTTATCAAGATATGTTGAAATAGGTTTATTTTCTACCAAAATAGCTACTGTAGTAAATAAGAGATTCAAAGAAGTGCATGGATATAAGATACAGATTATGTCCAAGACGACTACATCTACAACCTAAGGCAATCTATTTTAAGCTTTTACTTCTCCTTAAGGCAGGAATTATTTACTTGTTTTTTGTCATGGACACTTTTGCCAATCTAGTGAAATGTATGGATACCCTCTCAGAAAAGGGCTTTTAAATGCATAAAATAAAATTCAGAGACTTATGAAGAAAAATAACCTTACTTAAATAGTTGTCAATAAAACATATATGTATATGTATAAATATATAAATATGAACACTCTCTATCTTCATATATATATATATTTTTTTCCTGTCTTCCTTTTGTTTTAACTAGGTTTTTTCAATTCAGGTTCTCAACAGAAAGTCTGTTCTGCCTGTTTACATGGAGATAAACATAGTCGGCCCTATCCAGTTGGCATAGAAGGCTTGTTACACACATTGGACTTACTCTTTTCAATGAAGTCAATTCCATATCCATACCAGATGTATTAGAATTAATGGAAAACGATTTCTCAGGGAAGAAAGGCTAATAATATTCTGAGGACATTCCACATTCTGAAACAGGCAGTAGAGATGAAAATAGAGAACAAGCAGATTAAGAAGTAGTTTCGAGTTTATCAACTTCTCTAAAACCAAGAAAGCTATACATTTCTGACTAAGGAGCCAAATTACCTATAAAAAGCATGTTGTTATCCATCTGCTTCAAGGTTTTGTGTAGATACAGGGCCCTATGAAGACTTTACAAAACCAGGCTCTCAAGGGGCTCTGTGCTGAGTTTTTGGACTTTGAAAATAGTTTTATCTTTAATGATGATTCCAGAGAGAGTGATTTATTCATAAATTCCCAAATGTGGAAAAGTAGATTGATCTATGGAATGGTCTTTTGTGTAAAAAAGACCTCAATTTCTTAAGAAACATGGTGGAAAAGGACATTATGACTTGAACCCAGGATTTCTGGATTGAGAGCCAATGATCTGTCAAGTTCAACAGGCTAAGTCATTCACTAATTTAATAGTGATATAGTCATAACTCCTGAAAAATACTAATGAAGAAGAGTAGGAATCTATAGTGCCTCCATTTCAGCCTGGATCCTTGATAAGAATCTCACTTATAAAGATCTTGTTTTTAAGAAAATATCTACACACAAACCTAATTTTTAAAATTACTGAATCATTTTTATTAGCTTCTCCATCTTAAAAAAGATTCACTGAATTATCAATGTGAAATAATTTTGCCCATGCTTTGGAATAAAATAAAAGTCATAAGACCAATTATTTTTTGAGAGACTTTTATTTTCTAAACCAAACAGTTAAACATCAAGGAATTACAAACAACTATTATAGTTTCTTTGGCAAGTAACATTTCTGCTCCCTCACCTTTCCTTCCAACTCTAATATCTTAGGATCATATAATAAGATTTCAGTGATGTATGTCAGATGATGTGAATTGTTGCTTACCTTGTAATGTTGATAATAAAGTATAGATCACAGGTTCATGGCATTGGTGGTTACCAGAAGATAAGTCAAATGGAGTGGAATATTCTCTGGTATAAAATATTCACCTACTATTTAGCTAGAAGGGAAGAAAGATGGAAATGAATATTTATTATGCATCTACTACATCTTTACATGCAAAGCATCGTGTTCTGTGCATTACAAGTATGTTTTCTTTTGATTTTCACAGCATTCTTAGAAAAGTATTATTATTACTAAGTCCAGTTTACAGTTGAGAAAACTGAGAAAGTCAGAATGTAAGTGACTCTCCATGGTCATCCTGCTAATTTGAATGCAGAATTTCTTGTCCATATGTTCAACATTTTATCCACAAAGCATGTATGAGATATACCTCTTTTTTTAAATTTCCTCATCCCAAGTTATCATCATGGATGGTCTGTATTCAAGCTCAGGTCTTCCTCAACTCAGGTTAAATTATTCTATCCACTGAACTGTCTAGCTACATAAGTAAGAGTAAAGAATTCAAAATGGAACCCAAAAGGCACACATGTACTATGCCTTCTCTCCCCATCACTGACTTCCTTGCAAGATATCTAGTATTGGGTCTGAGGTCTCTCTACACTTAGATTTCTAATCTCTCTTCACTTACTATTGCTGCTGTTTTTCACCTTGAACTGGCAAAGGAATATGGCAGCATATGGATATCAATACCTTTGGGATTCCCCTAGGGAAAGTTCTCATTCTGGATGCTGTGTTTCCTCTACTTTTCTCTGATTGACTATCACACCATTAGCAAGGGTTAGGGACCATTATTCCCTTTATGTAAAAACAGAAATGATTGGTATCCAATGAAAGAACAGTGAGAAAGGATAGTCTGTGGAGAACCAAAGTCAGTACCAAGCTTCTAGTTACTGCAGAGACTTTACTGTATCAGCATTTTTCCTCTCAAAAGAATCATTCCCATCCCCACACTGGAGGCAGGGGCAGAGGAAGGAGATGTTTTAGCCATCATTATTCTCAAATTATCTAAAGTTTTTGGCTGAATATCAACTGTTTTAGCAATTGCCAAAGTAGCAACACTCTAGAGTTCTTTGTAGGGAATAACTAAAGAACATGAACCCCTAAGGCAACATGACACCAAAGGGAAAGGAGGGACTCTGAATTTGAACTCTCAAGGATGTCATATGATTAATAATAATAACTGAAACTATAACAATATTTAGCATTTTGCATAGTACTCTGAGATTTGCAAAATGTTTTACAAATATTATCTTGCTTTATCTTCACAGTTATGGGAGGTTTATATTATTATTTTAATTTTAGGGAGTTTTAATTATTTTAAAATTATTTTCTTCACTTTATGAATTGGAAAACTGAAGTAGAAAATAGTTAAGAGACTTGTTCAAGGTCATACAGCTAGTAAGTCTTCCTGACTCCTTGTCCACAGCTCTAACTTTTGGTAGTCTTCTTTCTCTCAGAAATATTCCCAAACCTGTCACAGAATCCTGATCTCAACAATGTCAGAACATGCAGATTATTTATTCCCATCTTGATGCAAATTCAAATGCTAGACTGAATTGTATGAACTATGAAAATATTAGTTTTGGTTTTTATCATATTGTTTTAATGATAATAAAATTTTCCTTACTTTTGGATTGCTTTTATCTCCCCTTTAATACATTCATTCAATAATTCAAGAACTATTTCAAAAAGGACCTGTTAGATGCAAGGAATTATTTTAAGTAGTGAAGTTGCAAAGGAAAAATGTCCATGCTCTCAAAGGGTTTACTGTCATATTAACAGTTAGGGAATACATGATAAAGGATATAAAAAGTAAGTAAATAAAAGGAATTTAAAATTGAGTAATCACAAACATTTTTGGAGATCAGGGAAGGCATCCTAATGGTTTGAAAGGAGCTTTGAATGAAAATTTTAAGAATTGGCATCACAGACATGGGGAATAATGTACAAGATAGAACAGATTTTGAAAACAATTGCAAAAAATTACGAAAGTTTCACTGATAAAGGCAATGTTTCTCATATATAAAGGGAAAAGTGTCAAATCTATGTAAATAAGATCCATTCTACAATTGATAGATGATGAAAGGATAGGCACAAGCACTTTTCTGACAATGTAATCAAAACTACCTATACTTATATAAAATCCTCTAAATCACTATTGGTTTTTTAATTTGTTATTTAGTCAATTTAGAACATTATTCCTTAGTTACAAGAATCATATTCTTTCTCTCCCTACTCTCCCCCACCTCTCCCATAACCAACATGCAATTTCATTGGGTATCACATATGTCCTTGATCAGATCTCATTTCTATGTTGTTGATGTTTGCACTAGGATGTTCACCCAGAATCTACGTCACCAACCAAATCCCTCTCAACCCATGTAATGAAGAAGTTGTTTTTCATCAGTGTTTCCACTCCCACAGTCTTTCCCCTGAATGTGGATAGCATTCCTTCTCATAGTTCCCTCCAGATTGTTCTGGATCACTGCATTGCCACTAATGAATAAGTCCATTACATTTGATTGTACCACAGTGTATCAGTCTCTGCATACAATGTTCTCCTGGTTCTGCTCATTTCACTATGCATCAATTCCTGGAGGTCATTCCATTTCACATGTAATTCATCCAGTTTATTATTCTTTTGAGCCCAATAGTATTCCATCACCAACAAAAGTATTCCATCACCTCTTCGCCATCAAGATGGCAGCATAAAGGCCCCAAAAGTTCAGTCCTCTGAAAACCCTTCCTCGCTGATCAAAAATCAAATGCTCCCAGGGGTCTGTAACCAAACCTAACAACAGGACAGAGCCAAGGAACCTCTTGCTAGACTCAACTTAAAAAGCAGCCCCCCCAAAAGCCTGAATTTGAGAACACTCATGTTTAAGGGGAAGGAAGAAAGAAGGTCTAAGCACCCCTCCCTCACTCACAATACTGAGCCTCCAGCAGGGGCTGGAATTTCTGGGCCAGAAAGGGTGCTATCCTGGAGGGAGTACCGTATGGGCAAAATGGTGCCAGGCTCAGGACTCCAAATATGTGCGGCTAGGAGGCAGCTTGAAGAGAAGCACAGAGGATGTAGCCTAGTTGCAGCAGTGGAGACACTCCATATTGCACCCCCTTCCTGAGATTATGGCCTAAGGGAAGATCTAGATTTGCAAGTTCAACTCAGCTGGACTTAATCTCATCAAGTCTTCTGAGGACTGGGAAGCTCAAGCTCTAATAACCCTCCCCCACAGACTTCTCTGAATGCTTTACTAAGCTCCAAGGGTGAAGGCTGACAGAAAAGCCCAAACCAACAGATTCAGCACACAATGAGAGGATCAAGAGTGCAAGCAACTACAGAGAGAACAGAAGTAGAAAATATGAGCAAACAACAGAAAAAGAAAAAAGACATTACAATCAACACCTTCTATCCAGGCAATGAACGAAGAACAAATGAAACAGAGGAAGCCATCAAGCAAAAACACAGAAACTCCAGCAAATTGAACACAGGCTTTGGAAGAACTCAAAATACAATTCAAAACACAATTAAGAGAGGCTGAAGACAAATGGGAAAAGAACTTACAAAGCAAGATAAGTCATCTAGAAACAGAGGTACTTGAACTAAAACAAGAAAATAGTGTATTGAAAGCCAAAATTAATCAGTTTGAAAATGAGGCAAAGGAGATGAAGGATGAGGCAAAGAAAATGAAAGATGAGGCAAAGAAGATGAAAGATGACCTCCAAAGAAAACCAGACCAGAAGGAGAAGGATGACCAAAAAGTCAGGGATGAAATTAAGTCTTTAAAAACCAGAATACAATAATTAGAAGCAAGCAACTTCACAAGGAATTAGGAAACTATAAAACAAAACCAAAAGAATGAAAAATGTCGAAGAAAATATGAAACATTCACAAAACAGAAGATTTAGCAAATCATTCCAGGAGAGACAACTTAAGAATCATTGGTCTACCAGAAGACCATGACAAGAAAAAAAAAAACAGCCTGGACATTATACTACAGGAAATTATCCAAGAAAACTGCCCCAATATTCTAGAACAAGAGGGAAAAGTGGAGATTGAAAGAATTCACAGTTCACCTCCTGTACTTAATCCTCAACTGACAACACCCAGGAATGTTATAACCAAATTCAAGGACTAACAGACAAAGGAAAAAATATTATAAGCTGCTAAAAAGAAGTCATTCAGATACTATGGAATTACAGTGAAGATAACACAGGATCTAGCTGCAACTAACTGAAGGACTGAAAGGCATGGAATATGACATTCCAGAAAGCAAGGTAACTAGATCTAAAATCAAGAATCAAATATTCAGCAAAACTGACTATATTCTTGCAGGAAAAATTATGGTCATTTAACAAAATAAAAGAATTCCAAGCATTTGTAAAGAAAAGACCAGACCTGAACAGAAAATTTGATGCCCAAACAAAGAACTCAAGAGAATCATCAAAAGGTAATTAAGAAAGGGGAAAAATGAACCAAAATCAAAACAAAACAATAAACAAGCAAACTTTTCTTAAGGGACCCAATAAGTTAAAATGATATGTATCCCTTCAAGAAAAGAGGATATTAATAACTTTTAAAAGTTGTTATCACCTGGGTAGCTATAAGAATTGTACTTAGAGGGATCGGTGACAAAATATAGGATGAAATGCCAAAATATATGTATGTGTATAGATTTATGTAAGTATAAAGATATGTGTGTATGTGTATATATACATATATATGTGTGTATATATATATATAAAAAACTAGAGTTTTTTTAAAGAGGTTTATAGTAAGAGAAATGGGAAAAGAAACAAAATGGGGTAAATTTATATGTCACAAAGAAGCTCATGGTAGGAGGGGGAAGAACATCAATAAACATGAAGAGTAAAGAGGTTGGAGATAGGAAATCCTCAATTCTTACTGCATTGAAATTGACTCAAAAAGGGAAGAACAAACAAAAACATTGGGGCAAAGAATTGATTTGCCTCCTATAGGGTAATAGAAGGGTAACAAATGGGCTGGTGGGAAGGGAAGCAATAAAAGGTAGGGAGAATGTGGGGGGGTATTTTAAAAAGACTGTAAAGAAAAGCATAGGGGAATAAGAAGGGAGGGGGTAGAAAGGGAAATAAAATAAGGGTGGGAATTAGGGGAACCAATTAAAAACAAAACACTGATGTAGAAGAAAATAGTGAAAGAAGAAAGGGTAGGACAAGGAGTGGAAATCAAAATGCTGGAAAATACACATATGGTAATCATAATTCTGAATGTGAATGGAATGAACTCACCCATAAAATGCAAGTGAATAGCAGAGTGGATTAGAAACCAAAACCCTACCATATGCTGTCTACAAGAAACACACATGAGGAAAGTAGTCACATATAGGGTAAAATTAAGAGGATGGAGCCAAATCTATTGAGCATCAGTTGATAAAAAGAAGGCAGGCGTCACAATCATGATATCTGAAAAAGACAAAGTAAAAATAAATCTAGTTAAAAGAGATAGGGAAGGTAATTACACCCTGATATAAGGCAGTATAGACAATGAGGAAATATCAGTACTCAACGTATATACACCAAATGGTACAGCATCCAAATTTCTAAAGGAGAAACTAGTGGAGCTCAAGGATGAAATAGATAGAAAAACTATACTAGTGAGAGACCTGAATCTTTCTCTATCAGAACTCAATAAAGCAAACAGAAAATAAAAAAGAGGTAAGAGAAGTGAATGGAATCTTAGAAAAATTAGAATTAGGAGATATGTGGAGAAAAATAAATAGGGACAAAAAGAAATAAACCTAATTTTCAGCAGCACATGGTACATTATCTAAGATTGACCATGTATTAGGGTATAAAAGCATTGAAAAAGAGCAGAAATAATAAATGCAACCTTCTCAGACCACAATGCAATGAAAATAATAATTAGTAAGGGTAGGAGGAGAGGAAAATAAAAAAAAAAATTAATTGGAAATAAGCAATACGATTCTCCAAAATCAGTTAAATAACAAAATCATAGAAACAATAATTTCATTATAGAAAATGACAATGATGAGACATTCTTTCAAAATCTATGGGATGCAGCCAAAGAAGTATTCAGGGGGAAATTTATATCCTTGAATTCATATGTGAACAAATTAGGGAAGGCAGAGGTCAATGAATTGGGCATGCAAATAAAAAAAAAACTAGAAAGTGAACAAATTAAAAATGCTCAGATGAAGACTAAATTAAGGGAGAAACTAATAAAATTAAAAATCAAAGAACTATTGATTTAATAAATAAGACTAGAAGATGGTACTTTGAAAAAACAAATATAATAGACAAAGTACTGGTCAATCTAATTTAAAAAAGGAAAAATGAAAACCAAATTGACAATATCCAAGATGAAAATGGAGAACTCACCTCTAATGAAGAGGAAATTAAGGCATTCATTAAAATTATTATGCCCAATTATATGACAACAAATATGGCAATCTAGATGACATGGATGAATATTTTCAAAAATATAAATTGCCCAGACTAACAGAGGAAGAAATAGAATATATAAACATATATATAAAATATATAATATTTTATATTTTATTTATATATTTTATTTATATATTTTATAAAATATATAAATAAAATATATAAACAACCCTGTATCAGAAAAAGAAATGAACATAGATGCAAAAATCCTAAATAGGATACTAGCAGAAAGATGCCAACAAGTGATCACAAGGGTTATTCCCTATGACCAGGTAGGATCTATACCAGGAATGTAAGGATGGTTTGATATTAGGAAAACCATCCATATAATTGACCATATCAATAAGATAACCAACAAAAATCACATAATTTCAATAGATGCAGAAAAAGTTTTTTGACAAAATACAACACTCATTCCTATAGAAAACACTAGAAAGCATAGGAATGGAAGGGCCTTTCATAACAATTAATAAACAGTGTATATCTATCACCATCAGCAAACATCATCTGCAATGGGGATAAACTAGAATACTTCCCAATAAGATCAGGAGTGAAACAAGGATGCCCATTATCTCCTCTATTATTTCACATTGTACTAGAAACTCTAGCTGTAGCAATTAGAGAAAAGAAATTGAAGGTATTAAAATAGGCAATGAGGAGACCAAGCTATCACTCTTTGCTGATGATATGATGGTCTACTTATAGAATCCTAGAGAATCAACTAAAAACTAGTTGAAATAATCAACTTTAGCAACGTTGCAGGATACAAAATAAACCCACATAAGTCATCAGCATTTCTATATATTTCCAACACATCTCAGCAGCAAGAATTAGAGCAATTCCATTTAAAATCACTCTAGACAATATAAAATGCTTAGGAATCTCTGCTGAGACAAACATAGGAAGTATTTTCACACAACTACAAACACTCTTCACACAATTAAAACTAGATATAAACCAATGGAAAATCATTGATTGCTCATGGGTAGGAAGAGGTAACATGATAAAAATGATAATCCTATCCAAATTTATTTAGTGCCTTACCCACTGAACTGCCAATTAACATTGTTACTGAATTAGAAGAAAACTTAACAAAATTCTTTTGTAAGAACAAAAGATCAAGTATATCGAGGGAAACAATGAAAAAAATGTGAAGGAAGGTGACCTTGCAGTCCCAGATCTCAAACTATACTATAAAGCAGAGGTCATCAAAACAATATGGTAAATCACTATTTATTAGAGAAATTTGAATTAAAATAACTTTGAAGTACCACCTCACAGCTATCAGAAATGATAAATGCTGGAAGAGATGAGAAAAAAAAAAAAACAGGACACCCAAAAACCTTTGGTGTAAATTTTAACTGGTCTGACTATTTTAAAGAACAAATTGTAATTATATCCAAAGTACTATAAAATCGTGCATGTCCTTTGACCTAAAAATACCACACCTAAAATCTCCTGATTTAACAATGAAAGCACTTAGTTCTTACTTTATAGTGAAGATTATGAGCTAAGACTATTTTAATACCTTAATACAAAAAGTTGTTAATTAACTATAAAGGGTAAATTAATCACAAAAAGATTAAGTAACTAACAAAAGAACTTAACAAAGAAGTGTTAAGTAACTCAAAAAGACATAATCTAATCAAAGAAGATGAGAACTAATGAATGGGCAGTCCTGGAAAAAAAGCCTTTTGATGTGATTGGAAGACCTGAAAATTTAGAGGAGGGGTCACAAGAGTAAAAGGTCTATATATTTTGCATCACTTCCTCTCTCCGGTACCTTTGGTGGTGGAGAGTTGGCTGGTCGCAGCATGCTGGGCCTTTTGACATCTTGGCATTGCTACGCTATTTTCCATTTCAGTTGTGAGTTTCAGGCTGAGTTCTTCCTCCTTTACTTTCCAAACTTTATCCTCTTAGAAGTCTCTAATCTCCTTTGGAGACATAGTGGCAGAGATCTTTAACTCCCCTGGCACAGGCCAGGTAGGAGCAATCCTATACCTTCTTCCCTCTTTCTCCTTAAATCCTTCTCTCTATATTAATTAAAATTACCACAAATTTCCAGACTGACTTGGTTATTTTATTTGGGATTTTTCCCCAGTGACCAATTAATTTAGATTTTAGGTCATAACTCTAAAATTATTTTGACATAATCTAAAGATATCGAAGAAAAATGGAAAAGGACTTATGTGTGCACAAAATGTTTATAGCAGCTCTTTTTTTTAAAAAATCATGGCAAAAAATTAGAAATTTAGAGGATGCTCAATTGGGGAACAGTGGAACAAGTTGTGACCTCTGATTATGATAGAAGTCTATTATGGTATTAGAAATAAGGAGAGGTTTTTTAAGGGAAAAAAATCATGTTAAGGCCTTTAGGGAGAGATGCAAAATAAAGGAGAAGAACTGAGATATTATTGTGTATAGTAAAAACAACAATGTTGTAATGATGATTGGATGTGAAAGACCTGACTATTCTGATCAATACAGTGACCAAGATAATTCCAAATTACTCACAAGGTAAAAATGCTATCTACCTCCAGAGAATGAACTGATGAACTCTGGCTGTGAACTAAAGTATAATTTTTTTCCTTTTCTTTTTCTTATTTTCCTGATATGGCTAATTATAGAATTATGTTTTGCATGATTTCACATGTATAATAAATTTATTTCATTTTGCTTACTTTCTTAGTGAATGTGAGATGAATGCAAGAGTGGGAGAGAATTTAGAACACAAAATTTAAAAAGTATCAAAACCAATTTTATAGTATTTTTAAATATTACTTTGATAGGCAACCTACTGAATCATGACATAATGACTAAATGGTTAGGGTTAGGTCACTCAACTAGAAGTTAGAACAGTCTGGGGTCCAAATCTTATGTCAGACTATGAACAAATCACTAGATTCCTTTATATATTATTTTGCTCATCTTTGAAAGAAGGTGGGCACATTTAAACCTTTGGGATTGCTTATAGCTTTAAATTTATGTTATTGGGCACAAGGCTCAGAATGAATAGGGAGACTGCTAAAAGTAGGGAATGTGGAAGTTTCTCTAGTATTTTCCATAATTTCAAGATGGAGTCTATTGTCAAAATCCAAGTATTTAGCAAAATCATCTTTGAAGAGATAGTATGTCAATAGTATGAAGAGATAGTATGGTCAAAAATCATGACTATAATCTCTGAGGAATAAAAATTCTAGGTTCCTGAAAGGGCCAAGAAAAAAATACATATAGGATATCAATAGATAGCATATTTTTAAGGATGATATTCCTGGAATAAATCACTTCAAAAACACCAAGTATGTGTGTCATCAGAAAAAGAAGTGAACTAGTCACCTACAAAGAGTAAGATATAAAAGAGAGCTATCTAGAGCCCCTGAAATTTTACTCATCATACATTAGAATAATAGGAAGCATGATGACATGAATATAATGTGGAATTTGGAGCCAGTAACACTAGAGTTGAAATTTTTCCTCTAAAACTTATTAGTGCTTTGACCATGACCAAGTTGCATAATCTGTCTGAACCTGAGTTTTTCCTTTTATAAAAAGGTGAACAAAAGTACTTGTAAAATCTACTTCAGATAGTTGTTTTTATTGTCATTTTTATTGGACAAATTATTAACATGTAGAGCATCAAGTGACAACCTCTTTCTGCCAAGCAGAATGACACATCCTCTGCTATTTATAGCTTTAGTAGAGAACAAAGGGAGGTCAGAATGAAGCACAGACCAACAAGTTACCATTTGATGGTATCAGTTGAATTTATTATTTTTTTTATAAAGAAAAGCAAGTTCTACATAAAAGGGAAATGCAGTATCATATTCAAACCTTTTATATATATTCTAATATATGTTCTTATGTAATGTTTAAAAGTTTGAATAAAATGGCAATTTCCATATATATTTAATGTTTTTTCCTCTCTCTGCATGTACATATATATATATATATATATACACATATACATTTTATATAAATTTTAAGAGACTTAGAGAGTTGTCTTAGAACCACCTCCAGAGATTAAACAACTCACTCAAGGTCATAAAATATGTTCAAAACAGTATGAGTCAAAGACAGGAATTCATGCCAAATTTTTCTGACTCTGAGGGCAACTCGCAACTCATTACAAAAGTTAAGTGGAAAGGCTCAAATTAGATCCTTAATTCAAAGTATTTTGTGATATTGCTGTACAAATGTCACCTATTAGTTTTTGCTAAAAGAACTCAATGACAGGTTCCAGGACAATGAATAGGTTTTCATTGGAGAATAAAAGGTGAGAAAGTTTTACAGTATGTTGTAACTATATCATATAATCATGGCATTATTGATACAATTTCATTCTCCACCATAGGTAAATGTTCACTTCAATAATGTAGATTGCAATCTATCCTGATTGGTCCATATCATTCCCAAAGTAATAGCACACAAAAACTCCAGATAAATTTCTTGCTTGATATCTTAACTTAATACTACAGAATCAAGCTAGCCTGGTGTTTTGTTGTACAGATAATAATAATAATAAGTTTTAATAATATTAATAATAGTAAATGTTTTAAGTGTTTACTCCATACCAGGTACTATGCTAAGAAAGAGGTATATAAAAAGAAGTAAAATATTTTCACTTAGGACAAAAAGATCATATTTAGATATGCAGGTGTGGAAGGGATCTTACTGGTTATCTATTCCAAATTGTTCCATTTTATAAATGGTGAGGCTGATTGCCAATGACATGAACTAACTTGCCCAATATTACACAAGTGATAAAAGTGTCAAAGTGGGGATATGAACCAAGATTCATTGAATGGAAGACTCAATTTCCTTTCCACTGGATAATACAACATAAAAACCTTGGTTCTTGCTGGAATGCAGTGTTAGAATTCACTTTCAATTCCATAGAATAATGAACTATTGAAGGAGGAATTCAGTTGATTCTTATAAATATGGGAAAATGCCCATGCCATAACAATTTATATCAGGATGTGTTTATTATATAACTTTCCTAATTTATAACAATAGAAAATTTACTACCTTAATTCTCTATTCAGAAAATTAATCAATTTTTTAAAGTGCTTACTCTGTTCCAGGCAATATGCTAAAAAGAGGTATATAAAAAGAAGTAAAATATAATCCCTACCCTCATGGAGCTAGCCATTTAATTGAGGAGACAAAATACTGACAAATGTATACAAAAATTTACAAAGTAAAAATATGTTTACAATATGTGCAGAAAATAATTATCAGAAGTAAGTCATTAAATTAAAAGAGATCAAGAAAGGCTTTCTATAAAAGATAAAATTTTAGATGGATCTAAAAGGACCCAATGAAACTAAAATATGAAGTTAGAAGGGAAACCATTCTAGTTGTGGGAAAGGCTACAGAAATTGTCCAAAGCTTAGATTTGGAGTATCTTGTCTGTGGAATAACAAGGAGGCCAGTGTTGCTGCATTATAGGATATGTGACATGGAGCAAGATGTAAGAAGACTGGAGATGCTTTATGGCTCTTAATGCTAAACAGAATTTTTTTTTCATTTGAAAAATATATTTAATTAATTTAGAATATTTTCCCATGGTTACAAGATTCATGTTCTTTCCCTCCCCTCACCTCAACTCCCTCTGGTAGCTGACACACAATTCCACTGGGTTTAACATGTGTCATTGATCAAAATATTTTCCCATATTATTGATAATTACACCAAGGTGATCCTTTAGAGTCTATAAACCCAATCATTTCCCCTTTGACTCATGTGATCAAACAGTTGTTTTTCTTCTTTGTTTCTACTCCCACAGTTCTTCCTCTGGATATGGATAGTGTTCTTTCCCATAAGTCTCTCAGGATTGTCCTGGATCATTGCATTGTTGCTAATAGAGATCCATTACATTTGATTGTACCACAGTGTATCTGTCTCTGTGTACAACCTTCTGGTTCTGCTCCTTTCACTCTGCATCACTTCCTGAAGGTTGTTCCAGTTCACATGGAATTCCTCCAGTTCATTATTCCCTTTAGCACAATAGTATTCCATCACCAACAAATACCACATTTTGTTCAGACATTCCCCAATTGAAGTGTATCCCATTATTTTCCAATTTTTTTGCCACCACAAAGATCGTAGCTCTGAATATTCTTGTACAAGTCTTTTCCCCTCTTATCTCTTTGGGGTATAAACTCAGCAGTGCTATGGCTGGATCAAAGGGTAGACAGTCTTTTAATGCCCTTTGGGCACAGTTCCAAACTGACTTCCAGAATGGTTGGATCAATTCACAACTCCACCAGCAATGTATTAATGTCCCAATTTTGTCATATCCTATCGAACATTTATTACTTTCCTTTGCTGTCATGTTAGCCAATCTGCTAGATGTGAGGTGGTACCTCACAGTTGTTTTGATTTGTGTTTCTCTAATTATAAGAGATTTAGAACACTTTTTCATGTGCTTATTGTTTTTATTTCTTTATCTGAAAATTGCCAATTCATGTCCTTTGCCCATTTATTAATTGGAGAATGGCTTGGTTTTTTGTTTTATTTGATTTAGCTGCTTATAAATTTGAGTAATTAGACCTTTGTCAAGGGTTTTCATTATAAAGATTTTTTCCCCAATTTGTTGCTTCCCTTCGAATTTTGGTTGCATTGATTTTGTTTTTACGAAAACTTTTTAATTTAATGTAATCAAAATTATTTATTTTGCATTTGGTAATTTTTCTAACTCTTGCTTGGTCTTAGAAATCTTTCCTTTTCCAAAGATCTGACAAGTATATTCTTCTGTGTTCACTCAATTTACTTATAGTTCCCTTCTTTATATTCAAGTCATTTACCCATTCTGAATTTATCTTGGTGTAGGGTGTAAAATGTTAATCTAAACCTAATCTCTCCTATATTGTTTTCCAGTTTTCCCAGCAGTTTTTGTCAGTATATTTTTCCCCAAAGATAAAATCTTTGGGTTTATCATTAAATAGTATATTTTGTATTTCTTCTTAGAAATGATATGCCACCACTGGATTCTATTAGGTAAATGGAAGGTATAACATGAATGGATCTATACTTCAGGAACATCCTTTAGTGGCTGAATGGAAAATAGATGGAAACTGGGGAGAGACTTGAG
The DNA here is from genome assembly GCF_027887165.1 of Monodelphis domestica. Taxonomy (NCBI): domain Eukaryota; kingdom Metazoa; phylum Chordata; class Mammalia; order Didelphimorphia; family Didelphidae; genus Monodelphis; species Monodelphis domestica. The sequence goes on along the minus strand of NC_077231.1, from coordinate 68,912,641 downwards.
ATAGTAGAAGTACCAGCTGGCTAAACAGTCAGCAGCATATGAGGTAAGAAGGTCCTGAACCCAGATGGCAGACCTGTGAGAGGAAAGAAGGGCATATTTTTGATAGATGTTACAAAGGTGAAATCAATGAGTCTTAGCAACATTAAATTGGATATGTGTGAGTGGAAGGTACTTGGAAATAGAGAAGAATTTGAAATGATTTCCTAGGTGGCTCAGTAGATTGAGAGCTAGAATTGGAGACAGGAGGTCCTGGGTTGAAATCTGGCCTCAGATTGCCTTGTTCTAATTAGTTTACCCTGTGCAAGTCATTTAACTCCAATTCTCTACTCATTACTAATCTTCTGTCTTGAACCAAAATACAGTATTGATTCCAAGATGGAAAAATGATCCTAGGATATGAGTCTCAGATTGTGGAAGGATGTTGTCCCCTTCAATAATAGGAAAGTGATAAGGTGAGGGAAAGTTTAGGAGGCAATATAATGAATTGTTTTGTGAATGCTTAGTTAAAGAAGTCTACTGGAAATTGAGTTCTGAGAGTATTATGGAGGAAAAGGCAATCACCAATTTCAGAGGAGAATGAGAATTGATAAAAGGTACCTGAAAGGCACCTGGAGATGCAGGATTGAAGGTCAGTTGAAATACTGTGATAGCTAGATAGACTGGATAGGTAGATTTGAGAATCATCAACATGGACATGGTAATAAAATCCATAAGAGGTCTGAAGGTATCACCAAGTATTATAGAGGGAGGAAATAAAGTTGCTAAGTAGAATCCTCAGAAAAACCACACTTAGAGGGTGTGATCTGGATGAGGATTGATTAAAAGAGTCTGAGGAGTAGTCATATAGATGGGAGGAGAACTAAGAGAGAATTGTGTCTCAAAAACCTAAGGAAAAGAGTATTATGGAGGAAAAGGCAATCACCAATTTCAGAGGAGAGGAGAATGGGAATTAATAAAAAGGTTTTTGGAATAGGATTTGGTATTTAAGAAATTTTTGGTGATTTTGGAGGGCATAGTTTTGGGGAAATGATAAAGTTGGAATCTAAATTGTAAGGGATTAACAAGAGGTACATTTTGCAGTCAATCTTTTTGAGTTATTTATCCAAAATTGGAAGAAGAGATATCCACAAAAACAATATTGTAAGAAACAATGCATTGTCATTGTCCCGAAGAGCTTACCCTGTCCTTCATATTAGGGGGTGAGGAGAGTATATTTATTTACTGGTGACAGCATCCCAAAACATTAAAATTCTAAGTTTCACAAGCTTATCATTAAGCTTATTTTCCACTTCATATTAATTACTTTTATCTCAAAATTAAAAATATGACAGTTTAGTGATCCACTAATTTTAATATGTAGAGATGAGCTTTAACTCAATCAGTGTTATGGTTGTTGGGCTGTGTAGAATAATAATGAAGTAACTGCCTTAATTACTTAGGTGCATAAACAATCTTATTGGAAAGCACTAATTGAAGTGAATTTCATTTCATGGAACTGTCCTCTAAGTTAAAAAAATAATAAAACAGAGGGACAAAGAGAAATCTTGTCTTCTCCAAGACACAGTATCTGAATTTAAGAAAGACTAGATTTTTAAGGCCAGGTAATTCAGCCTCTATCCTTCATTTTGCATTTGAGAAGACCAAAAACCTTGAAAATAGGTGAAGTGATTTGCTTAAACCATGTGGGTATTAACCCTTGAAATCAAGATTTAAACCCAGTTATTTTAATTCCCAATTCTATAATCCCCACTTTTATTAACAGTGAGAAAAGACATTACAATTTCTTTTATATCTATACTAAATTACTTCAGATTAATATCTACATTTAAAAATGAAGAATTCTATGCGAAGAGATGGTTCCTTTTTGATCTTAGCAATGATAAATTATCCAACCCCATGATGAATAATACCCAGAGACAGTCATGGATACATTTTTATTAAAATAATTTTAGCTCAGATAATAATGCTCACAGATTTATATTTAACACAATTTATTCATGGTATTTTTTCAGGTTTCAATTTTGGTCTCCCCTCAGATCTGGCAATTTTAGAATAATGTTGGTGTTTGTTTGTTTTCCTTATTTTTAAATGACATGTAACAGGCCAAATATACTACATTACATAGAATTATAGAGTTTCAGAATTGAAGTATCCTAGGAGATCATCTAACCTGAAGTAAAATGGAGCAAGAATTCTCCTTTAAAATAACAAACAGGTGCTAATCCATTCTCTCTCTGGAGCCCTCCATGTTACTCCCATTTTGTTGAAAAAAATCTAATAACATAATTGTTTAATGGCCATTATTGAATCAGTATGAAGATAATTACTTGAAGGCTAAATGTAAGTAAAACTATCAATATATGTGTTGTTAATTGAATATTTTTTTCTTAAACTGCACTTTTGTTTATAAATATAGGTTCATTAAGTATATAGATATGTACACATATGTATATATGTATGCTTTTCTGTTTGTATACACATTTGTTTGTATACACATTTTAATATATGTAAATGTAAAGTCACACTTTTGTTTATAAACAGAGAATTACTCAACCATGTCATTCAATAGCTAAATTAATATTATTTATATTTTTCTTAACTATATACAGTTTATGATTGAGTTTTACTGAAATAGGAAACATAAACCTCTGGCTGGTCCAATGCCATGAAGAAGACAAACATTTCTGTTTGATATCCCATCTTATACTTCCCTTAAATTTGTTCTGTCCATTTTTTTTTACTTGCAGAAAGACTGAATGCAGAACACCTTCTCAGATTTTTAATCTACTCATATTGACTCTCTTTTTATTTTTGTTAGTAGGACTTTCTGTTTTTCAATTACTCAGTTGATTTTACCATTGCACATATTTAGAGACTACTCCTGCTTCATGTGGGTCTCTTAGAACCAAGTAAAGGAGTCAAGTAAAACTAAAAATAAAGGGACCTCATCTGAAAGTGAATGTAACATTTCATATCTTTACTACTCTCTCATTTTTCTACTAAAAATAACAGAAATCTATTTTCTTCTTCTTTCTCAACTTCTACCATATTGAGAAAAAAATTTAAAAATATAAATTTCTTGAAAGAAATATTTATAGTCAATCAAAATCAATCCTCCCTTTTACTGTGTATATGCATACATACATACATGGATATGTATAAATATATACACATACCTTCATACAGATACATATGTTATTTTTAAAGCTATATGACATTTAAAATTTTAAACTTAATATTAAATTTAGGGTTTGTGTCCTCTAGGAATTTGTCATGGTATGTGCTATAAAGTTTTATTTTTACCAGTATTTTTGTTAAAATTATGTCCAATTTTCCCAACAGTATCTGTTGAATAGGGAGTCTTTCACCAATTCATATATATTCTTGGACTACACAAATAATTAGTCTCTTGAGTATGATTACTTCTTATTAAGAAATAGCTACAATTTTGTCATGATCCAAATGTCTATTTTTTAACTAATATAAAATTAATTTTAGAATATTCGTTTTATAATGCAGTTTGAAGCCGGAAGTGATTAGTTCTTATCTTTGCTTTTTCAACAAGATCATTATTTTATTCTCCATTAGATAGATGTTTTGTCCATTCAAATGCTTATAATAATAATTCATTTCTATAAATATCCTCCATTGACATTTGATCAATATAGCATAACATCTACATATTTATATATCATCATCCATGCTTCACATAGCTGCCAGTCATTGACACACTTTTACCCTATCATTCCTCTATTCTATCTCTCATAACTCCCTACTCCCGCTTCCATAAAATATAACTCATCTTAGCCTTATTTCATATTTTCTGATTCATTTTGTTTTGCTTCTTTTCTCAGGGACTACAGCTCATCCAAATGGCCTTTATTTTTCCCACACTCAGCTCTTCTTCCAAGCTATTCCTCATACCTAAAACCTAATTATTCTGACCATTTTGTCATATCATTTGTAGTTTCCTTCATGACTCAGAAAAAGTATCACTTTCCACATGAAGTCACTCATAATTCTCCCCAACTGCTTATATTCTACACCACTATGTTTTAATTAACTTGTATTTATTTTATTTATTCTTTATGTACTTGCTATATACATAGGGTCTCCTTCAGTAAAATACAAGAACTCTGAGGAGAGTAGCTATTTCATTTTATTTGTCTTTTTATCTCCAGACCTTCGCAAGAACTTGCTAATTGCTTATTAATTGATTATTATTCATGTGGTTGAGCCACACCTTCCTTTATTTCTGTAAAGTGTCTTCTGTAATTGCAGTTTTATATCACTGAAGTGTGTCTTGGAATTTTCAACTCCAAGGAGAGCTACTTGGCACAGCGGATAAAAGACTCCTCCAGGAGTCAAGAATATATGATTTAAAATCTGGTCTGACACTTAATAGCTATGTGATCTTGGTCAAGTCCCTTTATCCCTATTCCTCTCCTTATCTGTAAAACGAGATGAAGAAGGAAATTGTAAACCATTTCAGAACCTTTGCCAAGTTACTCACTGAAGATATCTAAAAGTTGAATACAATTAAAGATAAAAAAATTTAACTACTCGAAATTTTATATATTTTCTAGGTATTTTAAAATGTTACTCTCAGTAATTTTCTCTCAAATTTTATTATTGCTACATAGAAATTATCATATATTTGGTAGATTTATTTTTATAAAAGTATTTTTCTAAAGTTATCAATCATCCTAATTATAATTCTTGATGATTTCCTAAAGTTTACTAATTAAACAATCATATCACTAGCACATAGAAATTAATTTGCCTTTTCTTCATAATTGTTTATATCATTAATTTTCTGTCCTATTTTATCACTAATATTCTTAAAAATGTATTAAAGGAATAGGAAAGAAAAGGCATCTTTATTTTAGTCTGACATTTATTGGGAAAGCTTCTAGTATCTTTTTATCTTCAATCTTACTTTTCTCCCCCTCATGCCCTATCTAACTTGTACAAACATCCAATCTCAAGGATGATGAGCTCTTCATTAGTTATTATGTAAACATATGGACCTTAGAAAAGCTGTTGCTATTTTAATCTTTTAATTTTATATTTAATTTTGTTTTTTCAACTTAATTATAAAAAAAAAATCACCGCAACAAAATTTAAAAAGAAGCCATTTGTAAAACTGGCTCAAAGCAAGGCAAAATACTGGTCATACTTATATCTCACTGTAATGTATTATTGAATGGCTTTGAAAATTAAAATTTTATTGACTTTCCCTTAACAATAATCCATCTATGCTTGTCTAAACATCATTCCTCATATAGCTAATCTTTCTTCTCAGTGGCATCTCTAGACCCTTCTCTCTTCTATTTTCCCTGCTACAATAGCTCTTGCATCACTTTAAACACTTTGGCATCTGTACCCTACAGTTAACCAATTCAGCACTACATTTTCTTCTGTCTTTGAGTATATTTTGCACTTTACACTTTGTTAATCATCTACCCTGAGTCATTACCATCATTTGTTTTCTATGAGTATATCCCTGAGCTGCTTGATGTTGCTAGATGAATTCATGCTGTTGTGACAGTGGAATCTTCCCCAAAATTTTCTAATCTAGCCTCAACTGGGCCATTAGTGATACATAAAGCTCTTTTAAATCTTCCTTGATTGTCTTTTTTTAACATGCATATATCATTTATCAAAACCCATTTTCATATTATCAATATTTCAACTAGAGTGATCATTTAAAGTCAACATCCACAATCATATCCCCATCAAACCATATGAACAATCCTTTGTTTTTCTTCTGCCTTTCTGCTCCCACAGTTTTTTCTCTGAATGTGGATAGTGCTCTTTCTCATAAGTTAATCGGAATTGTCCTGGATCATTGCATTGCTGCTAGTAGAGAAGTCCACTACTTTTGATTGTACCACAGTGTATCAGACTCTGTATATAATGTTCTCCTGGTTCTGCTCCTCTCACTCTGCATCAATTCGTGGAGGTCATTCTAGTTCAGATGGAATTCCTCCAGTTCATTATTCCTTCCAGCACAATAGTATTCCATCACCATCAGATACCAACATTTGTTCAGCCATTCCCCAATTGATGGACACGCCATCATTTTCCAAGTTTTTGCCACCACAAAGAGTTCAGCTATGAATATTTTATATGTATTTTTCCTATTATCTCTTTGCAGTACAAACCCAGCAGTGGTCTGGCTGGACTTGATTTTCTTCATATCATTTGTATCAAAGTATCTCTCTCCTTAAGATCCTATTGCCTTCTTTTTAGCAGATGCCCAAATGTCCTATATTACTCCTAAAATAGATCCATTTTATCTCTAGTGTGGAAGAACTCAAAAATGACTTAACATTATCATTCACCTTCTTTTTTTTACTTATTCTAAATTGTGTGGAAGTAAAAGTATTTTTCTTTTCTAATCATCATATCTAATTGTGTTCTCAATCCCTTATACTAGGAGTTTGCTAAGCCTTTTTTTCTCTCATTACCAATTTTGTTCTATTTTATCTTACTTATTGTCTAAAAACATGTTCAAGACTCTTCATTTCTTAAATTAAAATTTTAAAAAGGAAAGCAACAACAACAACAAAAAACCCTTCACTTCCATTATTTGTATCTCTGAACTTTCGTTAACAAACTCTTAGAAATACACATCTGCACTTGCTGTATCCTTGTCTTCAATGTCCACTCATTTCTTGATCCCTTTCTGGCTTCTGATATCAATATTTAACTGAAAGTTTTCTTGTCAAAATTACAATCATGTATTAAATCCAGAATTAAACAGTTCTTTGCCAGTCTTCCTCTTCTTTGACCTTTATATCTTTTGAAACTGTTCACAACTCATGTCCTTGAAGCTTTCTCTTCTCTTTTTTGATATGCTCTTGATTTTTCAAATGCCCCTTAATTATTTAACCATTCATTCTAAATTTGTTTTGCTAGGTCAACATCCATTTTTTTCTGCTTCTTTTAGTGTAAATTCCATCAATGAATCTGTCTAGTGCCTTCTTTTATTATTTCTCTTATATTCTAAAAATTGGCCAGCTTTATGCCAATAACTGTTTATTAAAGGAACTTGTCATACTTTAATGAATAGGATATCAGTTCTTCACAACCTGAGACCTCCATTTCCCAAGAACATTGGTTTTTATGCTACTTGTCATATGAATGATATAGATTGCATAGAATGAAATATAAACTTTTGTTAGTCTTCCTTACTTTGTCCTGGACAACAGAGGATGAATAGACAACTAAAATAACTGAGTGACTTTGCACATCATCATTGGAAGAAGGTGGGGAAACAGAAGATGACAAAGCCTGGAGGATCATCAAAAATAGTTAAGGGACTTTCCATGTCATCTGAATATCTCTATCATGCAGAATTTGATTGGAGGTCTGGAGGGCCTCTTGCCCATATTGTAATTACTCATAAGAGCAAATGGTTGGAGGTCCTCTAGTCAGCAATTTATTAAGCAAATTCACTTTTAAGCTCAGGGTAGAAGTCCCCTATGTGATCCCACAAACTGAATAATGCTAATTTGAAATAAAAATAGGATAGGGGTCTAGGGCCAAATAAGTTCTCACACCTTTCATTCTTAATAATTTTACCTGGAAGGATTAAAGATTTGAAGTTTAATTAAGATATATACAAAATTTAGTCCTATTTTAGTAATGGTGATTTCATACTTACTACAGAGCAAATGCTGAAGGGTGTTAGGCCAAAGCCAAGATGATGGAGAATAGATAGCAATCCAACTGAATTCTTCCAGAACTCCTCTCAAAATTATAATATAACACATTAATTTGAATTCTAGCCTGGCAGAGGCAACAGAAGGTCAGAAATAAATGTTTTTATAACCCAGAACAACTTAAAAGTCACTGGGCTGGTGGTTGGCTTAGAGCATAGTACAGGCCACAGCAACACCACTCCTATAATACCAACAACAGCAGTTTAGGATGTCTATTGCATCATCTATACCCAATTTTTGTTCCTAGTTCAAGTGTGAAGAAGAGCATTGTCACTCATAGGGTTTTAGTCACAGTTCTAGGACCAAGAAGAATGCTTAGATAACTCATATGGGAGTAGGGACCCTGGACTCAGTTCCAAGGTGGAATGGAGGACTAATGACTGTAGATTCAGCAGATTAGGTGATTGTGAAATAGTTATTGGGCCAAGAAGATCATTTATATTTGTGTGTATAAGCTAACAAAGGTCCTTCCTTGGTAAAAGCCAGAGCCAAGGCCAGGAGATCAGAGAAAACACATTTCTAGTTATCATATCAACTTAGAAACACAGTTAACTTTCAGAATGCAAAAAAACTTTCTCTGTATATAATCCAAGATTTAAAATTTGTAAAGAGAAATTTCAGGAAAAGAAGCTTGTAATTCCCCAAATCAACAAAACAAACTGTTTGGAGAAGGTACCATAAAGAAGTCTGCAGAAACTGTACACTGCACCAGAAGATCCAGAATAAATTTTGGGATGTAGTGAATTGGACTGAAGGGAATTTATTTTGAATGTAAGCTCTTGTGCCAAAGGGTATTGTCCCCTAGCTTTTTGTCAGTGCACCTACTGATCATTGGTTTTGCTCTCTCTCTCTTTTATTTCCTTCTTATCTCCAACTATTGTGAGACTTAATTTTAGAAAGTGGAATGTTGTATGCACCTCTAGCCAAAAGATTTTTAAAGATATGAGCTGAATATGTGAAATGATTCATTGGGGAGCCTAGACATTGTAAATCTTGGAAATTTCAACATGCTTGTCTTCCTATAGAATCACAAGGGGGATTGTGAAAGGAAATTTCTTTATCTTAACTCAATAAGGTACTTAAAGAGCTCCACACATTTAACTCAATCAGTAAGAAACTTGTGAATCCTTTGATAAGAGTTTACATTCACAGAGGAGGAGAGGTGGATCCCACACACACTGCCCCCCTGGGCAAAATTCATTCTGGATTTTCTGGGCAGTATTAGGCAAATTGAAAGACTGCTATTGGTTTCTGTGAAGTTGGGGGGGGAAAAACAGGAAATGGCATGGAAAAAGGGATATAAAAAGAGATCAACATGGTCTGGGACAGGATTCCCTTCCTGGTGTTTGGAGAAATTCCCTTCCTTGGTTTGTGGAAAGACTGGTTCCAGAGATTCATTCCTTGACTTAAAAAGAGACTCTTTTCTTTGTTTCTGCATTGGCTTGCTGGAGACTACCAGACTTTCACATTGAAATCAGGACTTGAGGAAGCCCTTGGGGTGGGGTGTTGGGGGGGAGTTAGCCAGACTTCACCAGAGAAGCACTTAATGACTAGTTGTCTTTTTAAGTCTCTGTCTCCTTTCTACATCTCCCACTCTCACTTTTTCCACCTTGTTGTAAATAAAAACTGCTAACAGTCATTTGGGCATAGGGACTAATATTTTATGAACAGTGACCACTTTTATAACTCTCATATTGAGTCAAAACCCAATTATATTTCTTAAATCTAAAAACAGCAGAAAAAAATCAAGATTGGTACAGTACCTACTCCAGTTTGGGACAAAAGTTCAAATTTAACAAAAAAGTATATATATATATATATATATATATATATATATGCAAAGTGAAATCTAGTCCTGGTCACACATGCAAGATCTACATATTATAGAATATCCAAGACCTGATGGGGCTTGGCCACAACTTACATGATTCCAGGATCAGATAGTATACAAAGTCCAAATCCTTGAAACAGAAGCTAAAGATAAGAGAAAATATAAGAAAACTCCATACATGAAGAAAAAGTATAAAACCAAAGAAGAAAGTAACTATATATAACAACTTTAAGAGGAAATACAAATAAAGAACTGTGTAAGCCACAAAGCTTGCAAGTCTCTGAAATCATTAATGCTAAAGATAAAAAAAAATCTTGAGATAAAAATTAATAGGAGAAAAATAGATATGTAATTAGAAACTGTGCCCCCAAAGAGTATTCTTTAAGGAACATATTATAGTGAATCGACATAATTGATTTCACAAGACAAGAAGAAATACCAGGAGAAAGTGTAAAACAAATAGAACTTATAATATTCTAATGAACTTGAAAACCTTGAGAAGAGATGATTTTAAGCTAGAAACCTTTCACTGGAAAGATCAGAGATGATGTGAGTATGATCATTAGCACCATTATTCATTTTTTAATGATGTTAACTATAGCAATAAGACAAGAAAAATAAATTGAAGAAATTAAATAGGAATTATAGCAGTTTTGGGAAATGTGTGAGAAACAAAGGGAGTTTGGACTTGATATCATTAAGCAACTAAACTATCATTCAAAGATATCTATTTTATTATATCTAGTTAGCCCAAAATTCTTGTCCTCTATCTTGCATCTGGAATCTGATAATGAGCACTTCTAAATAACAAGAGAGAAGAGGGATTATTGCAAGACCTCATTACTAAGCTTCCAAGCAATAATGTTATTCCCTGTGTCTCAGACTTGCAGACAATTATTTTGTACCCAGTGTACCCATTCTGTTATCTACCCTTTTCTGTTCTTTGCTCTGCACTCCCTAAAATGGATAAAAAGGAAACCATCAGCTCAACGAATTTGGCATGAAAGTGAGCAAGCCACTGACCTGTTTATTGACAGTTAGCAAATCCCTGCTAATCAATGTTACCTTACTCAAATATATGTCCTCGTTTATTCTTTTCTTCAAATTTAATTGAATTTAACAATAAATGTTGGAGGTGATATAGAAAAATAGATGTACTAATGCTTCTTTGATGCAGTTGTGAATTGGTCTACCCATTATAGAGAATAGTTTATAATTAAGTCCAAAGAGCAATAAAATAATATAGTAATTACTATTACTATTGATAAAGAAATATCAATATGTGATCTGTATTCCAAGGAGATACAATGATCGATATGTGCAAAAATATTTATTGCAACTCCTTTTGTGGTACAAAGAATTGGAAACCTAGGAGATGCCTGTTAATGAGGGAATGGCTGAATAAGTTATGATATATGATTGTGATGCAATACTATTGTTCTAAAAGAGACAATAAACAGGTTTATTTCTGGGGAAAAAACAGCAGGAAGATATATCAATTGATGCAAAGTGAAATGAGCATGTAAGACCATAGTAAGAGAATACTATATATAGTAAAGAACTCTATTGTAATGATAGATTGATAGTTAACTGGGAAAACCTGAGCTAAGCTCTTCAAAATAATGATGCAAGACAATTCCAAAGGTCCAATGATGAAAAAATGCTATCCAATTCCAGAGACAGAGAGAGAGAGAACTGATGAATTTTGAATGCAGATCAAAGCATGTTTTCACTTTCTGGATTTTTTTTACAACATGGTTATTATGGATATGTGATTTGAATGACTTAAAGTGTATGATTGATATAAATGATAATGAAGTGATAATTGTAGAGGGGCTAAAGAGAGGGAGAGAATTGAAATTCAAATGTTTTTCAAAAGTGTTAGAATAATTTTCATTTTTTAAATACCATCTAAATTGATCTTAAATTAAGGTAAAAATATTTATATAATGTGAACAAGTGATAACAAATAAACTGTCCAATACCCTACTGGCAAATGCCCAGAGTCTAGATGTTAAAATAGTGGTGTCAAATTCAGATAGAAATGGTGGTCACTAAACTATGTATGAGTTTACCCATGGGGCACAACTTTAATTAGCTTTTAAATGTAATTTAATTATTTTGTGTATCTGTATTTATTTTGTTAAATGTTTACCAGGCCCCAATTGATATTATTATACACCACCACAAATGTGGCCTTACGGGTCACCTTTTTGACAACTGATTGATCTAGAAAAACCCAAACCAAAGGAATGAAGCCCAAAACAATATTTCTTGGAGTTACTTAAGTTGACATAATTTACAACCTGTTTTATTGGAAGAAGTATTCATTTTGATGATATCCAAGAAATATTTGAGGCACACACACACACACACACACACACACACACACACACATATATATACATATATATATTGCTTTAATGAGGAAAAATAACACATTTTTATATAGTGCAAAAGTAACTTTTTGATATGTGGTAACCTTAAGGGATATACTCATTAAATTTGCATTTCCATATTTTCCTAATTTTAACCATTTAACATGAGATATTTCAACTCTATGAGTTACAAATAACAAATGTATCTCAGTAAAAATAAAGTGAGATAAATAGCTCTAAATGACATCAACATGCTGCATTACTAATTAAGTACATGTGATATTACAGGGTGTCTAAATATAAGACTTTCTTTTATACAATCAAGAAAAATAAAACTAGATACACATTAACAGTGAAGATTTTTTAGGGCTTATTCTCTTGTTTTTCCAATTAATCCAAATATAAACTTGACGTTATTTAATTGTCTGGAATGTTAATATTGTATTTATATTGTGCAGATTTTAAAAAAGGCCTTCAGGATATATTTTAAGGCTCATTAAATATTAGATTGAAAAGATACTACTAGTTACATATTTATTTAGGTATATATTTTTTTCTAAAAACAAGAAGATGGTATGGGCAAAATAATGTAAAACAAAGTAATGAGGTCATTATAAGAAGAGGAAAGATGATGGAATATATGAAAGAAAGATTAGAAATTATCTAGTCACTATCTCTACTTCATAGATGAAGAAACTAAGGCCCAAAGTTGTCGTCTCACTAGTCCAAAGTCACAGAAGAAGTTGCAGAAATATTTGTCTTTTATCCTTTGACTCACACTCACTTATTCTTTTTTCCATAAGTACTCAGAGTCTAATTCATATTTTAAACTTTTAAATGAATGTAATTAACTGGCAGGTATTTTTATGCAGAAACAATCTATGCTTCTATAGATCAGATATCTCTTTTGTATTTTTCCCACTATAACAGGACATTCATTTTGCTTATATTATACATTTTTGTTTCATATGCCACCAGAAATCTTTCATATAAGACACACCCCTTGAAGTCCCAGGTCCTGGAACCTCACCTCAGTGAGGTCCAGTAATATGTAGTGATTGACTCTTTCAAGACTGTACTGTGGTGAATGCCTCTAACAAAGGTCAAAATAGCTCCCAGGACCTACAAACTATCAGCAGAGGAGACACAATCATCTCCTTTCAAAATTCCCAGTCCACAGGCAAAAAAAAAAAAGGCTGGGAAAATGGGCAAACAGCAAAAAAATACACTTAACCCTAGAAAATTTCTATGGATTCAAAGAGCAAAGAACAGAATCAATAGGAGACAGTGAGATCCAAGTATCCACATGCAAAACTTCAAAGATAAATTAGAATTTGTCTTCGTCTCTGGAAGAATTCAAAAGAGAATTCAAAAATCAAATAGGACAGGTCAAATAAAAATGAGTAAAAATGAGAAAAAGAAATGAAAGTAATGCAAAAAAGATAATAGCTTAAAAAACAAAACTATTCAACTAGAAAAAGAGGCAAAAACCCCCAATGAATAAAAGAGTGCCATGAAAAGTGGAAGCAAGCAGAAAAAAGGATCACAAGGTCATGGAAAAATTCATTCTTTAAAAATTAGAATTAGGCAAATAGAAGCTAATGACTTCATGAGACTTCAAGAAACAACAAAATCAAACGAATGAAAAAATAGAAGAGAATGTGAAATATCTCACTGAAAACAACAAGAACAAATGACCTGAAAAATAGATATAGGAGAGATAATTTAAAAATTATTGAGCTCCATGAAAGTCATGCCAAAAAAATAAAAAGTCTAGACATCTTATACAAGAAATTATCCAAGAAAACTGCCCTGATATTCTTGCACAAGAGGATAAAATAGAAATTGGATGAATCCACATACCAACTTCTATAATAAATCCCAAAATGACAGCTCACAGGAATGTTAAAGCCAAGTTCAAAATCTCCCAAGTCAGTGAGAAAATACTTCAAACAGCCAGAAAGAAACAATTCAAATATTGTGGATATTTAATTACATTGCATTTGATTTATAGTCAGGACAAAGGACTTGGCAGATTTTACATTGATGGGCAAGAAGAATTATAATATGATATTTCAGAAGACAAGGGAACTGTGTTTATAACCAAGAGTTACCTACCTATCAAAACTGACTAAATTATTTTTTTGGGGGTGGGGGATATGATCATTTAATAAAATAGAAGATTTCCAAACATTCCTGAAGAAAAGACCAAACTTAAATAGAAAATTTGATGTCCAAATACAAAATTCAAGAGATGAATAAAAAGATAAATAAGAAAGGACCTGTTGATACAAAAAATATATTAATAGCTGCTCTTTTTGTGGTAGAAAATAATTGAAAGCTAAAGGGATGTCCCTCAATTTGGGAATGACTGAACAAAATGTGTAAATGATGGTGTTGAAATATTATTGTACTATAGGGAATAATGAACAGGATGATTTCATTAAGAGCTGGAAAGACCTATGTGAACTGATACAGAGTGAAATAAGCAGAGCCAGGAGAACATTGTACACAGTAAATGAAATATTATGGAATGATCAAATGTGGTAGACTTTGTTACTAATAGAAATACAACAATCTAGGACAGTTGTGAGGGTCTTAAGAAAAAGAATGCTATCTGCCTGTAGAGAAAGAACTGTTGGAGTATAAATGCAGATGAAAACATATGATTTATTACTTATTTATTTAGGTTTATGTTTTGAGGTTTTGGTTTTATAAGATTATTCATTTAGAAAAATGAGTAATATGGAAATATGGTTTGTGTGATAATGCATGTGTAACTGAGACTGAATTTTTTGCCAGCTCTGTGAAGGCAGAAGGGAAGAAAGGAGGGAAACACTATGGATCATATAATTTTGGAAAACTTAGGTGGATATTTATTATTAAAATAAAAAACTCCAAATAAAAATAAATAAGAACATCTAGATGCTGTAAAAATGTATCTCATTTTTAGTGAACATTTATTCTTTTCTTTCTTTGTGGTTTATTGTTATTCATAACTAAGGAGATTGATAGGTCAATCCTTCCTTTTGCATTATCAATCCAAATGTTTTAAAAAATCAACAAAAACAGAATTTTACTGTCCTACCACTCAAAGCAACTTGTATGGCTATAATATGAAACTTGGTCTAGAGAATACTCAGTAAATGTTTTCCTGTGTGTTTTCCCCATTCTTTTTAACAATCATATTCTCAATGAACATATAATTGGAATAAATATTTTAGAAGGGATGAAGTAGGGATATAAATAATTAATTAATCATGCTCTTTTTGTTCTCCTAATATTAGTAAATTTTCCAATTCCTTGATATAGTCTGAAAATACTGCCCCAGTTTTTTTTTTTTTATCATTGTGTTGCAACCAGAAAAAAATATATTATCTTTGTGTATTTGGTCACCTGAAATTAGTCATCTTTTCAAATTTCATTTCTTGAATGTCTTTTATACTTCCCATATAGTGCACATCAAGCAGTAAAGAATAATTCAAATAGGGTAGTCTTTTCTTTATTGATTAAGAGGAAAAGTTTTCCTTTGAAATGATGTTTCTCCCATTATTCCCAACCTATTTTATTCTCTTTCCTAGTTCACCTATCATAATTCTTAGACCTAGAAATTCCATTGAGGTATATCTAATCTTTTTCCCCATCTTTTTTTTCACAGATTATTGAGGTGTTACTCTTCATTAATTCTGATCAATTACATTTTAAAATAAGTGTTTACACTTGTTGCTTTGTTAGCAATATTTCTTCCATGTGTTAAATAGGTAAAATGTTTACTAAGATTGTTTTGGGGGTGTTTTGTTCTCAATTCTGTTGTGATTGTCATGTGTTAAATTTTCATTAATTTAAAAAACATTTTCAATGTCAATTACTCATTTAAAAATAGGCACATATATATATATATATACATATAGGCAATTGCAGATCATAACATTTAAGGTTTTTTCCTTCTAAATAGTTTTTAACTTTGACCTTTGTACTAATAAGCTAATGTTATTACTCCCTTGTATGACTCACCATTTTAATTTAATTCCTAAATAGGACACATGGGCTTTTATTAAGACCAAACTTAAAGCCTAGTGCAGTTTTCCAAAAATTAATATGGTCAGAAAACAATAATCCTGGGCATCATCTTTTTATAATGCCACAATGGGAGAGTAAGTCAGAATTAAAAAAAAAATTCCTCACAATGTTATTGGAATGAAATAAAGGAAATAGAAATCCAATGCTCCAGAAGTACTACTTTTTTGAGTTGTTTTCCTTATAGTTTTCTAATTAATCAAGGGACATAGTTTCATGAAAAGGAAAATGGATGTATTTTTGTGGAAACTCAAAGATGAAATATAAAGATTACTTTCCCTCATTAACTTCACTTGTTTAAACACAATTTAACAACCAGGCAACTTTTTGGGGAGCCTGATTCAAAGTGATTTGTCCAAAAATGAAAAATTATTCAGATTCTTTTTATTTTATATCAAAACAATAAATTATATATCCAAAAATAAGCATTTCTTCACATTTCATTATTTATATCATGTCATCAACTGCAGGGAAACAAATTATTTGAACTATAATTGATATACTATTCTTTTTTATAAAATAAAAACATGGAATTCAACAATTCATTTAATACCACATTTGTAATTTCTATAGACCTCTTTTATCTATTATTTCTCTATTAAGAGAGAAAATTTATATTTAAGGACTAGATATTGACAAAAATTAATAAGACAATCCATATCAAATATTTGATCATTAGTGAAATTTACAGAATTTGAAAACTTTGAATACATTCATTTTATTTTCATTGACAAGAGTGATTTTATTGTGTTCTGTTTAGACTGTAGATGACCTTGTATACCAAGATTGGGATTGTACGTTGTATTTGACAGGTAACGAGAATGCTTTGATATAGGGTGATAAGAGCAGAGTGATTATCTATTAAGATTTCTCAGGTCATACTGTGCAGCTGGGATTAGAGAGATGATAGATTTAAGATTATAATACCATTTAAGAATCTATTAAAATAGTATAGATAAGAAATGTGAGTCCAAAGAACCTGGATAATTAAAATAATAATCCTCAAATATACAACATCAATATTTCAAAGTATTTTAGTATTGATACATTTATATTTCTATCTCTATTAAAATAACTGTTAATAAAATAATTTATAATCATATTAATATCATACTTCAAAATTTACCAAGCTCTCTCCTTACACAATCTACCACTCAACATTATAAGTATGATTACTCACACTTGATAGATGACCAGAATGTGGATCATGTTAAAGATCTTAAAAGTCCTAAAGAAAACTTTTCAGTTACGTACAATAACTTCTTTCTAAATATCCCTATTTGTGGGAGTAAAGAATGACTGAATAGTTCACCAGGTTTTATTTTAGCATTCAGATTGAAACAAACAGTAATCAATTATTTTATTTTCAAAAATGATCTCATTTTTCTTCTTTTAGAATCATTAGTCCCTCCATCCCTTATTTTACTGTGCAGAGAAGAGTGATAAGATAGAAGAATGGATTAAACAAATGCTCATAAAAATTTATATAAAGGAGTTGCACAAATTAATAGGGAAAACGTCAGGAAACATGCAACTTTAAAGAATGATGAATGAAAATAAAAGTAAAGATTAAACTAAATTAACAAATACTCAAAGCAAATATTGAAAACTATTAAAGAGAAGGAGAATATAGAACTTTGAAATAATGTAAAATATAAAACCGAAAGAAGCAAATGCTCTTAACATTTGGTAACTTAATATTTATGGAGGGATATGATGACTGATAAATAAATGTTTTCAAAATATTCTCAGGTAGTCTTGATTTTATAGAAGAAACCCATCTGTTCTTCATCTTTAATATTTCCTATGATATTTAACAGTTATGTGCATTTCTCTGTATAATTGAATGTAATTTTATTCATTCACAAATTATAGGCATTTGTGTTTATATTTCCCCTTCTATTTTGTATGATACATTACATTAATATCCAGCTTTGTTTTAGTTGCTGGATTAATGAAATGAAGAATAGGAAAAGAAAAATGTTTTGATTCATTGCCTCATAGTACCTAGTGTTCCTAGAGGTAGGAACTTTCCAGGTGCCTTTTACATTGTTATGAAATTTTCTCAAAGATATTCCCTCAAACTGAATGCCTTACCCTATTAGAAATTTTGTTTTAGTCTTATTTTTTATACCTAATATCAAGCTTCTGATAAAATGCATTATTCACAAAGAAATACTTTATTCAGTGATCTCTATGAATACCTTGAGACCTTTATGTTTTGGTTGTCTTATCCCCAAAGAACATCTACTAGACAGTCAAACTTCATTATAATCAGGATGGATAATCCAGCCTCTACTACTATGGAGATTTTTCAAACCATAGTTTTATAAGGAAAAAGTACATTTTCCTTTGTGGACTACATATCACAGAAATTTTGGGGCCCCATTTTTCTCTTCCACTATAAGATAAAAAAAGGAAAATAACTCTGAAAAGGCTCAGTTGTGTAAAAGAGAAATCACAATAAAAACAAGATAATCCACAAAATATTGACAAAATATTTTTGTAAATGTTTGCAGAAACAATTTTCATATTTAGCCAAGAGAAATAAAAATGTATTTATGAATCACCTATTATATTCTAGACACTTAGAAAACTCTAAATGCTAGAGATACAAAGAAAGATAACATAAACAAAAATATCCCTGTCTTCAAGGGCCTTCCAGTGTATTTGGAAAGAGAGCACAAAAACAAGAAGGTACCCACAAGATATAGACAGACTAAAGTGGAAATAATCAACAAGAGAGAAGGCATCTATGTTAACAAAGATCATGAAAGGTTTCTTAAAGAGAGACAATTTTATGTGGATTTGAAGGTAATCAGAGAAACTAGAAAATGGAGTGGAGAGTAAACCCTAGCTCTGAAAATTGTTTTTTCCAAATGAATGGAACCAACTTGTGCATCAATATGGAAATACAAATAAATACAATATAATTTTGAGGGCAGAGTGCTAATAATTAGGATAAACAGGAAAGAAATTGCATAGGAAGCAGTATGCCAGCTGAATCTTGAAAAGATTTAAGCATTTTCAAAGCCTTGGAGACAGGAGATTATAAAGTATCCAGGAAACGGACAGTAGAGATGGGTATGGATTATTACTGTTATTAGTATTGATTCAGTTTTCTTGTGAAAATCTGAATGTCAATTTAATTGGCTAGGAAAGTATAGAAGAGTATACTTCCTCAGACCACATTTAATGTGTTGACTAAGAAGAAAATGCCAGTTGTTCAACCTCATTCAAGCTAGTTTTCACAGTGTGGAAGATATTTTCTACTAAGGAGGTATGACAATAACCATGACAAGTAAGTGTACAATATAGGGATCTAATCTCATTTCATCATTATAGTACAAGAAAGGAATTATATGAAGATTAGTCTTTGATTTTAATTTTAAATGCATTTTACTGGCAAATTGGATTTTGTTATGCTTCATAAGAATGTATTTCATGAAGCAAGCTGAATTGCCTACCTTTACAAATTGATATGGATCAGAGGAGAAACTTCATTTCATGCAACCTTTGAAATACCCATACAGAAATGTAAAATTTACTCTAGCAAGTCATCTGTAGTTCTAATGCATTAAGAATTATTTTTATCTAAGCAAATGAAAAAGTCCACATTTAGCTGCCGTGGGTTGTGTTACTCTGCAGCACCACATGTTAATTTATACCTGCTATTAAACTTCTTCACGTGTTTTAAAAATAATCGCCTATTTTTCTGCTAGTGCTTAAAAGTTTTATTTCATTCTTATAGTGCTTATAATCAATTCAATCTTTCCTACAAGGGTGTCATACAAGCCTTCACCTAGTGGCATATTCAGAATAAGATTTGGATAATTGCATTCATAAAAACATTGCATTTTGAGCTCTAAATAATTAATCTTTCTTCCCCATGTCAAATGTAGCTCCCACTTTAAATGCTTCTCTGTTCTCTAGAAACATTTTTCTCCCAGTGGCACTTTATTAGCTGACCTCTCCAGCTACTTCTTTAATCAAACTGCGAAGAAGTGATCACTAATTATTCTTCAAAGTTGATTAGGATTATTAAGGCTTATATGCATGTAATCCAAAATGATAATTCTCCAAATAGAAGGAAACCAAGAATGGTACTGCTGTTAATGCATTTATCAAATAATTAATATTCAACTTTATAATACAGGCTGATGTTGCAAATAAAAATCATGAAAAAGGGATTATTGAGAATAATCACAGCTCATAAAATGACAGCAATGTCCTATAAGCTATGATTTTATAATTCAAGGTTCAAATCCAATCTAAAACAGGATTATCAATAGTGAATGCTTTGTAGGAAAATTATTATTAAATATAAGGACTGCTGGTGCCTTTCCCTCTGAGGTTTTTTTTTGGATCCATGAGTGTGCTGGAGCTAGGTTGTATTGGTTTGTGAGAGTGTGAGTATTTCTACCTTGGAAACTGGCAAATATTACATGACAGAGTTTGTTATTATTTTGTCAATAAAATGGACTTAAGAAAGTGATTGAGAAAATGTTAATAATAGAGGCAGCTGGGTAACACAACAGATAGTCAGGAGGACCTGTGTTCAAATTTGGTCTCAGATACCTCTTTGTTGTGCTTCCCTAGGAAAGTCTGTTTGCAAAGTTCTTGCTCTTCTGTCTTAGAGTTGTTACTAAATAGAAATTTAGGTAAAAATGCTAATAATGTAGATTAAAATTTGAAGTATGTTATTGGTAAAGGTTTTGTTGGTCATTATTCAGCTTTTAGCAGCATACCTCTGCTTATATCTTCTATGAATACATGTTATATAAATATAAAAATTAAGATGATGTAGATTTAGATATGGAAATGGAGAAGAGAATGAGATAAAGATAAAAATGGCATAAACGATGATCAGATACAAATATAGATATAATTATAGAGATATAGATAAAAATTATGTTAACATAGAAATAGATTATATAATTACATAGATTGAGAGGATATATACAATTAAAAAGTATCTCCTCATTTAAAATACAAGCTTTTAAAGGAAGAATGGTGGTAGTAGTAGTAGGAGTACTAGTACTAGTAGTAGTCATAGTAGTAGTAGTAGTAATAGGAAGAATAGAAATTGTTTCAACTTTCTTTGTAAACCCAAAGTTTAGAATTAGAAACTGAGGGGGTGACTATCAATTGGGAATGATCAAACAATTTGTGGAATATAAGAGTAATAGAATACAATTATACTATAAGAAATGATGAAGGGTTTATTTCAGAATAACCTGGTAAACCTGGTATGAATTGATACAAAATGAAATGAAGAGAATTAGTAGAATATTGTAGACAGTAATATCAATATTGAAACAATAATTAATTTGAAAAAATTTAACTACCTAGCGTACAATGATCTGTCACAATTCCAAAGGATTTATGATAAAAAATGTTCCCCATCTTCAGAGAGAGAGAGAACTGATATACTCAGTGTAGATTAAAGCATATTTTCCCCATTTCCTTTACTTTTGTTGCAAAATGTCTTTCCCCCTTTTCATTATTTATTGATTCTAACATTCTTTTAAAACAAAATTGCAGTTACCACTTCACACCTAGCAGACTGCCTAGTATGACAGCAAAGGAAAGTAATGAATGTTGGAGGGGATGTGGCAAAGTCAGGATATTAATGCATTGCTGGTGGAGTTGTGAATTGATCCAGCCATTCTGGAGGGCAATTTGGAACTATGCCCAAAGGATGCTAAAAGACTGTCTGCCCTTTGACCCAGCCATAGCACTGCTGGGTTTGTACCCCAAAGAGATAATAAGGAAAAAGACTTGTACAAGAATATTCATAGCTGTGCTCTTTGTGGTGGCAAAAAAACTAGAAAATGAGGGGATGCCCATCAATTGGGGAATGGCTGAATAAATTGTGGTATCTGTTGGTGATGGAATACTATTGTGCTCAAAGGAATAACAAACTGGAGGAATTCCATGGGAACTGGAATGACCTCCAGGAAGTGATGCAGAGCGAAAGGAACAGAACCAGGAGAACATTATACACAGAGACTGATACACTGTTGCACAATCAAATGTAATGGAGTTCTGTACTAACAGCAATACAATGATCCAGTAAAGTTCTGAGGGACTCATGAGAAAGAACACTATCCACATCCAAAGAAAGAACTGTGGGAGCAGAAATACAGAAGAAAAACATGTGATTGATATGTGGTTCGATGGGGATATGATTAGGGTTTTGATGCTAAAAGATTGCTCTTCTGCAAATATGAATAACATGGAAATAGGTTTTGAGCAATGATACATGTATAAGCCAGTGGAACTGCTTGTCATCTGTCAGAGGGGAGAGGAAACACTGGGAAGGGGGATCATGAATCATGTAACAATGGAAAAATATTGTAAATTTTAAAAAAGAAGAAAAAAATAAAATTTGTAGTTATAAATTCTCTTCTCCTCTTCCCATTGAGAAAGGAAGCAATATGATATTAATTATACATATTAAATAATGCAAAACATTTCAACATAAATTAAATAGCTTATATGACTTCTTATGTATAATGAGTGTGATTTTTTTGGTTCCTTAGTGAGTAGAGGAGAAATGGTGAGATGGAAGCAATTTGAAAATTACAGTATATTATAAAAAAGAGGAGGGGAAATACAGCATACTTCCTGGATCATCACTTCACTTTGTAAATATGGTTTCAACCAATTTTTTTTAACCAGGTGATTCCTTAACCATTTGATTTTTGTCTCTAGCTTCATTCTCCCTTTCTTTCTCCCCACTCCCAAGCCCTACATTTGTTAAAAGGATAACAAACAAACATATATTCCCTTTGCTAGAGACCTCATGATGTTATTGTTGGGCTTGGTGTAGATTTTTTTTTGCAAGGTTCTTTGTAGAGCTGTGAATCACATCTACTCTATATTTGTCTACAGATACAGAAATTACCCTTAGCTCTTCACTGTTAGAAGGACAAGAAGATGACATATCTTCTGGGAAGTTTAAGAAGTCCTCCTCCAACCTAGGTCAGAAAATGAGACTGAGAAAGAAACCATAGAACCCTTCTCACTAACCACCCCAAATGATTCCTTTAGAGAAATATCTCAATATTCTCTCTGTCCTTCAGATACTTACTTGATTCGAAATCTCTCAGATCCCAATTAGCTTGATATTTTATTGAGATTCCCTTGGGCATAACACAGTATTTTCAGTCAATTTGAAAAGCGTTGCTGTTTATCACTTCCTGTTTGTCCCAAAACTCATGAAACATTTAAATTGGTCAAGTCATTTTCACAGTTAGTCAGAATATCCTTGACTGATGTTCATTCTGATTAATTTCCACCTGATGAAAGTACTAGTACATAATTCAGAACCTGTGAAAGAACTTGATCGATATATTTAATTGTCCCCCAAACTTACATACATAAGACAACTTCTTTAGCCATTCCCAAATTATTTCAAACAATAAATCCATCATTTCTTTGTGCCTGAATAGTAAACTACAGGAATTGGAATAATCTCATTTTTTTCAGGTCTTAATTCTTTGACTAAGTGGAATTTTCATCTAAAGAATAAGTTAGAATTGTAGAAGAAGAAAATGTGTAGAAGAAGAAAAGGAAAACAATGGTTTTGGTTTTAGTAATTTATTATTCTATAAAATTTCTTAAAGATTTTAAATTTTTTATTGATGTAGAAAATATGTATGTTAAATTAAATTACCCTATGTAATAATCAGGAACACACACATATGAGTTTATTTTCATTATTCACAGATTCTGAATTACAAATTTGCCAACTCACTAAAATTTATTTGCCAACTTAAAACTGATATTTTTATAACCTATGTAGCCTTTCACAGATATGCACAGAATGGCAAAATATTTGAGTCACTCAGTGTCCACATTTGCAATTGAGGTCATGCAAGATCTTCTTGTTTTAGGAATTGTACAATAAACACATATTATTTTCCCTGCCTCTTTCATTCCAAATTCTTTCATTTTATAGGATTATTTTGGGGGTGGTGATTTCTCTTTTTAAAATAGTCCTCCAGCATTGTGCTAAAATACATATTGTAACCAGTTTTCCTAAATACAAGAAGGTTATGATATGTCTTAATTTGTATGTTAGATTAGTTTCATTTTAATCATGTACTATTGACAATGAGTTCAAAGTTAAGGAATCAACAATACAGTGCATCCATAAAAAAGATAAAAATTGTTCATCTCTAAAAGAGGCAGCTCCAGAAAGTCCTAAAGTAAATATCACCAGAGGTTTGTAGGAACTAAATCCAGTATTTCACATAGCAATAATAGTTCAGTATTTTCTAATTCAATGAGTTGTTACTTTACAGAGAATAACTATTATGAATGATAAGAATTGACTATAAATAGAGATTCATTCATTCATTCAGTATCCTATTCCATCTAATGTATACTATATATTAACCATGCTAGCATTTCTTTGTTCAGTTATTGAGCTATAGAATGTGTTTTGAATGCAAGAGAGCAAGTAGAATTGTTTTGCAAATTAGCAGGCTGCAAGAAATTAACTTATTCTTACTTCTGACTTGAGGAATTAAGGAGAGATGATGGCAGAGAGATAGAGAATGAACAAAACTAGAAACTGAGTGATGAAAACATTTTTATGGAGTGTCAAGGAAATCTTTTTTTTAAGATTCATTTGGGAATATGTAATATTATCAGCAGAAATAAGGCAACCACCTTGGTCCAAGTCAGAAAACAGAGAGCTTCTTCCAGATTCTCCATTTAAGGAAGGCGAACAAGACAACTTTCTCTCTATTCCCTATCCTGAACCATTCTTCTGAACTTTAGGTTGGCATCCTGCCTCCTCTCTTTAAATTTATTTCTATGTGTTTCTCCTCCTTTTAGACTGTGAACTCTTTGAGAGCAACAACTCTCTTTTGTTTTTCTATTCTATTCCCAGAATTTAGCACTTTGTCTGGTCTATTCCAAGTGCTTAATAAGTGATAATTGACTGATTATTGTGGTATTTAAGTTGGTGTAATTTCTCCATTTCGATGCATACATTACTTGTAGAATGTACAAAAATATGGCTCGTTAATATGTATTGTCAATGAGACAATTACATTATCCTATTACCATTCAGACTATATGAAGTCAGGAAAAAATTTGCATGGTTTTTAAAGAAATTTAGTGATAACTTTAACCTTCATAAAATTTATTGCTGTACTAAAACATCTCTCTGACTGCCTTCTCTATCCTTTTATGCTAGTACGGTGCTATAAGGTTTTTACTTCCAATAACCCAAACACATCATATTATTCCACTTTCATCTTTTAACGTTAACTGGTTTACTGATCATTATTAATATAATGAGGTAAAATGATCGACAAATTTTCATTTAAATTGTGTGTGTACATATGGTGATAATATTGCAAAGATTTGTCATCTGTGTATTGTTGTGTGAGAGTCTTATTTCCTTAACAGGACTTTATAAATGTTGAGGAGGTGGAGGAATGCCAATGCATTCTGAGACCACACAGAAATGTGTTTATGGTCAACAAAAACATTTTGAGCTCTGTTGCTTAGCAACCTGCATGGAAGTAAAAAAAATACATATTTATTTATATATTTTTGCAACAGTGTTTACAGAATAAAAAAGAGCTCATGAAATACTCATATAACATGTGCCTTTATTTCTTTTGGAGAAGTCCCACTAGCAAGACCAACTTAGTAGTCTAATTAAGGTTATAACTTTCCTTTTCTTTATTTGTCTATTGTCACATAAAAAAATATGAGAGCTAGAAAAACTAAATAATTGAATATCAAGTCTTCAGATGCAAATAGGCATATCATTATACCTTAGGGAAAAAATAGACTGAAGTCATCATTACAACTGAAGTACTATTCTACCATTTTTCTGATGCTGTTTCAAAGCAGACATTGCTATTTCATTGCAAATTGTCTCTTTAGTCAATTCCATATGGGACAGCAATGTGAGGGGAAAAGACAAAATCACGAGTAAAGTAATAGCCTTGCTTCTCTTCCAACTCTTACTCATACCATATAGAGTACTCACCCAAACTATGAATGCCTGTTTCTAGTCTATAAAGCTCAGGAGTTTTGTTGATCTAATCTTTCACTATTTGCTTTCTTTTTTTTTTAACCCCAAGAGTAAATCCTCAAAACATGTCTCAAGCAGTGTTATTTCTTTGGCATCAGATGTAGATGCTTTAAGGCTAAAATAAGTATTGCCTCATGTGTAAAATTGAAATAAATATAAATCAGTATTTCTTTTTTATATTTTAATTTTAAATTATGTGATGTTTAAGTGATAGTCACAGGACCCAGGACATATATATATATATATATATATATATATAATAGACAATTTCAACAATGTAGAAAAATGCCAGTGTAGAATTCATTCCTTCACGCAAATCTTCATAGATTAGTCAAAAGAGTTATCTGAAGCACATAGAAGTGAATGATAATAAATAGTGTTAATATTACTTTAAAGTTTATAAAGCACTTTACATATATCATCCTATTTAATCTCCCAACACTATTCTATTATCCTCATTTTAAAAGTGAGGAAACTGAGACCCAAGGAGAATGTGTGATTTGCCTAGGATCACACAATTAGTTAATATATGAGAAAGGGATCTAAACTCAGTTCTTTTTATATCTCAGTTTAATTAACTACCCCCTATCTCAAGATATCTCCTATTAAATACCATGCCAGAAGTTATACAGCTGCTGTCAGAAATGATATTTGAACCCATCTTTGTTGTCCTGAGCCATGCGTTCTAAACATTATTTAAGACTATTTTCATATTGTAAGGCACTTAATAATTATTAAAGATAATGGAGGGCAATCATAAAATTCATATTTTTGGGAACTATGCACAAAGGGCTACAAAAGTGTTCATATTTTTGACCCAGCAATGCCATTACTAGATCCTATCCCATAGAGACCAAAGAAAAAATGGAAAAGATCTGGAAGTATAAAAATATTTATAGCAGCTCTTTTTTGTGGTAGCAAAGAATTGGGATTTGAGGGGATGCCTATCAATTGGGAAATGGCTGAACAAGTTGCAGTATATGTGATGAATGATTGTTCTGGAAATGATGAACAGGATGGTTTCAGAAAAATCTGGGAAGACCTCTATGAACTCATGAAAAAGTATGCGAGCAGAACCAGGAGATTGTACACATAGTAACAGCCATATTATACTATGATCAAATGTGAATGACTGCTATTCTAAGCAATACAATGATTCAAGACAATTCTGAATGACTTTTGATGAAAAATGTTATCTACTTTTATAGAAAGAACAGATGGAGTACGAATGCTGATATAATTTTTCACTTTATTTTTCCCTTTTTCGTTGTCTGTGCTTCCTTTTGAATTCTGACAAGAATGAAAATGTTTTGCATGGCTTCACATTTACAATCTATTTCACATTTATTATCTATTTCAATTTACTTCTCAAGTGGAAAAGGGTGGGAAGAAGAGAATTTGGAGCTCAAAATTTCCAATAATGAGTGTTAAATATATTTTAATTCTTATTTAATTGCTAATCATTAACTAAATCTCATAAGCAAGTCAACAAATTAAGAAAGGTTAAATTCTTTATTCCTTTTCATTATGTAGCTTGGTATTTTGGAAAGAGTATTGATTCCAAAGTCAAAAGATCTGCATTTAAATTCTATCTCTGTGATACTTTGAACAAATTACTCAACTTCCTCAGTTTCTTCAAATAGAAAACACACGACTCAAACTAGATAGGCTTTTAGGTCCCTTCTAGCTCGAAAGCATCTAATCCCAACACTGATATCTTTTTGTTAAATACAAGAGAAACATAATATAATACCTGACATTTGTATGGCACCTTTGAATTCATTAAGTAATTTCTTATTTGAGCTTCACAAAAATATTTGATGTAGATAGTTGATGATTATTATTCTTAGTTGTAAATTGCTTGTGGTCACACAAATAGACCTCTGCCATAAATATAATTGGCAGGCATGGGGAGGGGTATAATACTTATACATACAAAATATTTGGAGATTACAAACAAATAATTAAGCCCCAAAAAGCAATTTATTATAATAATTTACTGTTTACTCATTGCTCAGAAATTCTTAAAGGGATGTTGGCTTTAAACTATGGCTCTACTAATCTCTCCCTTCTGGCTTTTTTTTCTGTTCCTTAGAAGTGTTTTACAACTGTTGTGTTTGCAATTAGCACTCATTTTAGACATTTAAGTATCAGGGAAGACTCTTCCAATAAATGTCAAACAATATCTCCCCAAAGTTTACCTGCCTTTTCACAAGGGTGCATTAAATAAATATACCCAAATATATAGGAGTATGACAGAATTATTCCAAAGAAAAACATCCACACAGATAGCAAGGCAAATAGGCAGGACTTTTATTCCACAAAAATTATTATTATAGTCTTTCTTTCCAGAGTAGGGGCCTGAGATTCTCTGTTAAGTTGGGAAAGCCCACAGAAGGCTGACAGCTGTATGGCATAACACTATTCACACAGCTGAACAAAATTTTTAATTATTTCTCTGGGATATTTAAGGAATTGCCATTCAGTTTTTAGAGACTAATGTTTGAGTGTGGTTTGATGGTTCTACTCTAGCTTTGGATATGTGTGAGATGCAGTATAGAAGAGATAAGAGAATAAATGTGTGAGTTCTGGAGAAAGACAAAAATGGTAATTGTTTAGATGCAAAAAGGATGTGAAATTCTAGGGAGTTTATTTGTTAATTTGTTTTGTAAAAACTATTCTCAAGAAGTAAGTTATTCCTTCCTTAAAGAAGAAAATTCAATTCACATCTAAAGAAAGAACTGTGGGAGTAGAAATTCAGAAGAAGACATATGATTTATCATTTGTAGCATATATTTGGTATTTTGGTTGAAAAGATTATTACAACAATGAATAACATGAAAATAGGTTTGGGGTTATATTGAATTGCTTGTCAGCTCCAGAAGAGTGAAGGGAGACAACAAGAATCATGTAACTATGAAAAAAATTTAAAAATTTAATTTCAAAAGGAAAAAAATTCATTTCAAAAAGATATAGTTAGCTTAATTTAGAAGAATTTTAACATAATTTACTAGCTTAGATTGTTCAATTACAAATGAATCTATTTGAATCATGAGGGAATTATCCATAAGAGTAATATATCACTTTTTTTTACCTCTCACTGGAATTATATATGTTGGAGCCAAATTTCAGTAAGTTTGATAATTTGTCACAATTAATGCTCATTAATGTCTGTGCTATGCTTTTAGCTTATTACTATGGTGCGGATTCTAGAAATAAGAGTGCTTTCCCACCTCCAGGTGAATGATATATACCAATAATGTTTTCCAAATGTGTTCATTTGGCTCTACTTCCCAAAAATTACAGTCAAAAGAAAACTACTCCTAGAAGACCTCCTAAAATCCCTATAATCCAATAGATATTCATGCCTGAAGGCAAATGTGAGAAATGACATATTCACATAATAATACATGGTGGCTATTTGTTATGTTGTGTGATTATTTCAGCTAAGAGACCTTATTTGGAATGATTGTATTCACTGTGGAAGAGGATCTGATATAAACTGATGATCGAAAAGGAGAGACAGTGAACAAGAAATAATACTGTGCCCCAAGGTGCATTAAAAAAGAAAATATATTACTGATTTTAGTTGTTTAATTGTGAAGGAAACAAATCCAACATAAAAGCAATATTCATTGGCAGTTTACGAATAACATTGTAATTAGTCATCCAGCTTTTATTAATAGCCTATCTTGTGTCAGGCATCACACTATACTGCAGAAAGGGGGTAGACAAAACCATTAGAGAGATCCCAGTTTACCATGAAAAAAAATCAAGATAATCTAGCCTTTGCCTGCTTTATTTATCTTCTGTCTCTAATAAAACTTGTGTGCTTACTGTCCCTATGAACACTTCAGGAATGCTCCTAGTTCCATAGTATATTGTTAAATATTTGATACATGATGCATACATGATACATATTTTTGGATAGTGACAGTATTCCCCTATTCATGGAATGTTTTTCTTTCCCTCTATCTCATTCATTTATTGAGTTGCCATCATGAATGGATTCAATGATCTGTCTCTGCCCTGTTCTATATGTAGAAAGTATTGCCCATAATCTCCACTGAACATTGACCATTTATTTATAAACCTGTACTACTCTTATTATTATTATTAAAGTTAAAATTTTGATTTATTTTAAATTAAGTTAAATAATTTAAAATAATTTTAAGTTATTTATTATAATTTTTTAAATAACTAGTATTTAAAATACTAGTACTATATATACTCCCCAATATGTAGAAAACTTTTGGATATCTGGGTGTATTATTGTGTAGCACATGTGCTTATATAACGCCATGGCAAACATTCTTCAAATATGAAATACTTTTAAAAAGGTAATTTTATATTATCATCATTATTAACAAACATTTTACAGTAACACTGCAAAATTCTGTTCTTGGCAGTTATCTAATTTGTTGAATTTTTCTTTAAAAAACAAAAGAAAATTAATATCAGGTTTTCAGTCAAGAAAGGTAAGAAATTAAAAGAAAAAAAGAGTGAAGAGAAAGAAAACGAGCTTTCAAAATTTACTCATTGTGGATATTGATTTTCTTTCTGTTATTTTTCTAATTACTACACAAAATTTTCATATTTTATTTTAATTTACTTCCTGCTAACCATTTACAAGAATCTTGTTCATAAGGCAACAGCACTCTTAGTTCTACAAATATATACTTTTTCACTGTGTGATTTTTGGATTAATCCATATCTGAAAATACTTTTGGTATATTGCCATTTTGACATAAGAACATAATATTACTTACCAAATTTCCTAGGTTAATCTTAGATATTATTTTTAAAGTATAATTCATTAAATGCACCTTGAATAAAAGGATTAAAAATTTTAGTGTTTATGTGTTATCTACGCCATCTGAATATAAGCTCTTTGAAGGTAGGGACTATGGATGGGTCTATGTATGTATGTCCCCATTATTTAGCCTAGAATTCAGTAATATTTAATAAGCTATTATGATGATAATTGCATAAAAGATACTTTGTTGAAGGAGAGACTTTAAGGCATTCTTTTGATTGTAGAATTTTTTTGTCAGCTAATAATAAGGACAATCAGATCTTCTGATCTTTATTGCTATCAGAAAATGTCATAGTATCACAAAATTTTGAATTTCAAGGGACTTTGGAAACCTTCAAACTCAATTCATATTCCCAAACGAATTTTCAATACAATATACCTGACCAGTGGTTACTAGCCTTTTGTTTTATGTACTCCTGTGAAGGGGAACTAAGTCTCCAAGCATCCCAAGTCATTTTTAGAAAGATATCTGCTCTTTGCTATCTACTAACTAGTAACTATATCCCCCATCACTTGAAGACAAATTTTCCTTTTTCAATACTTCTACAAATTGTACATATTTATACCTTCTGAGTCAGTGTCAT
The DNA here is from genome assembly GCF_027887165.1 of Monodelphis domestica. Taxonomy (NCBI): domain Eukaryota; kingdom Metazoa; phylum Chordata; class Mammalia; order Didelphimorphia; family Didelphidae; genus Monodelphis; species Monodelphis domestica. Next base: position 68,881,159 of record NC_077231.1, on the reverse strand, counting down.
GCTGGGAAATGCATAAAAAATGACTCTAAAGGAAAATAAATTTTAGGCCATTTATAATAGTTTAATCTGTGTTATTGAAATTGTCTACATTACCTTTAATCCAGACAATCAGCAAAACAATAAATCAAACCCCAATTTGTAGTTTTTGCTGATATCCAAGGTTTAATGGATCACATTGAAATTTGCACAGAGAGCCAGTAGAGCTGGTTAGAACATATGTTCTGAGGCCAGATAGAATACTGCCTTGTTCCCACAAACAGGGAAAACCCTTTCAAATCTGCAAAGATTACTGCTATATCTGCTTTGAATCTTTTTTTCCTCCTCATTAAAACTTCCTAATCATTTCATAGGTTGAAGATTCCAAGCCCTTCAGTAGTCATGATAATCCTAACCAAATTTATGCCAATATTCAGATAATTTCTTCTAAGAATATATGAACAAAAAGATAGCCTTTCCTAGGTATTTATGTTTGGGTCTATATCAAAGGATAAAATAATGTTTTTCAAAGATTATTTTGTTACTACCGATTTATTTTTTTTCTTTTAGATGTGACTAAGATTAGTTATTTTTATAACTTTTATAATATAGTTTATATTAGGTGACTGTAGTTCTTACTTAATTTATAATTTCTCATTTCTTTCCTGAAGATCATAGAATTTTTTTAAAAAGTTAATTCTGCTCTAAAATTGCCCCTTTTAGTTTCTGATTTTTAAAATAGTCATGTAATATTATTTCTCTGCCATCCTTTAATACCATATATATAAATTAATTATTATGAAATATTTTCTTCATATATTTCTCTAGTATGCTTGTAAAAATTTCCTTTATTTGCTTGCATATTTGCCTGCTTTTCTATTACATCAGTATGCATTATCAATATTCATTTATGCTTCCTCTGATTATTCTTTCCCTGATGTTTATCAGGATGATTTTTGACTCATATAAGGAATTTATTAGATTATTTTCTATATGTATTTTTAAAAATCATTGTAGCATGACTAGTAATTCCATTTTAAATATTTAATAGAATTCATTTATATATCCCTCTGGTACAAAATTTTCATTTTCCCTTAGTAGTTCATTTATGACTTGCTCATTTTCTTCATCTGTATTTCTGCTATTTAAATTTCTATTTCTTCCCCTTTGGGTTATTTTTAATACATTTATAGAGACTCTTCAGTTGATGTTGAATTATTAGTTGAACTGATGTATTATTGAGAATAGTATTTTATCCTTTAATTTCTCTTTCTGATGTTAATTTGCTTAATTTTTAAAAAATATTTTCATCATATTTTTCTTAAGAGGATTGTCTACTGATTAGATTTAATCTTTAGTAAAAATTAATTTTGTTTGCTTGTATTCCATGATCATTATTTTAAAGAATTCTGTTTTTTGGACTTGTTGCTGATTTGTTTATCGTCTTAACTTTTAAATTATGTAATATGCTCATTAATCATTTATCTGTATTGTTAATATGTATCCAGAATTTAATTATCATTTTAATGACTTTTTCAGCTATATGTTGCATTCTAAAACATCCTTAAGTATGTTTTAAAATATGCTATGTTTTACATGCTTATTGACTTATTTCTGCAATTCGTATTTTGACCAACTCATTAAAAGTTGTCATTGCTTTGTTTTCAGGGAAAGTGGTATTCTTTTTGCCTATCAACATCCATCTTTTTAGTTGTAAGTACTATTGTAGCACATCATGATTTTTGAGGCTCATAGGTGAAAATTAAAGAATATATATTTTTCTATTTTCAGTTGATATGATTTTTTTTATTTTAATAAGAGTTTTAATTCCCCCAAACGATTTCTCTCCACTACCTGGATTTATGTCTTTAAAAACCACTAGCAATATAAAAAGTAATATTTCACTGAAAAGCCTTTCATTCAATTTTCTTAAGATAGTTTTAAACTTTCTACTGTTAGACCAGTGTTAATATAGAATACATTGCTCAATTTTAATTTGTAAGAAGGGCTTAAACACCCTTTTGCCTAAAATCACATTGTTTTCATGGATGTTTTGGATGAGATTCACATGTATACTATTTTGGGATTTCTACTTGTTTCGGATCATCAGAACATCATTGTTTAAAATTTTCTTTGATTTATTCTAAGTGCAGTGTCATCTTGGGCTTCCTCCTTAGGATACAATTTTTCCGAGTGTGGCTACAATATATAGTCTCACATATCAAAGTTATTAAAATTGACTAAGATATATCTTAGTGAGATTAATTTGAGATTTCTTTCTGTTGGTATTCTGAAATTTTCTATAATCTATATTTCATTATGTGATTCTTTTTTTTTCTTTTTCTTATATTTTCTTGAAGTGTTATTTGCAGACTTTTTTGTATTTCTGAAGCAGGGATATAGTTTCTCTCGATATATACCCTTCATGCCTAATTTTTAAGTCCTCATGTTTTTCCAATCTTGTTTTTTGTTTATTTTTCATTATATCTCTCCATGTCAGTTCTGTCAATTTACATTTATGGAATCTTTTCTTCTAGATGATATTTGTCATTTCTTCTAAAAACTATAATTTCTTGTAAGATTTGTCACTTCTTTAAAACTTTTTCTTTGGAATTTTTACTATCATTTTTTGGAACCAAAGTTAGAGGTACTTGGATTTGATCCATTATTGTTTTATGGGGCCCTGTATAATGTATTGTCTTATCTTCATCCTCCTCATTGAAGATTGAATTAATTTATTTTATTAAATAAGGTTCATCTAAAGGATTATTTTCTTTGAATTTGTATTCATTTTTATTTTCTCTTTATCAATACAACTCATTGTGCATGCTTTTATTGTTTCAATTGTACATCTTATTGTCATTATCTTCTATGTGAAGGATAATTATCTTCCTCTCCCAGATAGTTGATTATAGAATTGTCCCAAAATTTGAAATCTGCCAATAATTATTTGATATGATTGTATGAGTATGACTAATTACCATTACTGCTGCAAGAAGAAGCACAGTAAAATGGATCAAATCTTCCTTTCTTCATGCTCTTCTAAAGTCTACTTTCCTTTTGGTATCTGTTAGGCTATAGGAATCTTTTTAATTTGGGATTAGGTGACATTTTATTTATGTCTTCTGACCAACTGCTCTTTATCTATCATTAACAAAATAGCTTTCATTGGAGCAAGTGAAAAATTAGATAGTCCACTTGGTGTATTAGATGGTTCAGACTCTTCTTTTAGACCATAGAATTCTTTTAAAGGGTTGCTCATAAATCCTAGTGATTAGAATGCTCACAACAACTCAGAATAGGGCAATTTACACAACTAATAAAAATATTTACTGTTGGTAGAAAATGCTTTTCTTTCCATTTTTATGGCTGAAAAGTAATTAGACACTAATTTTAAATCCTATGAATGTTAAAGTCATTAGAGAGTTCATTATGATCCTTTTTTTACAAGATCTAGTAACATCTACTATCAGGAGGGCTTAAATATCTACTTGGCAATTCTAAACATCAACTGTGGCCCTAAAATTAATGTGACATATTAATTAAAACTAATATTATTAACACTCCTGATATAATAGTAGATAATCTGTACATTTAATTGCCTGAAGATACTTTTGATACAGACATGGTATTATCTAATTAGACCCAATGTATGGTAATGATTATAAGAAGCTATAAAAATTCATTTTATTTGGGAAAGTCCAAAGTTAACTGTGAGTTAGGTCGGAAAGGATCTTAGAAGTTTTCCCCTGTATCTCACTCAACTACTAAAACATGGTTTTTAAACCAAAACTCTACCTATCTCACCTTGGTTAGAGAAGCTAAAACTTGAAATTATGAAGAGAGAAAAGTTCGCATATGGAGTGCAACTTAGATTATTTTGTGATTTTTTCTGTTCATCACATTTTAGGAAGGATATTGACAAGTTAGAGATTTCCAGAAAAAGTCAGTCAGATATTGACAGATCTTTGAGTCCATGGCATATGGAGTTTATTTCAATAGAGCTTACATTGGAGAAGAAAATTCTGAAGAGTTGGTAACACTATACTTACATTGAAACTCTTGAAAAGTCGCTATATAGATTAAAAAGATAAACCAGTTTATATTTGGTCCCAGTAATCAGAACAAGGATAAGCTGATAGATTTTGAAGAAGTAAATTTAGACTTCATGTTAGAAAACTTTGATAACAATGTAAAGTATACCCAAGTAAATTAGACTTCCTCAGGAGGTGTAGAAGGCTTGATAATGACTTGGGTTTTTAAGCTATGGTTCAGTGACTATAGTGCAGCATATCGTTGAGAGAATTTTTGTTTGTATAGGGGTTAAATTAGATTTTCAGTGAAGTGAGTGCCTGGCAATTTTAAAATTCTAATATGTTGTGATGTTTCAAATCCCTTTAAGAAAGATGATATCTAATCATAGTATAAAGTTAAGACCAGGCTGATGAGATCAGTGACTACCTAGTCATTCCTGATTTGATTTCTCAGAGTAGTTTCATTATTTAGTCTGAAGGGCATAAATTTCTAAAATACCAGATAGTTCTATACAAAATAAATCCTATATTTAAATACATAGTATTTCTTTTCACCTATTCTATATGTTCCAAGATTTTCTATTAGTGTGAAAAATGAAGATCAGAATATGTCCATCCAGCTGTAGAACCTGTCTTAGCAAATATTGTGCCCTCTCTTCTTTAAACTACTAAGAGTCAATACTTCCAAAAATACATCTTTGTTCTTTACTTTCCAGGTCTCTTGGAAGCAAATATCAAAGAGATTGTATAGTGTCCCCTTTGTTTGAAATATGATGACCTTTAGACTAGATATGTGGGTAAATTTTTCCCATACTTTTATTAATTTAATTTTTTTCTACCTGATCTTGGAGGGAAAGGGACATTTGGAGGCTAATTGTATGCACCTCCTTTCTCAAGGGAAGTGACCCTTTTCTGCTATGAATTTTTTAAATGCAAAAGTTCCCTTTTAAATAATAACACCTTTACTAGTTGGTACCTAAAAATATTGCTCCAAAAGAATTTTAAAATGTACATTATCAACATACACTTTTACAAGGAGTGACAAGTTTAAAGAACTTGTATCTTAAATAATTACAGTTCAACCTCATACTCTTGAAGATATATTTCAAAAGAAGTTATTTGCTGATAAGTTTAGGAAACTAACATAGCACGACTTTTAAGAAATTTTGGTTTTTTTCCCAGCTTTATCAGAGTATATCTTAATGATCTTAAGATTCTCATTTAAACACATAGCCAAAAAAAAAGGTCTTTTAAATGTTATTTGGGGGTAATTCTTCCCTCTATGACTGACAACCAGCTAGCATATTGGAGAACTGTTACTTGGGATTCAATAAGACCAAAATTTAAGAGCAGCTGTGTGACCCAAGATAAGTCATTTAATGGTTCTGGGCCTCAGTTTTTTGAACTTTAAAAATAGAAATAGCATTTTTCTAAGTTGCTATGGAACATCAAGTGCAATAATATATAGAAATATGCAAAAGTTATATAACTGCTAGCTATTATGATTAATATAAAAATATAGTTCTTGAAGACTTAGATATGGATATCACTCAGTAGTTATGGGAGAAATATGGTAGTTGTTAAGAGGATATAGTATATGGAAAATAAGAGAGTTTTAGGGGGAATGGTGGAATCAATAGACTCGATGAGCAGACATGATCCTGGGCAAATCATGAAGTATACTAGAAGAATAACTAGTGGACAGCCCATGTCCTTTACCAGTATCATTTCAATGTTGAGAAAGCATGGAAGGGAAGCTCGGTGGCTAGAGAGCCAGACCCAAGAACAGAAGGTCCTTGTTTCAAATCTGGCCTCAGACACTTCCTAGCTGTGTGACCGTGGGTAAGTCACTTAACCCCCATTGCCTAGCCCTTACCACTCTATTGCCTTAGAACCAATACACAATATTGATTTTAAGATGGAAGGTTAGTTGCTTTTTATACTATGCCAAGGATTTGGGGTTCAAATATAAAGAACAAAACAATCCTTACCCTCAAGGACTTTACCTTTTAATGGAATGCAAGACATAAAAGAAAGTTTTGCTAAGATTTTTCTCACTACAAGGAAAGGTTCAATGTGAAGGCAGGAGAGTTTGGAAGATGTAGTGTAATCTTTAGGAGGAATTACATTAATAGAAAAAAAGGGAAGGAGGTGGTACGAAATAGAACCAGTAGCAAAATGATTAGTGAATAAGAAAAATCCAAATAATGAGCCAAGCTAAGCATAAAATAGTGATGGCTAAATCTTAAAAATTGTATACCAATATAGGAAATAGCCAATGAGAAAAGAGTTGGAAGGCAGAAATTTTTACAAAATGGAGAGAAGTTAAGGAGAAAAGTCCCAAAAGTGAGTTGTACCAGAATTAAATATAAGGACAACAGTTCAATGAGAGATGCTCTGATCTTAACTTTTATTTTGTAATAGATATATTACTTTTGTGACCCTAGATGAGAAATTTAACCTTTCTGTCCCTCAACTTTCTCTTCTGGAAATGAAAAGTTTGGACCAGATGGTCTCTGAGTTCCCTTCCAAACCTTGATCTATTATCTAAAAAGAATACAGAACAGATAATTGTCAGACATCTCATTATGTCATACATGACTTATTATATGTAAGTCACTGTTGGCAGTTCACTGCAGCCCACTTACACCCACAAGACATCTTTTAATTGCCCTTTGGGTCACTGAACAATTTGCTTCATCTGGTAACATTGTGTCCTGTGATTCATTGCCACATATCACAGACACTAAGCTGAGCAATAGTCTACATTTTTAAAAAGAAGCCAATATTTTATTATTGTCATGAAAATTACATAGTTTATCCATTTATAATGTTAATGTATATAATTGGTGGATAATTTGCAGTTTAGGGTTAGAACATTTTATAGCATCAGAAACCCAAGGCGGCAAACTATTTTGGGCAAATGTCTCCAGTTTTCAAAGAGCATTTGCCTTAGACAAGTACAAAATGGACCCGTCATGATTTGCCAATTGATGCTAAATTCCACAGTGACTAGAACGACTGGATGGATTCAGCAAGACCTTAATTAAAATGCATCTTCAGACATTTACTGAATTTGACTTTAGGTGAGTCCCTTAATTGTTTTTCCTCTCTGTTTATTCAATGTAAAAGAATAGTAATATCTACATTACAAGATTTTTGTGGACATCAAATGAGATATTGGTAAATACCTTAACATAGTGTCTAAAGTAAATGCTTGTTCCCTTCACTGTATGGCTTTGGGTCTTGCCTTCCCATAGACATTTCTCTATCATCCATAATTTTGTTGTTGTTGTCTGTTTTTTAAGTTTTGGAAAATTTTATTTAATTAATTTTAGAATATTTTTCCATAATTACAAGATTCTTGTTCTCTCCCTCCCCTACCCCCACCTCCCTCCCATAGCCAACACACAATTCCACTGGGTTTTAGTCATTGATCAAGAACTATTTCCATATTATTGATATTTGCACTAGTGTAATCGTCTAGAACCTATATCCTCAATCATATCCCCATCAACCCATGTGATCAAGGAGTCATCCACAATTTTCTTAAGTGATACTATTTTCAGGGATATCTGCAAACAGAATTTTGAAGTAAGATAAATAAATGCATTTTAAAGCATTCTACCACCTCCATTTCTATCATTCATTCTCCATATTTCCCAATTTTTCCAACTTCTTTCAATAACCATTGACAGAATAGAATAATTATGTTGGAACAGGATGACTTGACCATGTGGAAAAGCCATGAGAATTTAAGTGGATTGTAAGGACAATATTTCAGGGGTATGTCATGAGAGTCTTATCTATTAGTTTTAACTAATGGAAATAGTATCCAGGGTTTAGATTTTACTTTATTTTTGCTGTAGGATTATAATTAAATCCTGAATGATTTAAATCCATGTCTGCATCACACTCATTCTTTTTATTCTTTATCCAGCACTAGCCTCCTCACTTAGGATGCTCCATCTTTTGACTCAATGTCTTTTTTATTGACTGCACCCCAGTCTGAAATATCCTCTCCCGTCTTAATTGCTATTTCTTGGATTCCCTAGACTTTTAAAGTCTCAAGTAAAACCCCAACTTCTGTTAGAAGCTTTTCTCAGCATTCCTTAATCTTAGTGGCTTCCCTCTGAGAATATCTCCAATTTATCCTGTGTATATCTTGCTTGTACATTGTTATTTGAATTTTTTTTAGCTCATTAAACTAAAATTCTAGAGAACAGGGAATGTGTTTTGTCTTTCTTCATATCTCAAGTCTTAGTACAATGCCTGGCATACAGGAGTTTAAGAAATACTTGCTGATTAACTGAAAATTTCATAAAATTCAGAAACAGATTTCAGCAATTAAAGCTATTTCAAAGCAGATCAGGAGTGAGAGGGAGGGAGCAAACATTTATTAATCTTGTGTACTATGTAGCAGGCACTGTGTCAAATGCTTTATAATCTCTCATTTAATCCTCACAATAATCCTCAGATGCAGCTGGTACTATAATCCCTATTGTACAGCTATGGAAACTGAGGGAGATGAAATTTCAGTGACTTGCAGGTACACAGATTTTGGGTGAAATAACTTCCTTAAATTTACTTTTATATCATTAAAATAAATTGTTTTCCCAGAACATATGGACAGATTCCCAGATATGTCACTTACTGGTGATAAATATCTTCTTTCTTATTTGATTTTGAGGACTTCATCCTCTCCATTCAGGGTTGTTTTTCTTTCTCTACATCAAACTGAGGAAAATAGGGGAAATGTTTCAAAAAGACAATTTCTAAATTATAGAAATATACATACCTAGTAAGTATCTATGACAGAATCTAAATTCTAGACTCTCTAATCCAACACTCTATCCACTGTAACAATTATCTGTTAATATAGACATTGAGTTCCTGATAATTTCAGCTATTCAAGCAAACCAGATGTCCATTTGTCAAGGATGCTACAAGAGAGAATTCTGCTCCAAATTTTTCAAAGGGATTTCTAAGGCTCCTCTTCACTCTTAAAATGATAGAACATAGAAAAACCAAGAAGTTATAATATCCTTGTTTCCACACTATAGGACAAGAACAGGTTGTTATAAGGGCACATGATCCTTGACTCAATGAGACAGTTGATGGGGGGGGGGGAAGATGTGAAAAAAAAAACAACTCTTGATCCACACATATTAGTGATGGAAACAAATTTAAATATCATCTAGTCTGAATCTTTAAGTGACAGATGAGAAGAGTGTGATTCAAGTGAAATGAGTTTTCAAAAATCAAAATTGTCATATCCCAGGCTTAAGTACAAAGGATTCTTTTTTAGCCCTCCAAATGTTATAAACAATAGAAAACAGTAAAGCTTCTTTCCCTATTCCCAAGTTATAATTTTTTTTGCCTGCCTTAGAATCCTGATTTTATAATTATTTAAAAGGATCAGAGAAAGTCATGAGAGAGGACACAGTTGTTTTTCCCTTTGTATCATTTCCTTTGGGGATGCCTTTAGAATTTTCCTGAGTAATATTTTATCTTACACATCCCAAGAAAAGAAAAAAAATACTTTTTTTAAGCTCTTACCTTCTATCTCAAAACTAATCCTATGTATTGGTTCTAAAGCAGGAAAGTGGTAAGGACTAGGCAATGGGGTTAAGTGACTTGCCCAGCATCACACAGTTAGAAAATGTCAGAGTCTGTATTTGAACCCAGTACCTCCCCTATCTAAGCCTGACTTTCACTGAGTCACCTAGGTGCTCCCAAAGACCTTCATCTTATATCTATTTACACTTTAATCTTATAAAACTTATGTTTTCCTAATCGTTGATAAATAAATTCAGTCAAACTATGGCTGTAACAGTTTGTCCCTTTACAACCTAGCTACCAATTGAGCCTTTAAAAGAAGCAAATTCATACCCCCTAAAGAACTGGACTTAGATGATAGCACTGCTGGTGACATATGGTGATAGAATCTGTAACCATCCAGAATCTCAGAGCTCCAATGTTACCTATTTCAGCCCATATGGAAAGAATGATTGCCAGTAAAACACATCTGGGAGGACTTCCAGCCTTGGCTCAAAAATATCCAGTATGAGAGAAGTCACTGGCTCCAAACATAACCCATTCCCCTTCTTGGAAACTTACCCTATTAAGATTCTTGTAGCCTCTTTTCCATGTGCTATCCTTAGATTAAGAAGCCAATGATGTGTTTCATTTTGGCGATGACTATATGAGCAAACCAAGAGATTAAACTTCTCTGCTTCTGGTTTTCATTTACAAGATAAAAAAGAGCTATTTTTACTACCAAGAGTAAAGTTGGGGTCCAATGAGACAATTTGTATAATGCATTTTATAAGCAATTCATTCTGATTCAGTCATTTTTCAGTTAAGTCTGACTGCTACCCCCATTTTTTTTCTTGGCAAAAATACTAGAGTGGTTTTTCATATCCTTCTACAGCTCATTTGACAAAAGAGGAAATTGAGGCAAATACAATTAAGTGACTTGTCCAGAGTCACTCAGAGTTCAGATTTTAATCCAGACTCATCTTTCTGGCTGTAGGTTTGGTTCTCTATCTGCTGCTCTACCTGGCTGTCCCTCATAAATAAAAATCTTTATAAATGTCTGTTCTTATAATTACTTCCTTTGTTTAATTTTGATCATTTTGACTTTGCCTAAGATTGCAGAACTACAAAATATTTGTCTAGATTGTAAGCTGCTTGATGCATGGAATTAACTTTGTCCCTCCTCTAGTTCTAGTGTTTAGCAGAAACCTGAAATCTTGTAGGTGTAGGCACTTAATAAATGCTTAGTGATGTGTTGAGTTAACCTGTAAGAGAGAGAAGAAACGATGTAACATCCTCGATATGGAAGTAAGCAAATGGGAACTCAAAAGGGCTAAATGACTTCCTTAAGTTTATTTTTCTATCATTAAAATAAATTGCATTCTTGGTACATATGCATGGATTCCCAGGAATGTCAGTTACTGTTGGGTGAATATTGTTTTGCTTACTTGCTTTCCAGAACTTCAACCTCTCCATTCAGAGTTTTTTTTTTCTTTACATCAAGCTGAAGACAATGGGGAAAATATAGTTTAAGAAGACATTTTTTAAACTATAGAAAGCATAAGCTTCTTGTAGGGTAGCTCAATATTTTTAAAACAATGTATTTATGATATTTGATTGGATTGATTAGGAGTATTCACTGAGTTGTCCTAGCAATAGTAAGCAAATTAGATATATTAGAAACCATTTTTAATAAAAATTCTTGAGAAATTGCATTATTTAGCATTTTGGTCCAAGGTCACAATACATCCAAAAGCAATACTTGGATTTTTCATCAATATTAAATATCAAAATCAAGATACTTAGGGAGGATGGGACAAAGGAGGGCACTATTTTTTAGATAACTGAAAAAAATGATGAAATTAAGAAAATACACTTAGGCAATGAATTGTAAAATAATGAATTATTAAAGGACTTCACACATCCTCTGAGAAAAGTTTACTTTCTTGAAAGGGCTTTGTGACTATTGAGCTCTAGTATTTCAAGGAAATATAACTTTTTTTAGAAAGTAATTGCTTTTCACATGCTTAATGATAATAGTTGAAGTTTCCCTGGTTTTCTGCAGTTTTTAAAGTCTTGCGCATTTCGTTGGGTAAAAAAAACAGTAATGATGTTAAAGTCCTCAAGTTACAATCCTTAACTAATATCTTACTGTTGATAAAATGTTAGACATTGAAGTTGTGCTCTGAAATAGAATATAAGTCTCCCCTATAAAGTACCAGTAAGCTGTGGATGCTGTCTAGCCCTTACAGCATTGTAATAGATTTTTTCTTTTCTTTTTGTCTTTATACCTCCAACATGTAGCAGGATGTTCAAGCAGAGACATTGAATATGATCAATTCCTTAAGGAAACAGCAGGGAAGACTTAGTTTTAATTTTTATGAAGTGTCTGTGAGGAGATGGAGAGTTTAAGTGTTATTTTTTGGATAGGAAAAAAAAAAACCACTTTATCTGTCAGATACAGAGAAAGAGAAAATATTACATTTATTCCCTCAGATAATTGAGTCTAATTTTTATATTATATGTGAATAAGAAGGTATTTAATTGGTATCTTGATTGAATGGAAGGACCATTATTCAAAAAGTGAAGTTAGAGTTAAAGTGATGGTTAGGATTTTATCTGTAATTTTTCTCACAGCTAAGACTGTAAATAATTGCAAAAGCCCTTGGGTAACTAATTGTTAACCCTATTAATAAATTATATAGCCTATAAATTCAATGTTTATTTAAGCCTAGAAATTTATGGGGTTTATATACAAGGAGAAATGAGCAAATGATATGAAAATTTTTTTTCTCTAGGTTAGTGAATAAAAAATAATAAACTTAGATGGGGGTTCAGAGTTAGCTGGTTATGAAGAAAGACTGAAATTGTAGTCATTATTTCATAACTGTCCAAATATACTTCTAGGTTACCTAAAATTTCAAAATGAAGAGAGTCAATTTGGTAATGAATAAATGAGCAAGCTGAGGAGTGACCTCTCTGTGAAGGATACAAGTAAGTGTGGTTAACCATAATAACTTCAACGCTAGAAGAAATATATGCTGCATTCAATTATGGCCTCAAAATTATGAGAACATATTTATTAGCATGGTCAAGGCAGAGGCATATGGACTAGGTAAACCATATAATGATCCAATTAACCTACTAATGGGGACTTAATCCTGCTTAGACTCTTCAGTGACCAGGACAGAGTTGGCATTCAAGAGCACTTCATAGGAAGGAAACAGTGCTGTTCATTAAGTCCTCTTCTTTTATTAACAAAAAACTGGTCAAAAGTATATTTATTTCAAAATTGTGGAAATTCACTTTGCCTCACCCATAAAGTTCTGAATTCTAACTCTATGACTTCTGCTTCCAGTTCTTTATATTTAGCCTAACAAATGAGTTGGAAAGGGCTATGGTTTCCAATTAATTAATTGGACCTTTTGGCCTCATATGACAAAAGAGTACACAATTTAGTTCAACAATAATTTATTAAAGTTTCTCCCAATTCCCAAGTTGATCAATATAAAAATATGTTTGGTAATTTCAGGCCATCCAAACCATTTAAAATCTGAATTCTCAGAATGCATGGCAAACCAGTTTAATTCAGTGTCCACAATAATCTAGAGCTATTCAGGACACCCAATTAACTTTTAAAAACCTTTTTATTAATAAGTTCAACTTTACATTCATCTATCACTCTAAACATTGCAAAATATAGACAAAAGGTAATCTGAGAAAATCAATCCATCACCCTAGGAGGCATTTCCACTTGAAATCAAAATAATATATTATCACCTACTATGTCCCAGGCATTGTGCTGAGAAAATATGTATCTACATAAATTCTACATGTCCTCCTAGATCATCTACAAGCACCAGACTTTGATAAAATATATTCCAATTTAGCCAAGTAAGGGCAAAGGTGAAACAGATGGTTATCTCCAAAAAGAAGTAGATTATTTGGGAAAGGCCTAGATGGATGGGAGATGAGAAACACCCACCTAGGGACCTCCTCAGAGCCAATAAAGCACAAGACCTTGGGCTTCAGAAACCAAATTTATTTTGATAATTTGAGTGACGGAAAAGGTAGGTAGGGTCCTAACACTACAGATCTTGGCTCAACCCAACTTCTATGCACCTCACAAGAGGTTGCCCTTCATTTCTCCTGTAGGACCTGTCTATCCACTGCCTGCTCTTACCTAAAACCCCAAATACTATCTGACTACCTGCTAACCCAACTACCAAGATTGTCTTTAAGAAGGCTGAGGAGACAGGACTGACTGGTAGCCTGAATCCCCTCTTAAGCCTGGGGTTGGATTCCTAGGTAACCCAGAGTCCGGGGTGACAAAACCCTTGGGATTACCTTAACCAAGCTGACCTTTGACCAGTAGCTCTCAAATATGTTGGTCTCTGAACTCCAGGGAAAAGGCAGCCTCCTCCAATGGCAATTCTCCAACCCAGGAATCCCTAATCTTTCCACAATATTAGTTTGCCCCAGGGGATGCCAGAGCAAAGATTTCTCCTTCCAGCTCAGTGGAAAGCCAAATCAGGACTGAAATTAAGCCTAAGATCCTCTTCTCCATCCAGAATCTACTCCCAGGGGGTGTATCTAAATTCTCCTCCTTTCCTCTAAAAGACAATCTATGAATTTTTTTTCCTGTTTTTACAAAGGAACAACCTACTATGTACCAGGCTCTATTCCATATTCTTTAAAAATATAATTTCATTTGATCATTGTAACTATTTGGTAAAGTACATGCACTTATGGTTTATATTTTGGTGTTGATAAAAATGAGATATAATTGAGTAACTCGCTTGGTGTTATTTAGGTAGTACATATCTGATTCTAGATTTGAACTCATCTTTATCCCTTGAGCCTACTGCCTAATCCATCACTCACCTAGCTTTCTACGAAGTCTGCTATGATTGCTGAAGATAGGGTTGATCTTTGATATACTTCTTCATATCCATTACTGCTTGTAAAACATGATGTAGAGTGCTCTGTCTTTATTATTATAACACTTCAGGAAGCCTTGAGGGCTTCCTCAAAACTCTGATATATGGTATCTCAGATTATTCATGTACTGGAAGATGGCATGGAGTTTGCCAGAATATTTTTGTGAAATGCATTATCAATCCAAGGTGTCTGTTTCATGACCAACAGGCTCTTTGCAACACCAGGCAATTTCTCCCCAGAGGTGGAAGCCATGGTAGGTTTAATTAGTAATCTCTACCTTCTCTTATTTATATGGTGTTAGACAGCCAGCCTGATTAAATAAATTCTGTCCTTCCTGTTTCTGAAAAGCAACTGAGTCAAGTCCTCTACCTCTGTTTGTAGGAAATTGTCTGGCTCTAAAGAGTTCCTTCTTCTATAAGCTCAGAATCGTGTAGTTAATTTATCTCACCTGCTGTTACCATGGTCTCAAAGCTCATCCTCTGATCCAACTAATTGTCAATGTGTGGGAAATAACACATTAGCCAATTTCAGAGCTCACGTCTAATACTTAGTCGATTGGCAGAGATATTGGCTCAGGGAGAGGATATTTGAGCCAGAGCATAACCTGCATGCCTTGGAGTTGGTAAAGACCTTTAAGTAGCATCATGACATGGCACTGAGGCTTAGGAAGGGGACAGTGAGCACATAAAGTCTCCCTGTGCACAACTGAGCTAAGAGGTCACATTGGACTCAGTTTATGACTCCACTAACTTACCAGCATGGGATATTGTTCACCCTTTCTATGAATGACCAAAGTGTGACCAAATAGATTATCATTTTATTCATGTTCCTGAGCTTAGTGCTGCTGTTTGGAGAAGTGTTAGTATCATGAGCAGTAATTAAAGTCCTCATGAAAATAGGGAAATGGTTCAACACTGGAGACAAAACAGATTTAAAGGAGATCAGCATCATTAAGGGAAATCCAAAGGGAAAAGGTCTTTTCTGTAGATGATGGGAGACCATTAGATGACCAAGTTTTGTGTATATTTTGGTAGTCTTTGTTTAAAAAGTAGAAGACAGTTATCTCTTGGATATTGAAATGGTCCCACAGCATTGGGTGAATTAACTGAGAAGAAATTTTCCTTATCTGAGCAAATCTTTCTCTCTTCCTCAGTGAGATATTGGCAGGGAAGGATCCATGTGTGTGTTTGTGTATCCCCCACATTGCTGTCCTGTCCCCTTCCCTGAGTGCCTGGTATCTGCTATGTAGGATCCTTGGCACTAGATATTAACCCCTGGTTGGTAAGAGGTCAACATTTTAGTAAGAACTCAATCTTTTGTAAGAAAGACTTTTGGAAACAGTTTAGGCTGCATTTTTACTACATTTCTTGAATGACACTTTATGATTCTAACTCTATGTTTTTAGGCTTTAAATAATATTTGGTAATGTGCTTGCTAAGTCACTTTAGTCCTCTCTGGCTACTGCCTTTCCTACTACTGGGCTCCTAGAAATTACTATGAAACTTGGAGCAGCCCCCTTAAATACTCAGAAGTATTACAAAATAATTCTGTTGCTCATGTATTGTATTTTTTGTTGTTGTTCTGAGAGGGCACGAACTAGTACACGGTAGGAAAAGAAATGCTTGTATCTGGGGAAAAGGCTCCGTTTAGGAACCTCGCTCTGCTTCCTGCTTCTCTGAGATTGCAGTGTGTTATCTCGACTTCCTGAGCCTATGTTTGCCTATCTGCAACATATGTGAGTTGAGCTGCTAAGGCAATATTTTCGAAGGTCATTTTGAGATCCTATGATGAAATGGCTGGAGATAAGGAAATGCATTATCATTGCTAGACATAAAGCAACAGATGGATGGCATTACTTAAAATCCTCCAATAGATTTCATTTAATGTGCTACATGAAACAAAGAGCTATGCAAATGGAATAATTTTCCTTAAATCTTCTGGGGTTCAAAACTTTTCATTTCATTTATTAAACATGATCAAGAAAAAAAACAATCATTTATTTTCTTTTTTAAAGTCTTTTTTTTTTGTGAAAAGCTCAGTGTTAAAAATAGTGTGAAAATGACATTGAGTTTGACTAAATTTTAGTGAAAATTTCTAATCATTGTATTTCAGTTTTCTATGAAGTAAACACTCTGAGAGACAGAACAGGAAGCATTAATAAATGAAACTCAGGTAAGACTCAGCTATCACAAGTCAATACCTGAAGTTTTCTTTTCCATTTCTTTTTCCTTTATAATTCAGACTCTGTTGTCATTCCACCGGAATCATTGATATAATAGCTCCTTTTGTATCTCACTCATTTTTATCAGTAAATATACCAAAGCTAGACTGCCTGTCATTATGGAGTTCACATTCTCATTAATGGTTTCATTTGTGTTTGAGGCAATGAGGTGGCTCAGTGGATAATGTTGAACTAGGAATCTGAAATACTGAAGTTTGAAACTTAAGGCACATTTGCCTGCTCCTGACACTAGGAAGTCACTGCAAATTTCTCAGGCTCAGTTTCCTCATTAATAAAAAAGAGAATAAAAATAAAACTCAAAAAATCTCACAGGATTGTCATGAAAATTAAATGAGAGAATCAATAAAGCACCATAAATCTTAAAGTTCTGTATAAATGTTTCTTAATATAATTATTCTTTTTTTCTTATGTTTCTCTCAGAAACTCTTCTCAGTTTCATATCTTTCTAGATTGATAACCTGTATGATAAGGAATAGTTAACCTTCCTTTGCCATCATTAAGTCATTTTAGTCCTGTCAAACCTTTTGAGACCCAATCAGGGGTTTTCTTAGCAAAAGTACTGGTGTCATTTGCCATTTCCTTCTCCATATCACTTTACAGATTACGAAACAGAAGCAAATAATGCAAAGTAACTTACTTGCCCAGGGTCACATAGTAAGCATCTGAGACTGGATTGAGCTCAGGTCCTTATGGCTGCTTCACTTAACTGCTCACTGGATAGCTGCTTGTCTTTCCGTGAAACTCGTCAAAAATATCCTGTCTCTCAGTCTATGCATTTTGCTAGATCCCGCTTAGCATTACATTTCTTACATGTCACAAACTAAAAATTCATGAAAGTTCTTGATGACTGGGAACCTAAAGTTTCTGTGATTTTTCTTTTTAAATAGACAAGACAAAAAGCTATTGTGTACAGGGACAAAAGAACCTCATAAGTATAGAGAGAATAGATGGGGACAAATCCAATACACCCATACAGGCAAGAAAGGAAACAAGTAACACATAAGAGAGAACACAACCATCTGTGTCTCATCAAAGTCAAAGAAATTAGATGTTACAGAATTTAAAGAGGTCACATTTCCCAAATGTTTAGAGAACTGAATCATATTTACAAAAATATGAGTCATGTGCCAATTGCCAAATAATCAAAGGATATGAACAGTTTTTAAAAGAAATCAGAATCATTAAAAATGTTCTAAATCACTGTTGATTAGATAAATGCAAATTTAAAAAAATGCTAAATTATCATCTTACCCCTATCAAATTGGCTAATCTGACCGAAAAGGAAAATGAAAAATATAGGTAGGAACATGGAAAAATGAGGACACTGATACACTGTTGGTGGAATTGTAAACTGGTCCAACCATTCTGGAGTACAATTTGGAATGATCCTCAAAAAGTTATAAAACTGTCCATTCTCTTTCACCTGTGATAATCACTACTATGTGTGTACATAATCCAAATAGATCAAAGAAAAAGAAAAATGTCATATGTATAAAAATGTTTATAGAAACTCTTTTATGTGGTGGCAAGGAATTGCCCATCATTTGAGGAATGGCCAAACAAGTTGTGATATATGGAATACTTTGTATTATAAAAATGATGAGCAGGATGGTTTTATTAAAAAAAAAAACCCGGGAAAACTTAATAAATGATACAAAGTAAAGTGAGCAGAAGCAGGAGAATATTGTCCATAGTATCAGCGATATTGTACTATAATCAGCTCTGTCTAACTTGGCTATTTTCAGCAATAGAATGATCCAAGTCAATTCCAAAAGTGTTATAAGAAAAAAAATGTTTCAGAGAAAGAATTGATATGGTCTAAATGCAAATTAAAGTATAATTTTTCCTTTCTTTTTTTTTTTTACTTTATTTTGTTGGTCTGTGTTTCCTTTTACAACATGGTGAATGAGGAAATGTTTCAATTGCCCCCAGAGTATGATTTTTACCAATTTGCTTGTCTTCTCAAAGAAGAATAAGAAGAGGGATAAATGGAAGGAGATAATTTATAACTTAAAATTAATGCTAAAATTTTCTTATATGTAATTGTAAAAAATAAAATATAATTTTAACAATTAAAAAAGTCAATCTACAAGTCCTGATGTTTAGAGTAAATAGGAAAGATGAGTCCAGTAGAAGATTCCAACTATGTTTTTTCCCTTCAGTTTATACCTAATAGTAGGTACATTAGTACAATGGAAAAAGCTGACTCTAGTTAGGACCTGGATTCCAATTCCACCTTTGTCATTTTATTACTTGTGTGTAACCTGGAGTAATCAGTTAACAAACACTTAAAAGTCTGCTTTGTGCCTCATTCTCCAGCTGGTGGAGTGAATTTGATAGAGATGAACCTATGATTTCATTGACAAAGGGAATTCCCTATGCTGAAAACAAATGGGCACCTTCTCTGCTATTTATTGTGCTAGACAGTAGCTCAGAGTCCTATCCATTCTCGACTTCAGAGCCAGTTCTTTACTTTTTCTCAATGCTGCCTGTCTATGTGTGGAAAAGACAAAGACAAAAATGAAACCCTCATGGAACTTATATTTTGTTGGGGGAGACAATTTAGAGATAAGTATATCTGTATGTGTATGTATGTGCGTTACCAAATGAATTGGGGTGGAATCAGGGCACTAACAACTACAAGAATTAGGAAAGGCTTAATGTAGAAGATTTCACACATAAAGTAGTAAAAAAAAAACAAGGAAATCTACATATATTCATCTATAGATGTGAATGTTCTGCTTTTTCACCCAATGTATTCAGCAAATAAATGTTTTGACTTGTATTGGCATATCATTAGTGTACAAAAGGATTAAATTAATTCACTCAAGGAAGATATTTCAAACTATTTCTCCATGTATAATGCCAAAAAAAATTGAGTATGAAGATTCCTGAGCTATCTGGAAATGATATGAATTCAAAGAATTGCATCTGGAAATTAGGATTTGATTTTTTAAATTATTTAATGAGGCAAATAATATATTAATAACATGAGATAACATTTGGCATAGCATATACAGACAGTCAGACCTTACTTCTGCTACACAATGGCAGTGTGACAATTGGACTATCATTAGTCCAATTAGGGCAACTAGTTGAAAAGAAGTTGTTAATCTGTATTTAGTAGAAGTTTTTATATAAATAAAATAAAAGGTCCAGATAAAAAATTATAAAATGATAGATCCATACAGTTGATCATGAACTTGCTATAACTCAACACTTTAGAGCAGGCAAGAATTTCCTTTGTAGCCCTTTTAGGAAGGCATGGCTACTCTCCTGTAATAAAGTATCTCACTATTCCTCTTGGAGCACAACATCATTACTTTTATCTTTACATTTTTGCATCCACTATGGAGTCAAAACTATGCAGAAGCTTAATTTTGTTCTCAAAAATCACATCAAATAAAATTGTGTGTTTTACTACCATTTTTAAAGAATCACCCATCCTGCTAGCTGCAGATAAAGAAACTTAGTAGACTAATTCACCTACTTTTTTGTACCCAAGGTTAATTTATGAATATTTTACGTAACCAGGAAACAGATTTATGGACTACCTATTTCTAATTTTCATTACTGCAATCACAATATTCCTTCTGTTTTCTCTCTTGCTCTAGTTCTGCCCCTCAAACATATGAGACATTTATTTTTGAATTTTAAAGTTAAGATACACTACATTCCTACTGGAATGCACTTCATTTCTCTCATTGATGATGAGTCTCTTTGTCTTCCAGAGAAGACCACATTTGTCTTTGAGAAGGCTTTTTAACATCAGTATGAGTTGAAACTAGAGTATCATTTGTATGTCAAATCTGAACTATCAAATAAAAAGATTTTTGATTATTACCTATAGAGATAGGATGGTAACACAGAATGGCTAGAGTGAAGAGACTTATTTTTTTCAAGATGCATTTCTATTTACCAAGGTAGAAAATAGTCATCATCCTCATGGAAACTGATTCTGGTTCACCTAAGGTCCCATATCTTTCTATCTTCAGTGAAAATAGTGAAAATGACATCAGCATATCTGTGTCCTTCTTACTTTATTGTAAGTCCAGGATGTAAGCTGGATTCTGAATTACAGTTAATGTTGAAGATGTGGCACCTACTGCCAACGATTGTCCCCAGCTTTTGTCTGCATTTACTGGGATTACAAAATGCCCCACAAATCAGGATTTTTAAAAAGTCATTTATTTTTTGGTCAGGGTTGGGAAGAGTTCTCATGTTTTCTCCAGGACTGATATTTCACAACTTTGTTGCCAGTTATGCATATTTGTTTTTTCTGTACAGTGGTCGGTGTGCAGGACCATTGTGTTTCCCTTCTTTGTAAGAGTGATCATTTTATCCCTTAAGTAGATCTTCATTCTCATAGGAATTAATGAGTTTATATGTTTTAGTTGATATTGACATTGGTGGCATTTTACTGTTATGCCACCACTATTTACTTCTTTAGATATGGAAATAGACCTTCCTTTTATATTATATAGCTGATGATGTGGAAGAAGAGGAAATGTTTGGATTTAAGTCTTGAGACAGATTGGAGTTCAGTTCTCCCTGAGTTTGTATGAACCTCTAGCAAGTCTCTTTAACATCGGAGACATCTACATGGCCCACTGGAGAGAATCCTTCACCTGGAGTCAGACAGACCTGAGTTGAAATCCAGACCCAGGCACTAATTAGCTATTTGATTCTTGTTGAATAGCTTAACCTCTTTTGCATCAGTTTTTTCATCTGTAAAATGTATATAATAATAATAATAATTACTTCTTGGGGTTATTATGAGAATAGAAGGAGATAATAAAGGGTTTAGCATAGTGCTTGGCACAGAGTAAACACTATATAAATGTTTGCTGGCATCAACATCATTATCTCTAGACCTCAGTTGCCTAATAGGTAAATTGAAGTTACTTGACGATTTTTAAAATATTCCTTTTGATCTTAAAAATCTAAAATTGTATATATTTTTAAAATAATGCCCTGTTTCAATACGATCCACTTTATAACCATGTTGTAACAGAAATGCTATTTTTCAAATATAAATCCTAATTCATTTTAATATTAATTACATAAAATTATACAACAGTTATAGAAGATATACATGTATGTATGTATGTTTACACACAATATATGTATATATATACACATATATATTCCAATCTTAATTGAGGGAATTTGAAATAATATAGTTATATAAAGTTAATGTGCTTCTTTTCTCCTATTTTATCAAAGTATTAACAACCACATAAAGTGATTTTATTTGAAAGAATATTCTGTTTTATTTTTGGCATTTGGTATGGCATGATGTATTCTGTTTAAAAATAGATAGTCATATTTTTACAATTTGCAATGTATTTGGAAATATGATAAATGCCACTCCTTTTGTTATGAAAGACTGAAATATTTTTACAATTGATAGAGGGAAAGTGTATTAAAAAGGACAACTGAGTCGTCCAGTTGTTGATTTTAAATCTCATCCCTGGGCAAGATTAAACCTTTGATTCAATTTTAATGCATTAATACTTTTATTAGAATACTAATACCTGTGGGTACTCCCTTCCGTGATGATTCTAATCCATTTCTTTTCTCTCATCACCTAAAATGTTTGTACATGTTCTCTAGGAACTCTCCCAACATGGGATCCCTCTAATATATAGAGAAACTTCTTTTATTTGTCTTAAAAATGTGGCTATTGATTCAATAAATAAATTCATTACATATCATCTTTACAAAAAAAACACACACAAAAAAACACAAATGGGGTTTGCAAAGAGTCATACAGAATTGATTAACAAAACAAAATATCTATTGAACATGTGATCTGTTTGTTAGTTTCCCTAGGACTTTTAAACACAGTAGAATGATCTTTCATTGCAATCATATGGCACCCCT
Organism: Monodelphis domestica; assembly: GCF_027887165.1. Taxonomy (NCBI): domain Eukaryota; kingdom Metazoa; phylum Chordata; class Mammalia; order Didelphimorphia; family Didelphidae; genus Monodelphis; species Monodelphis domestica. The sequence continues at coordinate 68,858,542 of NC_077231.1, read as the reverse complement.
TCTCTTCATTATTTCAGGGCTAATAAAATATAACAGTTCATACATCCATACTACACAGCTTTCAATTATTTGTAATTTTAATGCTTCAGAGATATCAATATCCCATAACTGCTAAGCCTTGAAGTTTCACAGGCAGAATATTATTGTTGAAAGATGAGCATTTTTTTTATGAAATAGTTTTTTGTGTGTACAAAACAAATTCTTAAGGGCAAATAAGCTTTTTCTTCACTTGATCCATTTTTGAACAATTTCTTACTGTATGGTATCTGTTAGACTTATAAATAAATAGACCAGTCATATGGCCTGTCTCACTGAATTGCATCAAATGGGATACAACTTTTTGTCTTGTACTTTGCTTTCGCCATGCCATTTAATACAAATGTGAATTACAAATAGGATCTAGTCTCTCTCTTTTTTTAGGGTTTGCTTATATATATAACAATAAGGCAAGTGTCCCAATGTACTGACCTTTCTATGGTAACAAGTAGTTTCTAGTAACATTCTATGTAGTAGATATTTCATAATAAATTCACTTAATTGCTCCCTTCATGGTAAAGACAATATTTAATATTTTTATATAACCTGAAGTTCACTGTTTACCCCTTCTCCCATTCTCTAAACAGAGAATCTTCCAAAATAACAACAAATTGAAAATAGAGAGAAATATAGAAAACTAACAAATTAGTTAATTCTTACAGCAAATTCAGTGTTCTACATTCATGGTTGTTTACCTACATCTGCAAAGAAAAGAGGTTAGATGAGTTTTAATCTCTCTACTTCAGAGATTAGCTTAGTCATTATAATTTCACAATATTCAGTTGATTTTTTTGGTTTTATATTTTCTAATTAAATCATGATAAACATTATGTTTTATTTTCCTGAATATGCTTACTTCACCTTGTACCAGTTTCTTTTAAAAAAAAATTAAATACTTTGTAACTCCCACTACCAACAAAAAAATATCTTTGGGATACAGTTCTAGTAGTGGTATTACAGGATCAAAGGATACACTCAGTTTCATAGCCTTCTGGACCTAGTTAAAAATTGCTCTCCACAATGTTAGGATCAGTTCGCAACTCCACCAATAATGCCATAGTATCCCAGTTTTGCCACATCCTCCTCAATGTTTATAATTTTCCTTTACTCTCATATTGGCCAAATAGATGTGAGGTGGTACTCAGAACTGTTTTAATTTGCATTTCTCTAATCAAAAGCAATTTAGAACATTTTATCTAACTATTCATAACTTTGATTTTTTTCCTCTGAAAAAAGCTTGTTCATATCTTTTGTCATTATGGGAAGCCTAATATTCTTAAATTTTGATTTAGTTCTCTTATATTTGAAAAAAATCTTTATCCGAAGAAATTTGCTGTAAAATTCCCCTCCCCCACCATTTGTTGTTTTACTTTTAATCTTGGTTATATGGGGGGGTGTACAAGATTAGTTTTAATTTAATACCAAAATTATTCATTTTATATTTTGCAATGTTTTCTTTCTTGTTTAGTCAAAATTCTTCCTTTTTTCAAAGATCTAAAAGGTAAATCTTCTATGCTCACTCTTTGTATAGGCTGTGAGTCTATATCAAGTTATTGCCATTCTGTTTTCCAGTATTCCTAGTAATTTTTGCATGTACTTCTTACCGAAAAAGTAGAGATCTTCAGGTTTATCAAAATGCAACTTGGCAAGGTCATTTACCCCTGTATATTGGGTAACTAGTCTATTCCATTGATTCGCAATTCTGTTTCTTAGCTAGTACCAGATTGTTTTATAAAACATTTTGAGGTCTTGTATAACTAGTCCACATTCCTTCCCATTTTCCCCCAATTACTTCCCTTTCTATTCTTGACCTTTTGTTCTTCCAAATGAAATTTGTTGTTTTTTTCAATCCTATAATATAACTTTTTAGTAGTTTAATTGATATGATACTGAATAAGTAAATTAAGTTAGGTAGAATTGTCATTATTAATAGCTTGGTCTACCCATTAGGAATTAATATTTTTCCAGTTATTTAGACTTTACTATATTCACAAGAAAAATGTTTTGTAATTATGTGCATATAATTCTTGTGTTTGTCTTGGCAAGTAGATTCCCAAGTATTTTGTATTGTTGAACATTATTTTGAATGAAATTTCTCTTTCTGTTTCTTACTGATGGACTTTGTTGGTAATATATAGAAATACCGATGATTTATGTGAGTTTATTTTGTATCCTACAACTTAGCTAAAGTTGATAATTATTTCAAATAGTTATTTTTAGTTATGCATGTAGTATTCCCAAAGCATTCTATCATATCTGTAGAGAGTGATAGTTTAGTTTCTTCATTGCCTACATTAATTTCTTCAATTTATTTTTCCTTTACTATTATTAAGCTAACATGTCTAGATATCAGTAATAATGGTCATCCTTGCTTCACTCCTGATTTTATTGGGAAGGCTTCTAACTTATTTTCATTGCATATCATACTTACTGATGGTTTTAGATAGATACTATTCATTTTAAAAGAAAGGCCCAATTACTCCTATGCTCTCCAGTGTTTTAATAGGAATGAATACTTCATTTTGTAATAGGTTTTTTTCTGCTTCTATTGAGATTATCATATGATTTCTGTTAGTTTTTTATTCATATGATCAATTATGCTGATAGTTTTCCTTATATCAAACCATTCCTAAGTTCCTGGTATCAATCCTATCTGGTCATAATGAATGATACTAGTGATATATTGCTATAGTCTCCATTCTATTATTTTATCCAAAATATTTGCACCCATGTTCATTAAGGACTTTGGCCTATAATTTTCTTTGTTTTTCCTTTTTTTGACTTAGGTACCATATTTGTGATATAAAATGAATTTCATAGGCTTCCATTTTGTTCTATTTTTCCAAAGAGTTTATATAATATTGAGATTAATTATTCTTAAATGTTTGAAGGAATTCACTTGTGAATTCATCTGACTCTGGGGATTTTTTTTCTTAGGGAATTCAATGAAATGAGATTTTCCAAGTATTTTATTGCCTCTTTTGTTAATCTGAAAAATTAGTATTTTTTTAATACTCATCCATTTCACTTGGATTGTCATATAATTGGCATATATTTTGGCAAAATACCTCTTAATGATTTGAACGCTATATCATTTGGTGCACATATATTTAGTGTTGATATTACTTCATTAAATATGGTCATTAATCTATGTATTTATTTCCTTCTATATCTGTTTTAATTACATATTTTTACATTAGCTGTATCTAAGATCATGATTGATACTCCTGCTTCTTTTTTACTTCAGTTGAGAATAATAAATTCACCCCTAGCCCCTTACCTTTACTCTATATCTCCTTGCCTCAAATACCTCCATTCACATATAGTTGTGAAAATTAACTTTATTTCCTTCCACCTCATTTTTCCCTTTTAACCTGCTCTTTTTATCCTTTAACTCTGTCCTTCCTCATCAGTGTTAAACTTGTTTCCCTTTCCTTCTATTATCCTTGTCCCCTTGTCTTAGTTACCTTCTGCTTCTCTATAGGATAAGATATGATTCTTTACCAAAATGTCTGTTTGTTATTTCTTCTCTGAGCCAAATATTGATAAAAGTAGTGTTTAAGCATTGCTTGTTACCACCCTCATACTCTCCTATACTATAATAGTTTTTTTCACTCCTTTTTAGGTGAGATAACTTATCCTGTTCTACCTCTCCCTTCCCTTTTTACTCAGTTCAATCCTTTTTTTCACCCCTTGATTTTTTTGTAGATGTCATCTTAATCAACTTTCTCCCACATTTTCCATATATGTATATAAATACCTTCTAACTGTTTTAATAATAATATAAATTTTAAGAGTTACTAACATCTCTCCATATAGGTACATAAACAGTTTGACATCATGAATCAATTAAATTTTCTCTTTCTGATGTACCATTTGAACACCAAATTTTCTTTGTAAGTCTGGTCTTTTTCATCAGGAATGCATGGAAATCTACTTAAAATTAAATGACCTTATTTTTCCATTGAAATAATATATTTAGTTTTGCTTGGTAGTTATTTCTGATTTTAAAACTCAGCTCTTTTGCCTTCTAGTCATTACATTCCAAGATTTCTGATGCTTTAATGTGGAATCTACTATGTCCTGGGTAATCCTGGCCATGACTCCAGGGTATTTGAATTATTTCTTTCCTTCTACTTGCAATATTTTCTCACTGTCCTAGAAGCTCTTGATTTTGGCTATAACATTCCTGGGAGTTTTCATTATGGATTTATTTCAGGATATGATCTGAGTATAATTTCAATTTCTATTTTATCCTCTTGTTCAAGAATATCAGGGCATTTTTCTTTGATAATTTCTTGTAATATAAGACTTTTCTTAAATCATGACTTTTAAACAGTCTGATAATCGTTAAATTATCTTTCCTGGATCTATTTTCCAATTCAATTGTTTTTCCAATGAGATTCCATATTTTTGTTCTATTTTTAAATTCTTTTTATTAAATTTGTTTATTGAGATCTACTATGTCATTAGCTTCTACTTGCTCAATTCTAATATTAAGGCATTATTTTCTTTAATGAGCTTTGTTCTTTTCCATGTAGACAATTCTGCTTTTTTAGTGTGTTATTTTCTTCTTGCATTACTTTCCTTTCACTTCCCATTTTTCCTCTGCCTCACTTATCTGATTTTGAAATTCTTTACAAGCTCTTCCAGAGTTCAAAATAAATTCACAATTTTCTCTGAAATTTTATTTCACTGTCCCCTTCTGATTTGTGTATTGCTATTCTTTGTCTCCATGATAACTTTCTATGGTTAGGTTCTTGTCATCATTTTTATTGATGTTTGCTCATTTTTTCCAGCCTTTTTCTTTACTTTTACTTTTATCTTAAAGGTGGTCTCTGTTTTCAAGATAGAGAAGGATCTCTCTTAAACCTTATTTTTTTCCCCTTGATGCTACTCTTACCACTATTTCGAGTTTCTGCAAATTTCAGTTCTCTTGAGGTAATATGATGACCTGTGGGATGGGAGCTCTGAAAGCCTCACTGCTTATTAAGTTTTCCCCTGGACCTGCTGATGGCTCTCAGGGCTTATAACACTGTGAGCTACCTGGTTCTAGAGCTCAGGGCTTTCCTTCTGGCTTGGGCAGGGGCTCCAGGCTTTACTCTTGGCTTGTAGGGGCCAGGCACACTGAAGACTAGCTGGTACTGGGATTATCATTCTGACTGCAGACTTGAGCCTCCCTAGCATCAGCTAGGTTCACTATGCACTGCCTTGTGCTGTGAATTGGGACCTCATTACAGACTGGGACAGGTCATCTGGACCTCCCCATATGTTTGTAAAGGCCAGACTTGGGGACTCACTATAGCCTTGTGCTAGAAACTAAAATTTCAAGGGTTTGATGTGAGATACGCTGCTGGCTTAAGCAGAATCTTGAGGGTGGTTTGATCTCAGTTTCAGAACCTGAAGTCTCCCCTTTCACCCAAGTAAAACAGACCCTCTCAGCCTACCTTCCAAGTTTTTTTTTCCTTCAGGAAAATTGCTCCATTCTGTCACTCCAGTATTCATTTTGAAGCATTATTTAGAGGCTGGTTGAAGAGGATTTTCAGGGAGATTTGAGATTTCATGCCTTTACTCTTCCATCTTAGCTCTACTTCCCAAATAGGATAAATTCTTTAGAATAACTTGGAATAATTTTGAAAGATTTTAAATTATTTTATTTTAATTTTTGCCAATTGCAAGTAATAACAAATTTCCACATAAGCTTTCCAAAATTATAAGATCCAAATTGTCTCTCTCTTTCCTTCTCTTTTTACTCTGGGAGCTGGCAAGCAAAACAATCTGTGTTACACATGTACTATCATACAAAATATTTTCTTCCATATTGTATAATATACGTCCAAAACATGAAAACATATACCTAAATAAAAAAGTGAAAAATTGTATACTTTCATCTTCATTCTAACTCCAACAGTTCTTTCTCTGGATGAAACTCAGAATTGTCCTGGATCATTATATTAATAACAGCTAAGTCTATCATCTTTGATCATTCCATCATATTGCTATAACTATGTACAATGTTTTTCTAGGTCTGCTTATTTCACTCTGCATTATTTCGTGAAGGTTTTTTCATATATTTCTGAAATCATCCAGTTTATCATTCCTTTAGAACACAATAGTTTTCCATCACCATCATATAACACAATCTGTTCTTTCATTCCTCAACTGATGGATATCCCTTCAAATTCCAATTTTTGCCACCACAAAAAGAGCAGCTATAAATATATTTGTACAAGCAAATCCTTTCCCATTTTTTAATCTCTTTGGGATGCAGAGTAGTAGTGGTATTACTGGAGCAAAAGGTATGCATACTTTTATAACCCTTTGACAATGATTCCAAATTCCCCCTCAAGAATGACTGGATCAGTTTACAACTCCACCAACAATGTATTAGTGTCCCAATTTTCCTACATTCTTCTGACATTGATCATTTTTTTTAACTGACATATTGACCACTCTGAGAGGTATGAGGTGGTACCTCTGACTTGTTTGCATTTCTCTACTCAAGAGGGAGTTAGAACATTTTTTCATAGGATTATTGATAACTTTGATTTATTCATCTGAAAAATTCCTGTTAATATCCTTTGGTTACTTGTTAATGAAGAAATGACATTCTTATAAATTTGACTTAGTTCTTTATATATTTAAGAAATGAGACCTTTATCAGAGAGATTTGTTTTATAAATTATTTTTGCCAGTTTGTTGTTTCCCATTAATCTTGCTATATTGGTTTTGTTTGTGCAAAACCTTTTTTTACTTTGATATAATCAAAATTAATTATTTTATGTCTTGTAATATTCTCTATCTCTTGTTTGATTCTAAATTCCTCCTTTATCTATAGATCTTATGGGTAAACCATGTTCCCTTAATTTACTTAAAATATCATTCTTCATGGTTAAATCAGATACCATTTGGCCCTTATCTTGGCTTTCTATCATTTTAATGCTTGATGCAGTAAAGATGAGATAATTCACAACATGGAGCATTTAGAATACTTGTCTGTCGAAAGAGAATCTTTTTTATTATTTGGACATAATATGCACATGTTTCATGATGGTGGTCAAGATCTTCAGTAAGAATTGTAGCTGTGGCCATCTACTAATACAAAAGTATTTCTCCCTTTGTAAAATAAACTTTTATTCTAATATTTATTAATATGAATAAATATGAGATGACTCATATGGATCCCCAAATGTTAGAAAGTGATCATTAAAATTCTACCAATACGTAATATGGAAAAAATAAATTAAATTAGATTTGAAAAAATCAAATTGATGCTAAACATTTTCCTCATTTATGAATTTTTTAAAAATTTAGAAGGGATGAATCCATTGGCTTTATCAGATTGCCCAAGATGCCCATTTTTAATAAACATGCTCCCCCCCCTTTTAAACTATTTTCTATGTTAGTAAAGAAAGACATAAAATAAAGCTTTTTGGTTCTAAAATGCTATATCAGGCACCTTAATTTGCTGCAAATCAGACAAAATTAGAGCTTAAAATGAGAACATTGCTACTGTGTGCTCCGTGTAGCAATGCTGCATCCTAACAACGTGTAAACCATCATGAGATTTAGACCTCCACTGAATCAGTGGCAACAAAATTAGAAATAAATAGAGAAGGATCAATATCAAGTGTTGTCTGGAATAATGAAACAGCTCTTGGCTGGAAAAAAATCTTCTTTATATCCTTCGTACTAACTATGCTCCTTGGCAGTATTCGACCTGGCCCAGTGCAGAGTATTTCTATTCATTATAAAAAGAAAATAGTAAACATCTTATATGCTTAAATGTCTGTATAGCAGATCAATAGGACAGTTAAGCAACTGAAGTTTTAACCCAAACAATTACAGTATATAAAAATAGTTAAGATAGTTTTAAAATATCTGATATTGGATATGTTACTCAATTATTAAACTGCAAATGGATTTTCCGTGGTAGAGATACCATAAAGTAGTGCATAGAAAAATGGCCTTAAAAGCATGGACATCTGGTTCCAAATCTCATCTCTGACATGCAGGTCTCTCAGCTTCTCAGTGATATTGGCAATCCTCGGAAATAAATCCAAGAAAAAATGCCAGCTTAAAATGAGAGGGAGTTTCATCATTTGGCAGTTTTGTATACTAAAACACAGGTTCAGTCTTTATTTATTCCTGATGGGGTTAATATTAGAACTTCAAGATTAATATTAGGACTTCAAGATGTGTGTTAAAATGATATAAGACTAAAGGAGACATTAAAAAAGTATTATTGTAAAACATAAAAGAAGTAGGTTTATGTGAAAAAAATTTATATGTGAAGGGGAATTTATGAAGAAAGATATAAAAAAATAGGATATCCAAATTTATGTTTGAGGAAACAGGTCATGTTGGTAAATTTGCAAATCAAATGTCTCAATGAATATGGTCCTATTATATTTATTGGATTTTAACATTAAATTATCAGTTACCAAAGTAAGTCCATTTTTCCTCTGGAATTTCCTTGGCCCCAATTTGTATAAACTGGGGTTTAAAGAAACATAGAACACAAAGCAAGGGAGCATTTTAACCATGCTTCCATTATAAATGAGTAAGCTTCATGGGGCCATGTCAGCAAATAGTGGCTATATGTTACAGAGTTGGGTTCACTATGTGTAGTCAGAATAGCATGGAGTTTAGAAGACAAAATGACCCCTTCATTAGCAGTGTTGCCTTTGAGTAAGAACTCATAGATCAAATACCAAGATTTCTCACATGAGTTAATAGACACAGAGAAAATTGTTATACTCATTTGATGTGTTATTAGATTTGTTGAATTGTTTTCTCCTACCTTCGAGTTTCTCATTTATCTCCTTCCCTTTTCTTTCATTACAAAAAAAAATGGTTCTTCAGGAAAGAAAAGAATGTTTGTAGAGATAGGATAATTTTAAAAATTCAAAAGATTTAAAATAGGAAGTGATCAATGAAAAATTATTTCCACCTATTTTTTCTTTCTTAAAAATTCAGGAGCATGTAGGTGGCTTAGTGGATTGAGAGACAGTCCTAGAGACAGGAGGTCCTGGGCTCTTATCTGGCCTCAGACATTTCTTTCTTTTTTTTTTTGGCCTCAGACATTTTTGTCTGTGTGATCTAGGCAAGTCACTGAACCTCACTTGTTGAACGAACCCTTACCACTCGACTGCCTTGAAATTAATACTTGATATCAATTCTAAGATAGAAGGTAATGGTTTAGGGAAAAAATCAACATAACAATATGTGAACTGTGAATTATGTATCAAAATACTATCTCATAATGGAGTATATATTAAAAGAAAACATTTTTTTAAAGCACATAGGTAGGATTAACCATATTTTCCAACAGGCTTTAAATATTAACACCACTTAGTAAGGGTTTTATAAATACATGTAAATAATGATTAAATGTCTAATGCATGCCAGGCATTATACAAAGCACTGGGAATATAATGAAAAACCTGTAAATGATGCCTGACAACAAGAGATCATATGATAAATTACATCTAATTAAGTTAAATATTTTCAAGTTACTCATTTAAAATTATATGAAGAATTTAAAATAGTGAGGTAAATTCATGATATATACAAAGATGGACATAGGAGACCAGAGATGAGATGTATTAAATACTGGGTCATAGTTTGAAGTGTTTTCATTAAGAAAAGGTATGGGACTTCCAAAAGAAAAGAGTAAAAATTCTGGATTTAATAGGACTTGCCTTTGCAATTGTGAGTCAAAGAGTAGAGAAGAGCAGATCTTTCACTAAATGACTAAGAGTTCATCTAGGCTAGGAAATGCCATGACCATACAAGTTCCCTGTATGTGCCTCATAATGATGTTCATTCTTCCCACAAATGTTTTGCATGCTTCTAAAAGAATAGTCATGAAGTTTATGAAGGGAAAGATTAATAGTCACTATTCTTGTATACAGTGATCCCTCACCTATTGTGGGAGTTTCAGAGACCCCCCCCCCAATAGATGAAAATTTACAAAGTAGCAGAAGAACAAACAGACTAATGCTAGTCATTGAATTAATCTGTGCCCAGGCTACAAAACATTGTAGAGTGGTTGGTTGCCTTTGTGCAAGTGGTAGTGGCTTAATGCATTTCCATTGTCTACAATATGGTTTTCATCCACAAAATCCCATAATATAGCAAAAACCTCATTATACAGAATTAGACATATTAAAAAACAAAACCTGCAATCTAGTGAAGCTGTGATAAGTGAACTGCAATATAGCAAGGGATGACTGTATTACTTCTTGCTGATTCATTTCAGTTAATACCTATAATAAGAACTATTGATTTACCATTCATGTATCTATTGACTTAATGAGAAGCCATGCCACTGGGGTCTGAAGAGAGATAGTCATAGGTCTAGAGTACGAAATATGTCCCCCTACAGCTTCATAATAGGCATTTACTAGGGACTCAATTTGTAATGCAAGAAAAAGTCAAATATAGAATCCAAAAGGATGGCAGGTTCTGAGCAAGTGAATAAACAACGATATTTCAAGGGAGTAAACAATGAAAGCCACTTCTATTCTGACAACAAGAATTAGGTTACTATTGGGTCAGAATATCGCCTAAGTTATCAAATGTGGTCATTACATAAGATAGTTTTTACTTAATTGCTCTTTCAAAGGAGGGTTCATGCTGAGTTTAGGTGGTTGTTTTTCTTTTTAATTCATAAATGATTGTGATAAAAAGATTAAGGTGTCCAAAACATTGTGGAAAAACAAATAAATCCTTTTGTGCTCAAAGAAATGGAGGCATAAGAACATAAAGTGCTTGAGGGGAAAGAATTCAGTTTATTTAATCTTTGTGTCTCTACTGCTTTGCATGATTCTGAGAACTTTTTTTTTTTTCAATTGAGCCTGTGATTTTGTGAGTACAGAGAATACCTAATGTAAAAACTCCTCCCAATACTGTTAAACAACAACTCTGAAACATGCCTTCAGGTCAGTTTCTTCTTCTCATTAGCACCATTCTTCCATGCAATCTGAAAAAAAATTAAAAATTTAGGGTTTCCTTTAATTATTAATTTAAAAAGAACACATTTCTGAGAATAGGTCCATTAAGATCATCTAGAATGCCAAAGGGATATATGCCCCCCCCCAAAAAAAAGGAAAGTTAAGGACTCAGTTAGTTTTATTGACCCATGGTAAGTCTTTAGTAAATGGAGCTTGGGTAGAAATTTAGCAATGGAAGTGAGCACAAGGACACAGGATCTTTATTTGCTGATTTACATTAAAGTTTCCCCATGATGATTAAACTTGGATGGTCTCTACATTACACTATAGCTGATTTTATATGTAAACACATAAGAACGTTACATTTAAATATTAGTTACATGTTAACTATTTTCCTGAAATGTCCAACCTCATGCTATCACATGAGTTCAGGATCCAATTACTGGATGAAATTGAGAAAAGGATTTTCAAAAGAAAAATAATCATTGAGATTTTAAAATCTTCCTTTGTAGGGCACAGCTTCATCTAACTATCAATAATTCTCAGTTATATAAGTGGGGAAGCAAATCCCCAAAGCAGGCGTTTGACTTAATCTACTAGGGCCAGATGTATATTCAGTCTTTTTCAGCAAATAAACAATTTGCAACATTAATAGCTGAAAGTAATATTGTTGACAAGGTTGAATCAAGACTCTTCATGAGCTCTGATATCTATTAGATGAAGAAAGCACAGCCTAATTAATGCTTAGTCCATTGAATGGTGAAGGAGAGCCACTGTTGCACCTCCACTGTGGGTGATAATGGAAAACAGCTGCTTCATTTCCATTCCCTTTGAGACAGCCTCCCGGGACACCACCTCTTACTCAGCTATTCAGAAATGGGTCATCATCTTGTTATCACTGTTCTTCCGCACCATCTGCAAGAAATTCATTTTATGGGATAAAGCCTATCATTATCCCAAGTCTTTTATGGATACTTTGAATGTATGTCAAAGAAAACTAAGAAATTGGAGAAAGGAGTCAAAATATTATATCTGAGATATACTCTTAGATCTGTATTTCATAACTTCAGGAGTATCACTAGTCCTAACAAGCTTTAAAAGCAATTAAAATGTGTGAGTGGCAAAAATTAAAAAAGGTATTTTTTTGTGGAATATGTGTGAGCATCCTTCTCAGGATACCTTCTCCCCCCACCCGCTTTTGTACCTTGAGGAACAGATGTTTGCTTCTGTTCTAATTGCAGGTTTGGGGGTGAATTTAACAGCAGTCATCTTTCCACTAATGTTTCTTCTTTTTTTAAAATACATTTCTTAGGGGTCTTTCCAGGTCTGGAAAACCTCATTATTTACACAGTGTACTGCAAAATACTACATGCTAAATGCAAGGAGTCGTATGAATGCTTCCGTTAAAAGCATATCCAGTAATCAAAAGCTCTCTCTTCTACCATAATTTAGCTAAATGCCTGTGGTTAACATTACTTTTGCATTTCTGAATCTCCCAAGTTAAGATGGAAAATTTAAGGAAATATAAGGAAATGTCATGCAGTGTGATTCTGTTGTATTAGGTTTAAGAAATAGATAGGACTATTTTTCATATATTCTGTGGACTACAGTCACTCAGGGGAAGATAATGTGGGTGGGATAAAATATGTATGAATGGGTAGCTTTAATCCAAAGGCGATGCTAGTAGTTCTAGCAATGGCCTAGGCTAATATTCTAGGTACTCTATATTTGACTACAAACTCACTGACTTAAGCTGTTGTAATCTGGTTCCTCTTCTTCCTGCTGTGTCTGAGTTTAACATCTCCATTTCCCCCCCATTGACCCTTACTATCCTGCAACAGATTGTTTCCATACTTGGTTTGGGGAATAATTGTCAAATTCATGCTATCATTGTTCTAAATTGAGTGCTAATCACTCTGACTCCTCTCACTGTTGCTAACCATAACATTCATCTTATGGCCACCATGCCCATATTTATGGTCTATTCCTATATTAAAATATATTCTCTGTAAGTCTATGGATTACCCCTTTTCTTTTTTTCTAATTATATCCTTAGTGCTTATCACAGTACCTGGTATGTTATGAGGATTTAATATTTTTAAATTTACTCATTTAATGGCCTACAAATATAATCTTTAAATACCAGGCAAGTTAAACTCATATCAGTCTTTTCATATCTTGATCTTGGATGCTGTTGATTATATCTCCTTTTTATGTTTTGGAAAATTTTATTTAATTAATTCATTTAGAATTTTTTCCATGGTTACAAGATTCATGTTCTTTCCCTGCCCTTCCCCAAACCCATTCCTGTAGCCGACATGCAATTCCTCTGGTTTTTACATGTGTAAGTGTATGTCTCCTTTTTGGAATTCTCCCTCCCATCCATTTTGATAGAATTATATCCTCTGAACTTCTCTTTCTCTCTTTCTTCCTTTCTTCTTCCTTTCTTCCTTCCTTCCTTCCTTCCTTCCTTCCTTCCTTCCTTCCTTCCTTCCTTCCTTCCTTCCTTCCTTCCTTTCTTTCTTTCTTTCTTTCTTTCTTTCTTTCTTTCTTTCTTTCTTTCTTTCTTTCTTTCTTTCTTTCTTTCTTTCTTTCTTTCTTTCTTTCTTTCTTTCTTTCTTTCTTTCTTTCTTTCTTTCTTTCTTTCTTTCTTTCTTTCTTTCTTTCTTTCTTTCTTTCTTTCTTTCTTTCTTTCTTTCTTTCTTTCTCTCTTTCTTTCTCTGTCTCTCTCTCTTTCTTTCTCTTTCTTTCTTTCTCTCTTTCTCTCTCTCAAAATTCAGCTTATCATCTACCTTGTTTTGCCTTAAATATGGATGTTTCATTTGTTTAAATTGATACTTTTCTGTGATTCAATTGTGTAAAGGATAATTTTATAGTTGTGTCTTAAAATCTAAATTAATTGGTTGCCAGGAAAAAAATCCCAAATATAATACCCAAGTCAGCTGGAATTTTATGGTGAATTTAATTAATATAGAGGAAAGAAATTAAGGAAGAGAGAGAGAGAGGAAAGAGTTAATTTAAACTGCTCTGTTTCAGGCTGAGCTAGGCAAGAGTTCAAGGCCTTGGCCAAGGGGGCCTCCATTGAGAGCCAAGGGAAAAAAGGAGTCAGTCTTATCAATCACCAGGTGACCATCTCAAGGAAGCTGTCTGAGAGAGCTCCTCCAGGCTTGAGTTACAGGATCAAACTAGCACCCAGCCTGCTTTATAGGAAGTCACCAGCCAGATCCACCTCTCTGGGGAAAGAGCCCGAAGAGAGGAAGTAATGGGAAATATATGGATGGTTTTACATCACTTTCCTGTGCCTCATCTGTACCAATGGTAGCTTAGCTTGACTTAGCACAGCCCAGGGGTCTGTCAGCTATTTCTGCACATGTCTGTTGAAGGCCATCCTCCTGAACACTTAATCCTTAAGTATGGGTAGAGACATTCCTGATTTTGTCAGACTAAGCATCTTCATTGTTACACTCAGGAGATAGCTAAATCCAGTCTTTACACTTGAGATCTTCTTGGGAAATTAGATAAAAACCACGGAAAGTTATATGAATTTTTTTAACCACTTATGTTTTGTTTTCAATCATTTTTCAGTTGTATCCGAATCTCTGTGACCCCAATTTCGGTTTTCATGGCAAAAAATACTGAAATGGTTAGCCGTTTCCTTCTCTATCTCATTTTAAAGGTGAGGAAACAATTACAAAGAGTTAAGTGACTTGCTGAGGGTCATGAGGGTCACACAGTGTCTGAAGCCATATTTGAACTCACAAAAATGAATCTCTCTGACTCTAGGACTGGCACTCTAACCATGTGGCTACCTAACTGTCTCAACCATTTATATAGTCCTTATTAAATGAGAAGCACAACACTAAATTCTAAAAAAAAAAAAAAATTAGCTCATTTGGTCCTCACAACAACCCTAGGGATAGGTGCTCTTATTATCTTTACTATAAAATGAGGAAACAAAGCAAAGGAAGGTTATTTGACTTTCCCAGGGTCCTATAGATACTATCCAAGGTAAAAATTGAACTCAAGTCTTCCTGATTCCAGACTCAGCATTTTCTATACTATACTATCTACTTTCCCTTATACTTTACATTTTTTAAGTCAGAAATAATGGAGTTTTATTATTCATCACCCAATAGAACATACTTGTAACTGCTGAAGATCTCAACTTCTCAAGTTATCCTACTACCCCATTAACCCTTTGATCTTCTAGGGGAATCTCTCTTGGAAACACCTAGAACATTTTCATATCTTATGTTTGATTTTTTTTCAAAACTAATCACAAACTACAGTACAAAGGGAGGAGGAGGATGAGAATCCAACAGTGAGGCATATAAGAAACTCAACATCACAATGAATTCATCATTGTTGGAAGTGAGGACAAAATGCCATGGAGGGATGCTAACTATGCAAGTTTTTTGGTTACTTTTCTCTGTCAACTGAGGCCCTTTTGTGGCTACTTCTTCTTTACCTCTGACATTCAGCTATGATTCTGGAGTGACAAGGTGGATTCAAAGGAAATGACTTTTTAGTCAGTCTGAACTCTCATTTGATTTAGATTTGTGTTTTTTTTCTTTTTCTTTCTCTTTTTCTTCTACTTTTTCCTTTTCTTATGTTTCTCTTTCTTCTTTCTCTTATGCTTCTCCTTACATTCTGAGGAGCTGGAACTAGTGCCATCTTCATCTGAGGTAGAATCTTCTAGTAGCTTCTTTAACTGCTGTATCCTCACATCTTTTTCATGCCGCTTATTCTCTCTTATGTTGACATACATGGGATCTTTGTGTGCTACTCTGAATTGTTCTAATTTCTGATCGCCTTTGATAAAGAATGGGTATTCTTTGTCACCTGTTCAGTGTTCATACTGTTTACAGTGCCAGCATTGCATAACCTTGACTTCTTTCCCCAGGGACATCCAGAGTCCTTTAGTTGGAGCAGGAGCCAGAAATTCCCTGCCATGTTCAATGCCTGGTACATCTGGGATACAGTCTTCTGGCTTAGTCTCATCTTCCTTAATAAGTCCAGGAGGAGGTTTTTCATAAAAGGACTTGAGGTGCTGCAGCTGCTCCCACTGCTGCATGTCCCACTGACACCACTTCTGCTCCTGGCCCTGCTGCTTCTCTAGCTTGGTAGCCTCCCAGCCTGCAGCTGCATTGGCCCATGGGGGACTGGTGGGGGGGCAGTGGAGGTGGAGGCATAGTCAGGCCCAGGCCTGAGGCTCCCCACTGCTAGGGGAGCAGCCTTTACATTTTTTTAAATTTAATTTTTTACATGTTGATACAAGTTTTAGTCATTATTTCCCCACATTTTGTAACTCATATGCTCTACCTCCTTGCCTCTTTTCCACCCACTTGAGATGGTAGATAATATGATAAAGTGTATATATGTACTTTGTAATATATATAATACATATTTCCATATTTGTCATGTTGTAAAAGAAGACGCATATCACTTATACAAGAAAAACAAACTAATGAAAGTCCCC
Source organism: Monodelphis domestica (assembly GCF_027887165.1). NCBI lineage: Eukaryota > Metazoa > Chordata > Mammalia > Didelphimorphia > Didelphidae > Monodelphis > Monodelphis domestica. The sequence goes on along the minus strand of NC_077231.1, from coordinate 68,842,069 downwards.
TAGATTTCTATGTCAATGACTTCAAGAAGACATTGATAGCCCCAAAACCTCTCCAGACATCCAACTCTACATTTTCTATTCCCTGCTAAGTGTTTCCATTTCAGGGTCTGATGATCTGCTAAAACTGAGTAAATATAAAACTTACACTAATTTATATAGTCATATATTTTGAACATGGAGGGATTTTTCGAGTTTACCTACTCCACAACCTCCCCTCATTTTACAGATGACAAAACTCAGACCTAAATAGATAAAATGGCTTTTCCAAATTATTTTTCATAATAATTGGCAAACCAAGGATTCAAAATTATCCTGAAGTCCAACATTATTAATACTATACCCTGATCCATTATGCAGTCAATAAAGATTTACTAAGTACCTCAAGAAGTCTGCTAAGTGCTTAGGATACAAAGAAAATGAAAAGACAGTACTTAATCTTGTGGCATTCACTATCTAATTGGGACAACCTGCAAATAACTATGTGAACATAATCTATAGACAAGATAAATTGGAAATATACAAAATAAAAAACAGACTAGAATTAAGAAAGGCTTCCTTTAACAAGGCAGGATTTTAGTTGAGACCTTAGATGCTGAAAAAGCCAAGAGCTGGAATTGGAGGAGAAAATTCTAAGCATGGTGGAGAACCAGTGAAGATGCCCCAGAGGCATAATATGGAGGTTCTTGGTTAAGGAGGTCAATGTCACTGGCTCCCAGAGTGGTTGATGGGGAGTGTTAAGGGTTATTGACTGAATATATTATACTAGTGGTTGCCAGGGATTAATTCCATCCCAATAAAATGCTCAAGTCAGTTTTGGATTTTTATGGTAGTTTAATTACAATAGAGGGAAGGAATTAAGAAGAAGAAGAAGAAGAGAGAAAAGGGTATAAATTTTCTCTAGCCTAAGCCAAGGGAAGTTCAGAGAACTCAGCCATGAAACCTCCTCAGAAGATAAAAACTACCTCTGCTTCCAGTAGGAATCACTCACTGAGGTCCTCAGAAAACATGCCTCACCTAACCCATGCTACAGAGCTTCATCCAGTCACCTCACCAGCAAGCCTCAAATCCCAAACTGCCAAGATGCCCAGCATGCTGCTACAAGCCACAGGAGCCAGAGAGAGAGAGAGAGCCAAGTCTCTGCAAGAGAGCACCAAAGAGAGGAAGTGACATGAAATATATAGACTGTTCTTTACGTGACTTCCTGAGTCTCACATGTACCAATGGTAGCTTAAGCTTGACTTAGGACAGCCCAAGGGGTCTGTCAATTGTATCTTATTTGTTACTTGCTAGCACATGTCTGTCATAGCCCATCCTCCTCAACACTTAATCCTTAAGTAGGGGTGTATACATTCCTGGTTGCTAGGATTTTAAAGACTCATCAGGGGGGAGAAAATCTAAAATTCACAGAAGTAAGGTATAAGAAGAGTAGAAAGATGTGGGGAGGGGAGGTTATAAAGGGTTTTGAATGTCATAGGATTTTATATTTGAAGCTGATGGTGATAGGCGAGTCACTGGAATTTATTGATTAGAGGGTTGACTTGTGCTCTAGCACCAAAAATCTTCTAGTTCTGGTCCAAAGTTGGGATGAAATTTGGTCCCTTAAAGTCATTCAGATTTCACAAAGATGTTTTACTTTCCCCTAACACAATAAGGAAAAGATGGCACTTATTTTATCTGAGTGTAGGGCCTGCTTTTTTCATCTGGAAATGTATCATCTCAGTATGTCACCAGGATTCTGTGATCTACATGGTCTTAGTCATCCAGCAAGTCTGGAAACCCAGACTCCTTGTGCCTAGGACTTTTGAGGATGATTGTAAAATACATATTAATAGAAAAATGTCCATTTGGGTGTATTTATGTACATATATAAAATAAGTAGCAGTAGTAACTATTTGTCCTCTAAAATTGAGAAAAAAGGGAGAAATAAAGGAAAAAAAAACAGAAAAAGAAACTTTTCAGCATAAAATTTTAACCAGGGACAGCCCTTAAATGAATTATTTGGATATTTTTTCTTTCTTACTTTCTTTTTGGGGGCTGTGGGTAGGGGTATAGAAAGTATGACCACACTTGTTTATAAATTAATGTTATATTCCAGTGACATTTTTCAGGAGAAACAGTTATTTTTATAAAATCATTTGTGCAAATGATTTTAATCTCTCTTATTGTGATGTTACTTTCTCTCTGCAGCATCAGAAATTTCTCCATAATAGCTTTTGGCATTAAAGTCATATTGAAAACATTTTATTTTCATTTTACTGCATTTGTAATTGGCAAAGGAAATGCTTTAAAAAGTTATTATTGGCAAAACGATTTGGGAATGTGTCTAGTAGTAATTATTCAGCATCTTTGTTCTTTGGCTCTGTCCTTTGTCTTAACATGCTCTAAAAGAGTTTCATTTCCACAGATAGGAAAATAAATGTAGTCCCATAGTTCCTACTTAATATTATTGGATGTCAGATGAATAAATCACACTTTATTGCTTTAAAGATTTATTCCTGGATATTTTTTACTTAGTTTACTACCATAGTAGCCTCAGCATTTGAAAAGTAAAATTAGGCACTTTCATCAGTTTCATAGACAAAACAGTATATTTTCTCTGCTTTCTGGAGTAATTCACAAAATAACTCATATTGGTAATATTTTTAATGAAATTTCAGATAAAATGCAAATTGCATCTTCCCAACTACAAAAGATAAATTATATTTTGAAATACTCATCTTGGTAGAGAAAATTTTATTAGTACGTTTCTCCATTAATACAACTATCAGAAACTTTTGCATATAGTTGATGTATGATAAATATTTCTCAAATTAATATACTTAATATAGGTTATATATTACCTCAAAAGATGTTCAGATATAAATATATATTTCACATAGATGAAGGTATAGATAGGTATATATGCATGTGTCTGTGTGTAGAAAGGTGTGCACATGGATGTGTATATATTAGAATTCTGGAACACCTTTTAAAATCTTATTTGAACAAAACCTTGTTTTTTAGCTTGGAGAAATCACTTTACTTTTGGAGATTTCTTTGATATTTTGATGCAGTAGAGAAATAACCAGAGGAATCCTCTGTTTTGAGAATTTGTTCCAGCATCACAGATCTTCAGTCATCTATGGCACAGCAGATATAATCCTAGTTAGTTACCTGAGGGACAAACAAATGAATTCGCTTTTCTAAGGCCACTCAGTTAATAAGTTTCAGAAGCAGGAGTGGAAGCCCTCTTTTCCAGTCATTGGCCAGGAATTCTCAAGCTCTTCAGAAGAGAATGAATTGTTTATTTGGAGTATACATTTTTAGACTTTAACTTAGAGTGATATGTATCAAGAAAATATTTCACCTTAGAACACTTTGTGTACTCAATATTTCAGGACTCCAATCCCAAGGGATTATTATTGGTATTTTTGTGTTCTATATTTTATATTGTATAATTCTGCTGTTATATTTAGTTTGGGGCTGCAAAATTTAAACCTATGTTCTTGAATGGTTGCCTTAAGAAATCTTTAACTTTCTTGTTTGACTTCATTAAACTCAACAAACAACTTATTAAGTACTTTCCATGTTCAGATCACTGTATGATACACAATTTCATTAGGCAACAATAATTATAGTAACATGTTCAACATGATTAAGGACTCTAAAGCTATAAAGAAACTTAAAACATTGAGTCCAACCCCGGCCCCCCAACAATCATTTTGTAAATGAAAAAACTGAAGCTTATTGAAGTTCAGGTAATAAATGTCAGGCAGAATTTAAGACCAGTTCCTATTTCCAAGTCAAGTTTTGTTCAAGTTGAACATATGTGACTCTAAGACAACATAATGCCTATCCCATGTTCTCATAGCACAATGCCTTCATCTATCTTTAGTAAAATTTTGGAAGTTCAGCTTTTTAATTTAAAATGCACTGAGAAGATAAAATATGTAAATATATGTTTTTATACTTATTCAGTTCTTTCAGCCCTGTCTGATGCTTCATGACCACTTTTGGGTTCTTCTTGGCAAAAATACTGCAGTGGTGTGCCATTTCCTTCTCCAGATCATTTTCAGATGAGTAAACCAAGGCAAACAGGGTTAAACTACTTGTCCAGGGTCACACAGCTATTATCTCTGAGGTTGCATGTGAGTCCCAGTCTTCCTGACTCCAAGCCTGGTGCTCTATCCTCTCTACTACACAGTCATCTATATTTGAGCATGTTGTGTGTAGAGTGGGGTGGGGAAATGTGGACACATGAAGCTTATGTATGTATCGGTTTGGGTGTATATATGTGTGTTATATTTTGTAGATGAATTTAACAATTTGAGAAAGGAGCCAGGAAAAATGCAATAAGAGAACTTTAAAGCAGGAGAGGCTTCTAAAATGTAGAATAAAGGAAAGAAGGCACTCTAGAAGGATTAGATATGCAGAAACATAAAGCTGGGAACATTAACCCATTTCCCTTCAAACCAGATTTCGTGGTTGTGTTTCCACCGCAGATACAATCTGCTCATTCTGCACTTTGACCACTTTGTGCATGTGGTTCCTAAAAACATTCTATATTGATGTGATGGGAGGAGGGAGGGATGGCTTTAATTATGATAGTTTCCCTACTTAGAGAGGCAAACAATGATAGAGCTTCCAGAAACACTTGAGATCATCTCGTGCAGGAGTTGTCAAATTTTCTTAATATGTTGCAGATCCAGTAATTGTTTGAGGCTTCAGATCACTTTTCAGAAAGTTGACCTACATAAATTGAAATACCATTCAAAAAATTATCTAAAAATTATGGCTTATCTTCCTGCCTCCTTTTTCAGTCCATCTACCACTCAGCAGTCCACTTGATCTTCCCAAAGTATAGATTTGATCATGTCACCTCATACTTAATAAATTCTGGTAGATTCTTATTTCTTCCAGGATCAAATATAAAATCCTTCATTTGCATTTAAAAATCCACTGTAACTTTTCCTCTAACAACATCTTTCCAGTCTCCTTATGTTATACACTCCATCCCCACCAGGTACCCTGTGTTCCAATAACACCAGCTTCCCTCTTGTTCCTCATACATGAACATCCATCTCCAAACTCCATAAATATTATCTTGCTGGCTGTCATGTCTGAATGATCTCAATCATCATCACTCTTTCTTGGCTTACTTTAAGTCTCAGCTAAAATCCTGCTTTCTTGAGAAAGACTCTCCAGGAGTCAGAGTCAAGAGGGTGGCATAGAAGCAGCAAAAGTTCAGACCTATGAAAACCCTGCCTTACCAATCACAAACTGAATGGTCCTAGGGGACTGAAAATCAAACCTAACAAGACAGAGCCAAGGAACCCTCCTGCTGGACTCAATCCAAAAGGTACTCCCCCCAAAAGCTGGAATTCGAGAACACTCGGGTTTAAGGGGAAGGCAGAAGGAACATCCCAGGACCCCTCCTCTTCCCACCTAGAGCACTAAGTCTCCAGTGGCAGCAGGAACCTCTGGGTGGGCAAAGACACTTGTCTGGAGGGTGTACCTTCCAGGCAGGGCTGTACCAGGCTCAGAGGGTCAAACACAGGTGGTGGGGAAGGAGCTGGAGAGGGAGCAAAGAGCAGGCAGCCTGGTCATAGAGGCAGAGACCCTCCATATTGTTCCAGCCTTCCAGGAGATTTTGGTCTCAAGGCATATCCACTCCAACCCAGCTGAACTTAATCACATCAAAAACCTTCAGAGGTCAGGGAAAACCAAGCTCCAACACCCCTCCCCCACAGACTGCTCGATTTTAGTGCAATCAAAAGCCTCCAGAAGACAGTGAAGCTCAAAATCCAACACCCCTCACCCACAGATTGCAAAGAGAGATCTTCTGTCAAAGCTCCAAGAGGGGAGACTGACAGAAAATACAAAAATAAAAAAAAATGAGAGAAGGAAGAGCACAGACAAATAAGGGGATTAAAGAAGGGGTAAATATGAGCAAACAACAGAAAAAGAAGAAAGAAATTACAATAGACAGTTTCTATACAGTCAACAAAGAAAAAGCAAATGGAACAGAGGAGGAGGGATCATCAAGTAATAAATCAGGAATCATAGAAAATTAGATACAGGCTTTGGAAGAACTCAAAATGCAATTCAAAACAAAATTAAGAGAGGCTGAAGACAATTGGGAAAAGAACTTAAAAACTGAGATAAGTCATCTGGAAACAGAAAATAGTGTCTTGAAAGCCAAAATCAACCAGCTTGAAAATGAGGCAAAGGAGATGAAAGACAAGGCAAAGAAGATGAAAGATGATGCAAAGGAGGTGAGAGATGAGGGAAAGAGAATGAAAGATGACCTCCACAGAAAATCATACCAGAAGGAGAATGATGACCAAAAATCCGGGATTGAAATCCAGTCTTTAAGAACCAGAATACAACAACTAGAATTAAGTGACCTCACAAGGCAACAGGACACTATGAAACAAAACCAAAAGAATGAAAAAAATTGAGGAAAATATGAAACATCTCATTCACAAAACAGAAAATATAGAAAATGGTTCGAGGAGAGACAATTTAAGAGTCATTGGTCTACCAGAAGACCATGACAAAAGAAAAATCCTGGACATAATATAAAAGGAAATAATTCAAGAAAACTATCCTGATATTCTAGAACAAGAGGACAAAGTGGAGATTGAAAGAATTCACAGATCACCTGTACTTAATCCCCAACTGACAACACCCAGGAATGTTATAACCAAATTCAATGACTACCAGCCCAAGGAATAATATTAAAAGCTGCCAAGAAGAAGTCATTCAGATACCATGGAACCACAGTGAGGATAACACAGGATCTGGATGCATCTACACTGAAGGCCCAAAAGGCATGGAATATGATATTCTGGAAAGCAAAGGAGCTAGGTCTACAACCAAGAATCAACTACCCAGCAAAACTGACTATATTCTTACAGGGAAAAGTATGGTCATTCAACAAATTCAAAAAATTCCAAGAATTTGTAAAGAAAAAAAATTTTGGAGAAAAAAATAGGGACAAAAAGGAATATACATTTTTTCAGCAGTACAAGGTACATTCACAAAAGTTGACCATGTATTAGGGCATAAAAACATCGCAAACAAGTGCAAAAGATCAAAAATATTTAATGCAACCTTCTCAGATCACAATGCAATGAAAGTAATAATAAGTAAAGGTACATGGAGAGGTAAATCAAAAATTAATTGGAAATTGAATGATATGATTCTCCAAAACCAGAAATAACAAATCATAGAAACAATAATTTCACAGAAGAAAATGAAAATGATGCGACATCCTTTCAAAACCAATGGGATACAGCCAATGCAGTACTCAGGGGGAAATTTATATCCTTGAGTTCATATATTAACAAATTAGGGAGGGCAGAGGTCAATGAATTGGGCATGCAAATTAAAAAGAAAAACTAGAAAGTGAACAAATTAAAAATCCTCAGGTGAGGACTAAATTAGAGATCCTAAAAATCAAAGGAGAAATTAATAAAATTGAAATTCAAAGAACTATTGATTTAATAAATAAGACTAGAAGCTGGTACTTTGAAAAAACAAATAAAATAGACAAAATACCAGTCAGTCTTATTAAAACAAGGAAAGAAGAAAACCTAATTGACAGTATCCAAGATGGAAAGGGAGACCTCATCTCTAATGAAGAGGAAATTAAGGCAATCATTAAAAACTATTATGCCCAATTATATGGCAACAAATATGGCAATCTAGGTGATATGGAGGAATACTTACAAAAATATAAATTGCCTAGACTGACAGAGGAAGAAATAGATTACCTTAATAACCACATATCAGAAAAAAAATTGAACAAGCCATCAAAGAACTCCCTAAGAAAAAATCCCCAGGTCCAGATAGATTCACAAATGAATTCTATCAAACATTCAAAGAACAACTAATACCCATATTATACAAACTATTTGAGAGAATAAGCCAAGAAGGAGTTCTACCAAATTCATTTTACAACACAAATATGGTCCCCAAACCAGGAAAGTCAAAAACAGAGAAAGAAAACTATAGACCAATCTCCCTAATGAATATAGATGCAAAAATCTTAAATAGGATACTAGCAAAAAGACTCCAGCAAGTCATCACAAGGGTTATTCACTATGGTCAGGTAGGATTCATATTAGGAATGAAAGGATAGTTCAATATTAGGAAAACCATCCACATAATTGACCATATTAACAAGCAAACTGACAAAAATCACATGATTATCTCAATAGATTCAGAAAAAGCCTTTTATAAAATACAACACCCATTCCTACTGAAAACATTAGAAAGCATAGGAATAGAATGGCCTTTCCTAAAAATAATAAACAATATCTATCAAAAACCATCAGTAAACATCATCGGCAATGGGGATAATCTAGAAGCATTCCCAATGAGATAAGGAGTGAGACAAGGATGCCCATTATCACCTCTATTATTTAACATTGTAGTAGAAACACTAGGAGTAGCAATTAGAGAATAAAAAGAAATCAAAGGTATTAGAACTGGTAATGAGGAGACCAAGCTATCACTCTTTGAGGATGATATGATGGTCTACTTAAAGAATCCTAGAGAATCAACCAAAAAGCTAGTTGAAATAATCAACAACTTTAGCAAACTTTTAGGACCCACATAAGTCATCAGCATTTCTATATATCTCCATCCCATTTCAACAGGAAGAATTAGAAAGAGAAATTGCATTTAAAATCACCCTAGAGAATATAAAATACATAGGAATCCATCTGCTGAGACAAACACGGTAACTATATGAATACAACTACAAAACACTCTTCACACAATTAAAACTAGATCTAAACAATTGGAAATTTTGATTGCTCATGAGTAGGACAAGCTAAAATAATAAAAATGACAATCCTGCCCAAATTAATTTAATTATTTAGTTCCATACCAATTGAACTACCAAAAATCTTTTTTACTGAATTAGAAAAAAACATAACAAAGTTCATTTGGAAGAACAAAATATTAAGGATATCCAGGGAAATCGTGAAAAAAATGCAAAGGAAGGAGGACTTGCAGTCCCAGATCTCAAACTATACTCTAAAGCAGTGGTCATCAAAACAATTTGATACTGGCTAAGAGACAGAAAGAAGGATCAGTGAAATAGACTGGGGTTAAATGACCTCAGCAAGACAGTCTATGATAAGCTCAAAGATCCTAGTTTTTTTAGCCCAAAACCCACTATTTCATAAAAACTGTTGGGTAAATTGGAAGACAGTATGGGAGAGTTTAGGTTTGGATTAACATCTCACACCCTACATCAGGATAAACTTAGAATGGGTGAATGACCTAAATATAAAGAAGGACACTATAAGCAAGTTAGGCGAACACAGAATAGTATACTTGTCAGATCTTTGAGAAAGGAAAGACTTTAAAACCAAGCAAGAGCTAGAAAAAAATCATAAAATGTAAAATCAATAATTTTCATTACATCAAATAAAAAGTTTTTGTACAAACAAAACTAATGCATCCAAAATTAGAAGGGAAGCAACAAATTGGGAAATAATCTTCATTACAAAAACCTCTGACAAAGGTCTAATAACTAATTTATAAAGAGCTAAAGTAATTGTACAAAAAATCAAGCCATTCTCCAATTGATAAATGGGCAAGGGACATGAATAGGCAATTTTCAGTAAGAGAAATTAAAACTATTAATAAGCACATGAAAAAGTGTTCTAAATCTCTGATAATCAGAGAGAAGCAAATCAAAACAATTCTGAGGTATCACCTCACACCTAGCAGATTGGCTAACATGACAGCAAAGGAAAGTAATGAATGCTGGAGGGGATGTGGCAAAGTCAGGACATTAATGCATTGCTGGTGGAGTTGTGAATTGATCCAATCATTCTGGAGGGCAATTTGGAACTATGCCCAAAGGATGCTAAAAGACTGTCTGCCCTTTGATCCAGCCATAGCACTGTTGGGTTTGTACCCCAAAGAGATAATAAGGAAAAAGACTTGTACAAGAATATTCATAGCTGCACTCTTTGTGGTGGCAAAAAAATTGGAAAATGACAGGATACCCTTCAGTTGGGGAATGGCTGAACAAATTGTGGTATATGTTGGTGATGGAATGCTATTGTGCTCAAAGGAATATTAAAGTGGAGGAATTCCATGGGGACTGGAACAACCTCTAGGATTTGATACAGAGCGAGAGGACCAGAACCAGGAAAACATTGTACACAGAGACTGATACACTGTGGTACAATTGAATGTAATAGACTTCTCCATTAGTGGCAGAGTAGTGATCCTGAACAACTTGGAGGAACCTACGAGAATAACCACAGAGGAAACACTGTGGGAGTAAAAACACTGAAGAAAAACAACTGCTTGAATTCATGGCTCGAAGGGATATAGTTGGGGATGTAGACTCTAAATGAACATCCTAGTGCAAACAACAACATGGAAATAGGTTCTGACCAAGCACACAAGTAAAACCCAATGAAATTGCACATGGGCTGCAGAAAGGGTGGGTGAAGAGGAGGGAAAGAAATAAAATGATTGTTGTAATGAAAACAAAAATAAAAATAAACAAAAAGAAGCAAAAAAAGAAAGGAAAGACTCCCAATTCCCCTAAATTCTGGTTCCTTTCCTTTTTTTATATTGTTCTTAATTTGTTCATATACTGTTTGTTCATATATTGCTTTTATATATTGTTTTCCTCATTAGACTGTGAGCTCCTTAAGATCAGGGATTACATTTTTTACTTCTTTTTATATGTCCAAGTCTAAGCACAGTTATTGGAATATTATAAGCCCTAATTAATATTTGACTAACCTACTCCTTCCATTTAACAGATGAATAAACTGAGGCCCAGAATGACTAAATGATCCATTCAATATTTTAGGCAGAATTAGTCTCAGAGTCAAGACTAGATAGAACCTAGATATTGTATGACCTTGTTCATTATATTTTTTTCTTGCACCACAATGTTAACCTTGAAGCAACAAATGCCCGTAAATAATGGGCCAGTCAATGTCCTTTCAGCTCTTAAAACTTAATTTTTTTTCTACTCATCACAACCGCATTTATCACATGAACAGTACATATGTTCACACCCAGGTGTTATCAGGTATTATCCCTTTACTCTATTACCCTACAGCCTTGTTTTTATTGGTTTGACTCCCATTAATCTTACCTTTAGAGGTCATACAAGAGCCAGAGATTTGGAGGGAATTATGTTTTTTCATTCACTTCAATAAACCACACACACACACAGACACAGTGTTTGTTTCCAAGCGTCTTTTATTTTATCCTTTATGACTCACAAGCTGGTCTATGGGATATTCCTTTATTTTTTAACTATTTTGCTTATTTTAAGAAAGGAAAACCTTCAACCCTAGTTATTATTTTAACCTTGGATATGGCAGAAAACACTGCTAGAAAGCAGCCTTTATAGTGTGTGTAGTGGTGCTTCAGTCTTTTTCATTTTCATCCTAGTTTCAAGGTGAAAATTTATGTCTTCTGAAGTCATGGTGATTAAAGGATATATATAAAATGTAATTCAATCATCCAACTTGAAATTTTTTAAAACAGTTTATTTGAAAAGCAACCACCTGACCTGAATTCCTTTTCCTAAACAGAGTTTAAGCTCTCTACTTCCCCACTCTGTTGTGATTCTTAAATAAGATTGAATTGCCTTCTACGGGCTTAAAAATGGCTCCAGAGTTAGAACAGAAGGCAGGCTGGACGGAAGAAAATGAAGCCATTGTGTTTTTTTTTTTTTTTAAGGCATAAATATTTTCTTTCAGACTAAAAACAAACAACAGCACTGGAGTCAGGATAACTCTTGATTATTCACAATGACAGTACCTGTCTCTTGGGGGCAAACCACTGCACCTTAGCAACCCCAGAGCTATAGACCTTTAGCTTGGCCATGGTCTTCGGAGCTAGTCACTGGCTGCTGCTCTAGCAAGAAGAGTATAAAAAGCTTCCTGCCTGAGTGAGACAGGCTTTATTTCATTGTCAAGTCCCTTTGTCTCTGGTGGATTGTGTCTATTCCTGCTGGCCTTAATGTATTGATGGCTTTAACACACTGCCTTGTCGTGTCCTCCAGCTTCTCTATATTCCCTGGGCTCTGCCTGCTTCCCTGGCTTATAACACTCCCTTCTTGGTCCTGACATCCAGGCTTTTGAATAGTTTCTAGGTTAAGACAATTCCCTCGACTTCTTCCTAAGGTCCTTGCCTAATCTTTGTCTTGGCTGTCTTAAGCATGGTTTATACTTGTCTGAGTCCTCTCCTATTTCCTTTCATTCACTATGATATAGGGAAAGTATAGAAAACTATGTCTCCAAATAGAAATCATTGTATTCTCTTTGAATTATGGACCACTTTATAGCACTTATGGAAATATACATTTTCATTGCATCTCAGGGGAAGGGAGCAGAGCTATACATATGTATCAAGGATCACTTGGGCTGCTACTATCTGAAGACTTAGTGTGTTACAATTTCCTTTTCCCCTCAAGAACATTTGTGGGTAGCTAGTCTCTCTGCTGTTGACTCAAGTTTCCCACTGATTTTATTTCCTAATTTTGGGGAATCCACAGACACTCTATTCACCAAGTCAAGTTCTTTGCTAAAATTAATCTGTCAAAAGGGATTCATTAAATATTTATGATATTCCATGCCCTGGATAAGCTCTTACTGTCTAGTAATGCTGTCATGAAAGGAAATAAAGTTAGCATCAGCTGTTTACACTTTTTGGACCTGTTTTGTCCTTTGTGTTTGCTATTATGAAAAATGTTCACAACCGTACGTTTTGCGATATATTCTAGAATTTTGCTAGAAATCAAAATCAAGTTCCCCAGACTAAAGATGAAAGATTCCACTTTCTTCCCTTTTTCTTTTTTTAAAGTGTCTTTTCCTTTTCTAGTATTTCAGTACTCATTCTCCTTATCTTTTCAAAGATCAAGTATCATTTCTCAGCAATCATATCCACTTACTCTTTTTAACATCTCTAGATGGAAGTGCATCTGGACCAAGTAAGGACAGAACTCAGTAAGTGATCTTTGACAGTCTTATTTCCTCTTTTATATTGAGTGTATTCACTTTGTGTCATCCATTTTCCCCCCTTAATCATCCAGATACTCCCTTTGGGGAAAAGTGCAAAAAAAGCTAATATATCTCTATGTTTCTATTATGTCAATTATAATCATGTTATTCACCCCAAAATTCCTTCTCTCCTTGCTCCAAGATTGTGTGTTTGTGTTTGTAAACCTAAGTGGATAGTCAAGAAGATGTGAGTTCAAATTATTTAATCTCAGACACTTACTAGGTGTGTGTATCTGGCCAAGTTATTTACTGTCTATTTGCCATAGTTTCCTCCCCAGTAAAATGAGGATAATGAGAGCACCTACCTTTCAGGGTTGTGGTGAGGATTGAATGAGATAACTATAAAGTACTTAGCACAGTGCCCCACACAAAATAAGGCCTAAAAATATTAGTTCTTAGTATTAGTGACATTCTTCTATTTCTAGTATCAATGAATAATACTTTTTTCAAATTATTTAATTGCTTTGTTAATGTATGCCAAAATCTTTTGTAATAATAGCCTTTTGGGTTTAGCTGTTGTAATCTCTGTTTTGTAGATGAGGAATCTGAATTTCAAAAAGTTGAAGTTACTTGTACAAGGTCTTATGGGTAACTGTTAGTGGCAAAGCCAGGATATTTGAACTAAATGACCTGCACAGTCACTTACATATTTAAATGTTGTGACTCCTAAGAAATTAACTCTATAGACTAGGAAAATGGTTAAGGGGGAGATTTTTGGCCCAAAGTAATATCCATTTAGTTTTACTATAGATGCCCTCTGATTTTATTCTTGCAAAATTCTTTTAAAAATAACACAAACTTTTCTCTTTGTAATGATTTATATTATAGTCAGAATTTTCCTAGGTACATGTTCCAAGCATAGAGGAGGCAAATAGCTGTACGTCTCCCCACATTCATTAAGACAAAGGAAATTAAAACATGAAAATCAAGTGATTTTTTTTAACTGGAGACATTAACTGCAAACATCATGCTTTTTTTCCACCTCTGCTATAACTTCTGGCTTGCCCTGTGTATGTTTTCTTAAATGTTAAGCTTTCTTCTCTATAATTGAGTTAGGTATAGCAAAAGAGTGTTTACTGAATTTGGTGAGAACATGAAAAACTTCTGCCAGGCAAGAAATGTGATTACTGTTAATGTCAAGCCCCCTTAGCTCCTGGTTAAAGGGATTTAAGTAATGTGATATATTGAGTGTAGCCAAGGTAGCTGTGTTTTGATCACTGTTGTTGCCTTTTTTCCCCTTCAAAATGCTTCATTTACTTCCTTTCCAATACTAATTTTATACCATCCTTGTGTACCAAAACATCCCCTCAGTAAAAAAGTTCCTAGGCCAAATGTGGTATCACTGAAAGAACACTGGGTTCAGAGACAGATGTTTAAACCCCAGCTCTGATACCTGTGCAACCTTTAACAAACTGTTTATCTTCTTTGGATCCTATTCTTATCTTTATAAAATGTTTAGACTAGGCAATTTCTGAAATTCCTTATGCAGAAGCTCTAAATCTAGGATTCTATGATAGGTTGAAGTAAAAATTCTATAGACGGCCAGTCAAAGGGATATAATTGGCACTAAGATAGGCATCTTTATGGTTGGTGGGGAGAATGGACCTGAAAAATAAATAGTGGCTTCATGTTGTCTCTTCTCATGTGAAACTAATGATCCCATTGAAACCAAAGGAATGACAGTTCAGATCTAACACAGCTATAGCTCTAGCAGAGTCAAAATTCATGAAACCTGGCATACAATGATTAGATTAGAATCATATAATTTTAGAGAGGAAAATAAAGTTGTAGGTAACCTACTCTATCTCCCTTACTTTGTAGATGAGGATCGTGGGGCCAGAATTAGATGGTAAAAACAGTTTGAAAGGCGGTGAGACTATTACCTAGATTTTCTGACTTCTGCTCAGATGAGTTTTTCAGAAACGTAGGTAGCTGATTTTAGTTTTTAATCATTATGCTTTGAATAATGGGAATTTGTAGAGATCAAAATATTATTGTGCAAAAAATGATAACCAGAATAATCACACACAAAAAAACATGGAAAATACAAAGTGAAGTGAGCAGAACCAGGAGAATGATGTACACAGATACAGTAATAATGTATGATGATCAACTGTGAATGATGTAACTATTTTCAGTAATGCAAGGATTCAAGAAAACACCCAGAGACTCAGGACAAAAAAAAAAGACTATGAATCATCAAAGAAGAAATTGATGGACTCTGAAGACAGATTGAAGTGTAGCATTTTTTTTCATTGCCTTCATGAATTTTTAATACTATAATACTATATATGTATATATAATTTATATATATATTTAATACTATAATATAATATATATACTATATATATACTATAATACTATAACATATATACTATATATATGTTTAATACTATAATACTATATATATATAAGTATATTCTTTTACATGATGAACATGAATATATACATAGTTTGATAGGACATAATTTTATCATATTGCCTTCCACTTCAGGAGAAGTGAAGGATACAAGAGAGGTAGAGAACTTGGATAGCAAAATGTCAGAAAATGATTATTACAAATTTTATCTACATGTAATTTGGGAAAATATTAAAAAAGAAAAGTAAATAAATGACTGTTCCTAGGGAAGGACTGAAATTGTCACAGAATTTTAATGTTTTTGATTCCATGACCAACCTGCTGTCAAATATGCCTCACTTTTTTACCTTAATATTTTTAACATTAAAGACAAACAAAATTGGGGAAGAGATCAAATACATAAGGTGGGATTAAACCCCCCAAAATTGCAATTAGAATTGTTATGGTAAATATTTATTTTATTTTTAAATAATAATTCTTTGTTCTTATTGATCTATGAATGTTAATTCAATTTGATAAGCATTTATTAAATACCTATTGGGTGCTAGGCACTGCACTGAGTGTATGTTTGTGGTTGTGTGTACATGAGAGAAAGAGAGCATAGATGGCTACTCACTTTCATTCCCATGGATTTTACCTTCAATGATGTATCATAGATTTATAAGATCATTGGGGACAGCTGGGTGTTTCAATGGATTGAAAGTTAGACCTAGAGATGGGAGGTTCTAGGTTCAAATGTGGCCTCAGGCACATCCTAGCTGTGTAACCCTGGGCAAGTCACTTAATCCTCATTTCCTAGCCCTATGACTCTTCAGCCTCAGAACCAATACATTGTATTGGTAAGGGTTTTTTAAAAAATAATGATAGGATCTTTAATTCAGAACTGAAAGAAAAATTAGAGGGCTTATAGCAAGCAGTGTCCTTTCTTCTTACACATGAGGGAACTAAGGCAAGTGCACAAGAGAGTAAATACTCAGGATGCAACAACTGGTGTTGAGCATATAAACCACAAATCCAACCATTTCTTCTCGGTGCTAATATTCTCCTGGAAAGAAATAACCTATCCATAGACAGAGGGAAACAAGACAGGGTAGTTAGGGGAGAGCACTAATGATGGTGAAAGTCTGCATATAAGAGTTGATGTGAGCTAAACCTTGAAGAACACTAAGGCTTCCAAGACACTGAGGTGAGGGAGAGAATATTTCCGGCTTAATTAGAATAAAAAATAACTTACTGAAGAATAAATTTTTTAGGGAATAAGGGTGGAGGGCTCTGAAATGTGCATAATTGCACACTCATCTTAAGTATTATTTCAAAAGTGATATGACTGCACAGAATGTCATAGATGCCCCCTTTTCCTGGCTTAATCTCATTGTATGAGAGCCATTGATTCAGGAGTCAATTTAATTATTAAATAGCTAATTAATAATTAATTAAAATTATTCAGGGACTTCAATAGTAGATGAACTAAGAACCAGCAATAGGTATACACTCAACATGATACTGAAAATAGCAAGTTATCATGAACACGAAGATTCTGATATGAACCCCAGAGATGTGCACATACTTTGAAACTGGTAGCACATATCTAGCCCAAAGTAGTATGTTACTCTTATGTTTCAAGGATATTTATCATAAACTCAGTTACGGATTACTTTTTTGACCATTATCCATATTTTTCAAGATTCTTACAAAAAGTTTGAACAATAAGTCAGCAAATTAATGATGCATTATCTCCTGATACCAGGAGCCAGGTGTTGTGTTTTTAGCAGAAAGGGCTAGATTAATGTCATTTCACCCACAAGGAGTTCAGAATCAATTTCAATGCTAATCAGTGGTTGAAAGAATAGATTAGTTGTGCATTAAAGCCATTAACCTTTCCAACACCACCTCTGTATGGGGCTCCCTACTGAGGCACAAGAGGATGGGGGCCATAGCAGAGTGCAATAGAAACACCAAACTGATGAGCACTAGTCTGTTTTGGAATGGATCAAGTTGGGGCAAAACAAATCCCCACTGAATTCCCAGTTTACAAAATTTAGAGGACAATTCTAATGATTGAAGGTCTCCCTTCCTATTTTTTATTTCTTTAAGACAGTCTTGTGCAGTGGACAGGGAGCTATTCTCCAAGACTGCAAAACTTGCCTCCCTCTGCCATTTACTGGGTATGTACATCTCAGCACAGCTCAATATCTCAGTGTCCGAGAGAAATTTCTAAGACTAGAAGAGAAGGTACCCACTCTGCACTGATGGAGGAAGCTGTCAGGTTGTTGTTGCCTACACTGATGAAATTGCTGGCCTAGTCTAACCAAAGAACTAATAATATAAAAATACAAAGATGATAGGATCATATAGAGCAGGGAATACAACTTAAGCTTTTGGGACATGGGAAAAAAAGACTCCAACATGAATTGAAGTCCTGCCTTTGGCATATAATAATTGTGTGATGTTGGGCAAGTCACTTAAAATCATTATGCCTTTAGGACTTTCATTCCTTTTTTTGTTAAAAACTAATCAATGGATTTCAAAATGTGAGAATTGGAAGAGAACTCTATGCTCATCTACTCCAAATTATATGTGAAAGGAATCCCCACTATAAGGCTAGAAATGCTAGTACAGTCAATGCTTAAAGGTCTCCATGGAGAGGAAACTCTTATGCAAATGTCTAATTGTAAGGAAAATTATTCTGCAATTAAGATAAAAAAATAGGTTACAGAGTCCTTGTACAAATTCCATTCGCTATTCCTCAATCAATTATCTGTGTCCAAATAAAACAATTCTAAATTTTTATTGCCCATTTATCATCTTTGTTGATATCTCCTAGTGACTGTATGTACTTTCACAAATTGCCTCCACAACTAATATGTGAGTCCCCCCAAAGAGAAGAGAGACCATCTTTTGTGCTTTTGTATCCATTTTACTTAGCAGAGTACCTGTTGCATACTGACTAGCATGTCCACCTGGATTTTCTGAACTAATTTGATAGGATTTTCTAAATGGTAGTTCACCATTTTTCAAGTTCAGGACAATTATCAACCAGAAACAATAGCAAAAACATAACCAATAACACTACAAAAACAAAAATCTTAAGGATTTCTCATTTGATCTATGTTAGCATTTTCCCATTTATATCATTTGTAAGCCATCAAATATTTGTTACGTATCTTTGAATGTTTCATAGCTACAAAATTCATACTCAGTGGAACAAAGTTTTGTGGGATTCATCAGATTTTGCAGTAGAAATGCACATTTTGGCACATATATTTAAAAATGCTGATTCTTATTGGCCACTGCATAGCTTCTTAGAATTTAGGATCAGTCCTGTGCCATGGCATTGACTTACAGAATCTTATAATTCTAAGAAATCCTAGATGACAAGATAGATAATTTCTCTTAATCTCAGTTTTTCTTCTAAGAAATGATGGACCTAAAAGTAAGAAGGAACCTATTATGCTATGCTGTCCAGGAAACTTATTCATCAAGACCATTCCTTTCTGGACACACTCTGTTTCTGTTCTTAAAACATGGCACCTAGAGCTGAGTTGTGGACTCAATGTAAGCTGCCCTAAATAGAGGATATCATGATCTTCTCTTTCCTTCAGAGCACTAAATACCTCCATGCATTCAAAGAGAGCCTTATTATTTTCATCTAACACACACAAATTTAGATTCTAAGTCACTAAAATACATGTAATTTTTGCACAAAAACTTTAGGCTGATGACACAAACCTCATTCTGCTGTGAAGTTAGTTGTGAAGTTTGTATTAAAATTTACATTTATTTTCCTAAAATCATTTTTCAATCACACCAACTCTTAATGACCCTTTGGGGTACTTTCTTGGCAGAGATACTGGAGTGGTTGGCTTTTTCCTTCTCTATCTCATTTTTTTAAGAGTTCTTGTAACCTTTATTGTTCTTCTACTTCTTCTTTTTTTTTAATATATTTTATTTGATCATTTCCAAGCATTATTCGTTAAAGATCATTTTCTTTTCCTCCCCCCCACCCCCCATAGCCGACGCGTAAGTCCACTGGGCATTAGATGTTTTCTTGATTTGAACCCATTGCTTTGTTGATAGTATTTGCACTAGAGTGTTCATTTAGAGTCTGTCCTCTGTCATGTCCCCTC
The DNA here is from genome assembly GCF_027887165.1 of Monodelphis domestica. Classification (NCBI taxonomy): domain Eukaryota; kingdom Metazoa; phylum Chordata; class Mammalia; order Didelphimorphia; family Didelphidae; genus Monodelphis; species Monodelphis domestica. The sequence goes on along the minus strand of NC_077231.1, from coordinate 68,822,543 downwards.
AACCTCTGTATTCAGGCAGTTGCTTTTCCTCGGTGTTTCCACTCCCATAGTTTATCCTTTGCTTATGAATGGTGTTTTTTTCTCCTGGATCCCTGCAAGTTGTTCAGGGACATTACACTGCCACTAATGGAGAAGTCCATTACGTTCGATTATACCACAGTGTATTAGTCTCTGTGTACAATGTTCTCCTGGTTCTGCTCCTCTCACTCTGCATCACTTCCTGGAGGTTGTTCCAGTCTCCATGGAACTTCTCCACTTTATTATTCCTTTTAGCACAATAGTACTCCATCACCAACATATACCACAGTTTGTTCAGCCATTCCCCAATTGATGGGCATCCCCTCGTTTTCCAGTTTTGGGCCACCACAAAGAGCGCAGCTATGAATATTTTTGTACAAGTCTTTGTGTCCATTACCTCTTTGGGGTACAAACCCAGCAGTGCTATGGCTGGGTCAAAGGGTAGATATTCTTTTGTCGCCCTTTGTGCATAGTTCCAAATTGCCCTCCAGAAAGGTTGGATCAATTCACAACTCCACCAGCAATGAATTAATGTCCCTACTTTGCCACATCCCCTCCAGCATTCATTACTTTCCTTTGCTGTCATGTTAGCCAATCTGCTAGGTGTGAGGTGATACCTCAGAGTTGTTTTGATTTGCATCTCTCTGATTATAAGAGATGTAGAGCACTTCTTCATGTGCTTGTTAATAGTTTTGATTTCTTTATCTGAGAACTGCCTATCCATGTCCCTTGCCCATTTATCAATTGGAGAATGGCTTGATTTTTTGTACAATTGATTTAGCTCATTATAAATATGAGTAATTAAACCTTTGTCAGAGGTTTCTATGAAGATTTTTTCCCAATTTGTTGTTTCCCTTCTGATTTTAGTTATATTGGTTTTGTTTGTACAAAAGCTTTTTAGTTTGATGTAGTCAAAATTATTTATTTTACATTTTGTGATTCTTTCTATATCTAGCTTGGTTTTAAAGGCTTTCCCCTCCCAAAGGTCTGACATGTATACTATTCTGTGTTTACCCAATTTACTTATGGTTTCCTTCTTTATGTTTAAGTCACTCACCCATTTTGAATTTATCTTGGTGTAGGGTGTGAGGTGTTGATCTATTCCTAGTCTCTCCCACACTGTCTTCCAATTTTCCCAGCAGTTTTTATCGAATAGTGGATTTTTGTCCCAAAAGCTGGGATCTTTGGGTTTATCGTATACTGTCTTGCTGAGGTCGCTTTCCCCCAGTCTATTCCACTGATCTTCCTTTCTGTTTCTTAGCCAGTACCAAATTGTTTTGATGACTGCTGCTTTGTAATATAGTTTTAGGTCAGGGACTGCAAGGCCCCCATCGTATGTGTTTTTTTTCATTATTTCCCTGGATATCCTTGATCTTTTGTTCTTCCAAATGAACTTTGTTATGGTTTTTTCTAAATCAGTGAAGAAGTATTTTGGTAGTTCAATGGGTATGGCACTAAATAGATAAATAAGTTTGGGTAGGATGGTAATTTTTATTATATTGGCTCGTCCTATCCATGAGCAGTTAATGTTTTTCCATTTGTTCAGGTCTAGTTTTAGTTGTGTGGCGAGTGTTTTGTAGTTGTGTTCATATAGTTCCTGTGTTTGTCTTGGGAGATAGATTCCTAGGTATTTTATTTTGTCTAAGGTGATTTTGAATGGGATTTCTCTTTCTAGTTCTTGCTGCTGAGCTGTGTTGGAGATATATAGAAAAGCTGATGATTTATGTGGGTTTATTTTGTATCCTGCAACTTTGCTAAAGTTGTTGATTATTTCAATTAGCTTTTTGGTTGAATCTCTAGGATTCTTTAAGTAGACCATCATGTCATCCGCAAAGAGTGATAACTTGGTCTCCTCCTTGCCTATTTTGATGCCTTCAATTTCTTTATCTTCTCTAATTGCTACTGCTAGTGTTTCTAGTACAATGTCAAATAGTAGGGGTGATAATGGGCATCCTTGTTTCACTCCTGATCCTATTGGGAATGCATCTAGTTTATCCCCATTGCAGATGATATTAGCTTTTGGTTTTAGATATATACTGTTTATTATTTTTAGGAATGACCCTTCTATTCCTATGCTTTCTAGTGTTTTTAATAGGAATGGGTGTTGTATTTTATCAAAGGCTTTTTCTGCATCTATTGAGATAATCATGTGGTTCTTGCTAGTTTGCTTGTTGATGTGGTCAATTATGTGGATGGTTTTCCTAATGTTGAACCAGCCCTGCATCCCTGGTATGAATCCTACTTGATCATGGTGAATGATCCTTCTGATCACTTGCTGGAGTCTTTTTGCTAGTATCCTATTTAAGATTTTTGCATCTATATTCATTAGGGAGATTGGCCTATAGTTTTCTTTCTCTGTTTTTGACCTGCCTGGTTTTGGAATCAGTACCATGTTTGTGTCGTAAAAAGAGTTTGGTAGAACTCCCTCTTTGCTTATTATGTCAAATAGTTTGTATAGTATTGGGGTTAACTGTTCTCTGAATGTTTGATAGAATTCACAGGTGAATCCATCAGGCCCTGGGGATTTTTTCTTAGGAAGTTCTTTGATGGCTTGATGGATTTCAATTTCTGATATGGGATTATTTAAGAATTCTATTTCCTCTTCTGGTAGTCTAGGCAGTTTGTATTTTTGTATATATTCATCCATTTCTCCTAAATTGGTGTATTTGTTGCCATATAATTGGACAAAGTAATTTCTAATGATTGCCTTAATTTCCTCCTCATTGGAGGTGCTGTCCCCCTTTTCATCTTTAATGCTGTGAATTTGCTTTTCTTCCTTCCTTTTTTTAATTAGATTGACCAGTACTTTGTCTATTTTGTTTGTTTTTTCAAAGTACCAGCTTCTTGTCTTATTTATTAAATCAATAGTTCTATCACTTTCGATTTTATTAATTTCTCCCTTAATTTTTAGGATTTCTAATTTGGTTTTCTGCTGGGGGTTTTTAATTTGATCGCTTTCGAGTTTTTTCAATTGCATTTCCAATTGATTGATCTCTGCTCTCCCTTGTTTGTCAATATAAGCTTTCAGGGATATGAATTTGCCTCTGATTACCGCTTTGGCTGCATCCCAAAAGGTTTGAAAGGATGTTTTGCCATTGTCATTTTCCTTGATGAAATTATTAATTGTTTCTATGATTTCTTCTTTAACTAAACGGTTTTGGAGTATCATATTGTTTAATTTCCAATTGGTTTTAGATTTCGTTTTCCATGTACCATTACTAATCATTATTTTTATTGCCTTGTGATCTGAGAAGGCTGCATTCATTATTTCTGCTTTTTTTGCATTTGTGTACTATGTTTCTGTGACCTAATGTATGGTCAATTTTTGTGAATGTGCCATGTGGTGCTGAGAAGAAGGTGTATTCCTTTTTATCCCTATTTATTTTTCTCCATATGTCTATTAATTCTAATTTTTCTAAGATTTCATTCACTTCTTTTACCTCTTTCTTATTTATTTTTTGATTTGATTTATCTAAATTTGATAATGGTTGGTTTAAGTCTCCCACTAGTATGGTTTTATTGTCTATTTCTTCCTTCAATTCGCCTAGTTTCTCCATTAGAAATTTGGGTGCTATATTATTTGGTGCGTACATGTTGATTAATGATATTTCCTCGTTGTCTAGAGTCCCTTTTAACAAAATATAATTACCTTCCCTATCCCTTTTGATAAGGTCTATTTTTGCATTGGCTTTATCAGATATCATGATTACCACTCCTGCCTTCTTTCTATCAGTTGAGGCCCAGAAGGTCTTACTCCATCCTTTAATTCTGACCTTGTGGGTGTCAACCCGCCTCATGTGTGTTTCTTGAAGACAACATATGGTAGGGTTTTGGATTCTGATCCATTCTGGTATTCGTCTACGTTTTATGGGTGAGTTCATCCCATTCACGTTCAAAGTTATGATTGTCATTTGTGGACTCCCTGGCATTTTGATTGCCTTCCCTAATTCTAACCTTTTCTTCTTTGGCTCTACCTTTTAGTCCAGTGATTTACTTTGAATCAGTGCCCCTTGTCCCCTCCCTTGATGTTTCCCTTTTTAGTCCCTCCCTTTTTCTTCCCTCCCCCTCCCCCCCTCTCTTTCCCTCCCTTTTTGTTCTCCCTCTCCCCTTCCCCACCTTGGTTTTCCCTTCTCCTTACCCTTGTTGGGTAAGATAGAATTCAAGATCCCAATGGATCTGGATGTTTTTCCCTCTCAGAATTGATTTCCCTGAGATTGAGGTTTAAGTAAACCCCCCCCCCCCTCTCTTCCTCTCCTTCTTATAGGAGTTTTCTTCCCCTCCCCTTCCCATGTGAATCTTTGTGTGAGAACCATTATTCTATTTGGTCTTTCTTTACCCCCTATTTATACATTACATTTTCCCCATATGTTAGTATACATAGATTGATATAAGTGTAGTCCTTATAGAAGAGAGTTTGAGTAAAAGAAGAAGATAACATTTTTCCCCTTTCCTTAATATTTACCTTTTCAGGTATTCCTTGCTCTTTGATTTTCGGTATCAAACTTTCCACAGAGCTCTGGTCTTTTCTTTGCAAAAAGTTGGAAGTCTTCTATTTTGTTGAATGCCCATACTTTCCCTTGGAAGTATATAGTCAGTTTTGCTGGGTAGCTGATTCTTGGTTGGAGACCCAGCTCTCTTGCCTTTCTGAAGATCATGTTCCATGCCTTACGATCATTCAGAGTAGAACTTGCAAGGTCTTGTGTGACCCTGATTGGTATTCCTTTATATCTAAATTGTCTTTTTCTGGCTTCCTGTAGGATTTTTTCTTTTGTTTGATAGCTTTGGAATTTGGCAATTATTTTCCTGGGAGTTGTCTTTTGGGGATTTTGTGTAGAAGGTGTTCTGTGAGGTCTGTCAGTGGCTGTATTGCCCCCTTGTTCTAGAATCTCTGGGCAATTTTCTTTGATTATATCTTGTATCACCATGTCCAGTTTGGTGTTTATTTCTGGCTTTTCTGGGAGTCCAATTATTCTTAAATTTTCTCTTCTCCCTCTATTTTCCAGATCTATCACCTTGTTGGTGAGATATTTTATGTTCTCTTCTAATTTCTTGGTGTTTTGGCTTTGCTTTATTAGTTCTTGCTTTAAAGCCTGGTTTTCTTTTACAGTTTGGTCAAACTGCTTTTGTAGATGCATGAATTTCTTTTGCATTATTTCCCACTTTTCCTCCCAGAGGGCTTCCATCTTTTTGGTCATTTCTGATTCAAATTCTTCATGGGTTTGTGGAGAGTTTCTATTTCCTTTGGAAGATTTTGGAGAATTTTCTTGTATATCTTCTTCTATCTGCTCTGTATTTTGTATTTTGGCTCCATAGAATGTGTCCAAAGTCGCCCCTTTCTTCTTATTTTTCTTGGTATTTTGGGGCTTCTGTGCTTCTGTGGAGTTTGTCATCTCTGAATGTGGAGGATTAGCTTTTCTTATCTCTGTCTGGTGATCAGAGGCTTTAGTCCTGGGCAGATGTTGGTTCTACGAGCTTTCCCTGGGTTAAACTGAATATTCCTCACTGGAACTGGAATGGAAGGGTCGGACCACGAGGCCACATTCTCCCCCCCCCCCCCCTCCCGCTCGCTTTCTGGAAGTTGCGTTCAGAATCGCTGGCCGTGAGGCTGTTTCGTCGGCCTGCAGGGGGGATGTGCTGCAGCTTTCCCAAGCTCTGAGGGCAAGGACTTTCACTGAGACTTGGATAGCAGGATCCAGCCCGTGAGGCTGTCTTGCCCGCCCTGAGGGTTGCTCTTGTTTAGACCAGCTCTCTGCAGTGGAAGCCCCAGGCAGTAACTTTCACTGGGACTCGGGTAGAAAGCCCTGAGGGTTCTGCTCTCTGAGCCCTGCCGGGCTGCGGCTTCCGGGAGCCTTGGACTCTGCGCTCCTACCCCTGAGGTCCGAGTGATCTCGGGTTCTGGCTTTTGAGGGGAGCCGTACCTTTTGAACCGGGTCCAGGTCCAGGAGGAGGGTTCCCAGGGTCTGTGCTGTTGATCGTTTTGAATTTCGGCGCCTTAGGAGCTTCTAGTTTGAGATCGGTCGGGAAGGGTTTTCCGGAGATCTGAGCTTTAGCTTTCTCTAAGCCGCCATCTTCTGTTCTTCTCTATCGCATTTTAAAAGATGAGGGAACTGAAACTAGGAGGGCTAAGCCATTTGCCCAGGGTCACACAGCTAGTAAGTGTCTGAGACTACATTTGAGCTAGTTGTCTCTTGACTTGAGAGGCAGCATTCTATCCACTGTACCACCTTACTACCCAGAACTTTATATTTACTCCCCATTAAATTTTATCTTATTTGATTCAGCTCATTATTAAAATATATTGAGAAAGTTTTCATTCTGAATGTCATTTAACTGTTTAATACTATCTACAAATCTGAGAATACTTTACCAAATGAATTTTAAAAAGTTGAATGACTGATAGAAGAAGTATACATTCATAGAAGCATTCTAATAGAAGTTATTCTTCAATTCTTTATTGTTTCCTTGCTGTTATGACTAGGTCCAGTAATTCATCCAGTTTCAAACTGATATAACTATCATAGTTACAAACAAAATTTCACATCTTGCCCACAAAATTGGCTTGAAAGTTTCCTCAGTCCTTGTTACCTTAATATGATATCTCATCTCCCTACCTGAAGGTCTCAGACATCTGAAAGAAATTTTCATACTATTATTTTTAAAATTTGTATTATAGACAGAAACTCATATAGAGCCCTGAATTTGGATTCAGAGGTCCCAAGCTTAAAATCCCAGCTCTGCTCCTTGACACCTCAATCACCTTTGGCAATCTCTCTTCTCTAAGCAGTTATTTATTTATAGTTTGACAAATTAGTTTGATTTCAATGCTGAAGGTCAATTTCAATTACGTCTTTGATACTAAGATTCTATATCTTCTTTTACTATATTATAAGGTGAAAGGCCAAAACTTCTTTTTCTCAGAACTTCCCTTTTCTTTATTCATCTTCCTTGCCTTTGCTTCACTCTCAGAACTGCCTTGAACTGAGTCATGTAGGTAAATATCATAGAAAATAAAATTTGAATCCATGACTCTGTGGTATGAGAGACTAAATTGTAATCATTTGGAGTGAAAGAATGTTGAATTTGGAGTCAAAGAATCTTAGTTTGAATTTCAGTGCTGCCATTTGCTCAGTGAAACATCTGAAAAAATTCTTTAACTTTCTGGAACTCATATTCCCCATTTGGTTCCTTAAAATGAGAAGATTAACTATATTTCCTGTAACATCCTCATTAAACTCTAAATCAATGATTCTTTTACTCTAATAGTTTCAATTCTATAATGCATTCCAAAATGTTCAAGAATACCAATTTTATAGATGAAAAATAATTGAAAAGAAAGTGACTTTCCATAGGTTGGGTGATGACTTAACAATTCATACTATATTAATGAAATGGAAAATGCAATTCAGTAAGAAATGAATGTGAATAATTCAAGAATATGAAAAGATTTGTAAGAACTGATACAGAGTAAATTGAGCAGGATTAGGAGAAAAATATACACTACAATTGTAACAACATCAATGGAAACTTTAAAAAGAAAGTCAAACTGAGTAATTGTTTCAGGTAATCTTCATCCAGGAGAAGAAAGGAAATTCATCCCCATATTTTCAACAGAAGGCAGGAGATGATAATTACAAAATGGTGCATATATTTTCAAATACTATCATTAGCATTTTGATTACCTTTTTGGAGGGAAGGATTTCAAGGGAAGGCTCAATATGGTGGTTAAAACTAAACATGATTAATGTAAAAAGAAATTTAATTAACTTACTTAAAAATAATAGCTTAATTAAATTGTGATTAATTATTGAATGTGTTATATATATGCATATATATATACATATATATATATATACTTATTCACTTTTCCTTTTATTTTCCTATGATGCAATGGAACTAGCATTGACTGGATTTATAAGACATGATTTCAAACTTCATTTATAATCCTTACTTGATTTGACATGCCACTTAACCTCCCTAGGCTTCAGTTTCATTTTCTTTCTTTTTTTTAATGAAACAGACTCAATGATTTCAGTGATCTAAACTTAAAAACTGATGATCAACTCCTGCTAGATACAAGGTGTTATTTTGCCTTCATCTAAAGTAAAGTTTAACAGATGCATTAGTATTAAGTAGAAGATATTTGTGTTAGTCTGGCTTAAGTTGGGTTATAATAGAGAAAGAATAACTCCATTCATCAGTAACATGTCATTATTTTTTAGAATTCATACACAGGAATATAAGGACCTTTAGTTAAACCCCAAAAGTATATTCAGTGTAACCATTATTTGATTCAATATGTCTAACCAGTAACATATGAATAAAAGATATATTTCTTTGACTCTGGAGTCATACATGAGTATTCTCTTTAGCAAATTATAAATGCATAGCCTGGAACCTTTCTAGTACAACTGTGATACATTTTTTCATGAGATTTATTTCTTAAGATTAATCCGGCATAAGAATGCAAATAATTTCCATTTGCAATTTAAATTAACCTTGAATTTAGTTTTAAGGTTAATTGTTATATTTCTTTAAATAGCAACGTGGGGGGAAGGTAACAAATGAACTGAATATCCTTCTCATTTTTAATCATTTAAGATTTCTACTCTATACAAGCACATAAAGTAGACAATGAGTTTTGTAACTAAGAAAAAAAATCTCATAACCTTGAACCAATCCTCCAGGGACTTGGACTTTTAATTGTTGTTATTCTTTTATTCATAAAAAAATATTCAATCAAATTGACATGATGATGATACATGAACATAAGCTGTTTTATTCTTGGTACTTAATCTTTTTTATTGTTGGGACAATCAATGATGATAAATGATTCAACTCAATTAGTTTCAAAAAAGGAGAGATTTTATACTAAATTACTAAAGGAATTTCTATTTTTTAGCTAAATGTTTCACTTCTGTGTTCTTTGCTTCATCATGCAAACTATATTCAAGTACAAACTTTGGTAACAAATGACCTAGGTCTAGCTTTTGATTAGGGAAGTACTTTGTAGAATTGTTAGAATATTTGACCTGCACTTAATAGATAGAATTAAATCATTTCGCTAAAGCTTACTATTAATATGATCCTGGGCAAGTCACAACTTCCCTGCAGCTCAGTATCCATATTTGAATAATAATCTTAGTTTTTAAGATTTTTCTGAAGGTCACATGAGATAATTTACATAATTGATATTGAACTGGTTCTATAGTTTGATTCATTTAAGGAACTTCCAGTGAAGCAACTTCCTCTACCAATAGTTTACATCACTTCTCTAATTTTTATTATTGGAGAGTAATCAAGAGATTTTCAGAAGTAAAATACACATAGATGTATTTTATATAATCCAGGGCTCAAGCCAAGGCATTTTCAGAAGAATCTTCTTTTAATTGGAGACATTAAGAGGAAAAGAAACTCTGGGTTTACAGCTCTTATCATTTAATGGAATAGCAGCCTTTCTATGTTCTGCTGATACCCCAAATTTTGGTACTTAAGAACATCAATAGGAATTTTTAACCAATTGTCACAAACATATACATATATATTTATCAATATCTACATATATAATAAACCCAATGCATACACACATGCACAAATACATGTATTTTATATATGTCTCTCTGTAAAATGTTTATTTCTTGACAAGTCACTAATAACTCAGACCAAAGGAGGATCTGGCTTCTCTCAGAAGAGTCCCATGGCGAAGGCAGGCATCTCCACAGAACTTCTTCCACGTTCTAAGATAATCTATGGAGTCACCCACCAAAGCATTGTATCACTCCTGTCAGATAGATATGCGTGTTGAAAAACTTGAATTATGTTCTATTTTCATGATTTTCATTTCTATAGCCAATAAAAAGAAAACGTTCTGGCATTCAAAATTCAATGTGATTTGGTAATGCTTTATTGAGTTGTTAGTTTAAAATAATCTATGATTCTCCAAGCAATAGAGTGTATATATAATAATGTATATATGCATCTGTGTGTATTTGTGTATATTTATGTGTACATACATGTATATACATAGTTCTTAACATTTTGATTTCTTCAATAGTAGTATGTTTTTATGTTCTTGAAATTATTAAATTTTACCTAATATATATTCAAACAGTATTTTATAAAAAAAGAAAAAATGAATTATGCTATGTATGCAAAATACCACATTACAAATAGGAATAACTAGACTAAAGTCTTGTAGCTAGTTGGTGCAGTGGATAGAGTCTTAAGTCTAGAGATTGGAAGACCTGAGTTCAAATTTGTTCTCAGTAACTTAATTGCTATATGACCCTGGGCAGGTCATTTAACCCTGTTTGTGTCAGTTTCTTCACATGTAACAATGAGCTGGAGAAGGAAATGGTAAACTACTCTAGTGTTTTGCCAAGAAAACCTTAAATTGTGCCATGGGGAGTCAGACACAATTGAAGCAATTGCATGGCCAAAAAATGAAATAAAGAAGAAAAGGTTTGTAATCCTATTTTAACAATTTACTGCATGAATATGGGCAAGTTATTTAAGAGCAAGTAACTGTTCTTTGAGCAGTTTAATCATCTGTAAAATGGTGACAATAGACCTACCACTTATATCACTCATGGTTATTATGAGTCTCATATAAGAAAATGTTATGTAAAAGTGCTCTTCAGGATTTAAGGTCCTTTATAACTGTGAGTTGTCATCATAGTTGTTATTATTTTATCACTTCTCATTAAAAAGGGTTTTTAATCAATTCACATGAAAACCTTCCTGGGATAATTTGCTATCCCATTGTTATTCCTGCATACTCCATATCCTTGAAGATCTACTATTCTATGCTTTCTTAGTTGAGCACATTTTCTCTATTTTTTAAAACAATATTTTAGCTTTCATGGGCTCCCATCACTGCTATGAACTGACACGAGATCTCTTGAGTTCTTTTACTACATAGTGTACTCTGTAGATGTGCTACCACTGCAATGAGGAGAAATGTGCTCCTCTATAGTTGTTAGAGGCTAGAAAATCTGTCTTCAAGTCCCACTTCTCTACCTACTGACTAGGTGACCTTGGACAACATTTGGTACCCTAGAAAACTGCTCTGTCTACACTCTTAGGGTGCTAGTTGCAGAAAATGTGCTGCTTTGACATGTGAAATTTCCTCAGCTAGGAGATCCCTATAACAGTGAACTCACAAAAGCAATCTCTACCCCTTAGTGAAAGTTCAAAACATTATTGCAGAGATGGATAAATAATTGCTTTTTGTAGTTGATTCAAAGTATTGGGATGTAAGTATATCTCCTGTTGGCTCATTGAACATATCTTCAGTATGACTTCAATAACAGATAGGATGGCAGGAATGATCTGTACCTTATTCTGTTCCCACACGGTGTTGAATTTTTCTACTACATCTCTATATCTTGAAAACTTTGTGCTTCACACTGCTTCATGATTGTAAGTATTTCATCAGCACTGCATTGCTCTGCGACTTAGAGCTGAGAGCAGTAGTGATAAAAAGCAGCATGAATCCCTTACTCATAACTGGTAGGATGTGTTTTCAATTTTCTTGTGATAGGACAGGCATATATTGAAAGTGTTCATGTCTTGACTCCTAATTTATTACCCATTCCATATCCTGGTGGCTATTATAAATCTACATTCCTCCAGGACATTTTTCTTCCTTCCTTAATCAGTTCAGTGGCCAGCTCATAGGCTTTCTTTCCAGCTCAAGTCCTGCACTAATACTAGAAAACTTCAACATACTTAAGTATCTCCCAGTTGCTTAATTTACCCAAGTCCCTTGGCTTATTCCTCTACCTGAAGTCAGATATACACAAGGATAGTCATCACCCTCATTTCCATATCAACCCTCCAAATTCCCCTTACATCAACAAGAACACTGACATTTTTCCATCTCATTACAGTCTCTTATTTTTCCATCGTTACATTCGCCTTAGTCTTCCCAACTTTATTCTTTATCTTAACTATCAACCTTAATCGTGACAATCCTTTTACACTTTAGCTCTTTCCTTGGACATTGCATCTACTGTGGTTATATTCTTCTCTTTTGCTAACCTTGATCCTTAGAGCATTAGTTTAATACTGTTCTTTTTACTTGAACCCCTTTAGTCATCTCCACTCAGGCACTGGCAGATTGCCTCTGTAGATAACAAAACATATACATACATACACACACACACATATATATATATAAATATATATATACATATATAAAAAGAGTGGTGGATATATATACATCTATATATATTTTATATTGTTATTGTTGCTGCTGCTGTTCCTATTTGGTTGTCTTAAATCTTTTTGATCTCATTTGGGGTTTGATTTTCTTGGCAAAGAAACTGGAATGGTTTGCTGTTTTCTTCTCTGGCTCATTTTATAGATGAGGAACTAAAGCAAAGAGGGTTATGTGATTTGCCCAGGATCACAGAGATATTCAATATCTGGGCTGTATTTGAACTCAGGAAGATGAGTCTTCCTGACTCCAGATCCAGTGTTCTATCCAATTCATCACTAGTCACCCACTTCATCTCTACTAGATTGAATTATTTAGAGTTAGAAGCCAGATTTGAACTAAGGAAGATGAGTCTTCCTGATTCCAGGATCAGCCTAGCTGTCCTTCCACAACTACTACTATACCATCGGTGAATGAGAAAGTTACCCAACCAGGCTTGCTTAGGTACACTACAAATTTATCTTATCTAATCCCTACTGTACTCTCACTATAACAAGGACATCTTTTTACACCTTCCTATGTGAATCTTTGAATCCTCCCAGTAGGTTTTCCAAACATTTTCTTCTTTTCTCAGTACCTCTTCCCCTCATCCTTACAAATGACAATATCACCTAATAATTTGTCAAGGACTTTGGAGCAATTTGCAATAAGCTTACTCTTCTCTTATGTCATCCCAATGATGTCATCCCTAACTATTTTCTCTTTCACTGTAGTTTCTGAAGAAGATGTGAACTATTTGTCAATACTAATGAAAACTGAAACACATTGTTTCCAACTTATAACTTTCTATTGGCCAGCATTTCAATGTTGTTATTTTTTTGGTTTACTCATGTCTGACTGTTCATTTTGCCATTTGGGGTTTTCTTTTTTTTTAATAATATTTCATTTGATCATTTCCAAGCATTATTCATTAAAGACAAAGATCATTTTCTTTTCCTCTCCCCCTAAACCCCATAGCTGACGCGTGATTCCACTGGGTATCACATGTGTTCTTGATTCGAACCCATTGTCATGTTGTTAGTATTTGCATTAGAGTGTTCGTATAGAGTCTCTCCTCTGTCATGCCCACTCAACTGCTGTAGTCAGGGATTTGCTTTTCCTCAGTGTTTCTACTCCCACAGTTTATCCTCTGCTTATGAATAGTGTTTTTTCTCCTAGATCCCTGCAGATTGTTCAGGGACATTACATCGCTACTAATGGAGAAGGACATTACGTTCGATTATACCACAGTGTATTAGTCTCTGTGTACAATGTTCTCCTGGTTCTGCTCCTCTCTCTCTGCATCACTTCTTGCAGGTCGTTCCAGTCTCCATGGAATTCCTTCACTTTATTATTCCTTTTAGCACAATAGTATTCCATCACCAACATATATCACAATTTGTTCAGCCATTCGCCAATTGAAGGGTATCCCCTCGTTTTCCAATTTTTGGCCACCACAAAGAGCGCAGCTATGAATATTCTTGTACAAGTCTTTTTCCTTATTATCTCTTTGGGGTACAAACCCAGCAGTGCTATGGCTGGATCAAAGGGCAGAAAGTCTTTTATCATCCTTTGGGCATAGTTCCAAATTGCCCTCCAGAATGGTTGGATCAGTTCACAGCTCCACCAGCAATGAATTAATGTCCCTACTTTGCCACATCCCCTCCAGCATTCATTACTTTCCTTTGCTATCATGTTAGCCAATCTGCTAGGTGTGAGGTGATACCTCAGAGTTGTTTTTATTTGCATCTCTCTGATTTAGAGATTTAGAACACTTCTTCATGTGCTTATTAATAGTTTTGATTTCTTTATTTGAGAACTGCCTATCCATGTCCCTTGCCCATTTATCAATTGGAGAATGGCTTGATTTTTTGTACAACTGATTTAGCTCTTTATAAATATGAGTAATTAAACTTTTGTCAGAGGTTTCTATGAACATTTTTTCCCAATTTGTTGTTTCCCTTCTGATTTTAGTTACATTGGTTTTGTTTCTACAAAAGCTTTCTAATTTGATGTAGACGAAATTATTTATTTTACATTTTGTGACTCTTTCTATGTCTTGCTTGGTTTTTAAGTCTTTGCCCTCCCAAAGATCTGACATGTATCATATTCTGTGTTTACCCCATTTACTTATGGTTTCCTTCTTTATGTTTAAGTCATTCACTCATTTTGAATTTATCTTGGTGTAGGGTGTGAGGTGTTGATCAATTCCTAATCTCTCCCACATTGTCTTCCAGTTTTCCCAGCAGTTTTTATCGAATAGTGGATTTTTGTCCCAAAAGCTGGGATCTTTGGGTTTATCATATACTGTCTTGCTGAGGTCTCTTGCCCCCAGTCTATTCCACTGATCCTCCTTTCTGTCTCTTATCCAGTACCAAATTGTTTTGATGATTGCTGCTTTGTAATATATTTTAAGGTCTGGAACTGCAAGGCCCCCATCATTTGTGTTTTTTTTTTCATTATTTCCCTGGATATGCTTGATCTTTTGTTATTCCAGAACTTTGTTATGTTTTTTTCTAAATCAGTAAAGAAATTTTTTGGGAGTTCCATGGCTATGGCACTAAATAGATAAATAAGTTTGGGTAGGATGCTGATTTTTATTATATTGGCTCGTCCTATTAATGAGCAGTTAATGTTTTTTTCCAATTGCTCAAGTCTAGTTTTAGTTGTGTAGAGAGTGTTTTGTAGTTGTGTTCATATAGTTCCTGTGTTTGTCTCAGGAGATAGATTCCTATGTATTTTATTTAATCTAAGGTGATTTTGAATGGGATTTCTCTTTCTAGTTCTTGCTGCTGAGCTGTGTTGGAGATATATTGAAATGCTGATGACTCGTGGGTTTATTTTGTATCCTGCAACTTTGCTAAAGTTGTTGATTATTTCAATTAGCTTTTTGGTTGATTCCCTAGGATTCTTTAAGTAGACCATCATGTCATCTGCAAAGAGTGATAACTTGGTCTCCTCCTTGCCTATTTTAATGCCTTCAATTTCTTTTTCTTCTCTAATTGCTACTGCTAGTGTTTCTAGTACAATGTCAAATAGTAGAGGTGATAATGGGCATCCTTGTTTCACTCCTGATCTTATTGGGAATGCATCTAGTTTATCCCCATTGCAGATGATATTACCTGATGGTTTTAGATATACACTGTTTATTATTTTTAGGAACGACCCTTCTATTCCTATGCTTTCTAGTGTTTTTAATAGGAATGGGTGTTGTATTTTATCAAAGGCTTTTTCTGTGTCTATTGAGATAATCATGTGATTCTTGTTGATTTGCTTGTTGATGTGGTCAATTATGTGGATGGTTTTCCTTATATTGAACCAGCCCTGCATCCCTGGTATAAATCCTACTTGATCATGGTGGATGACCCTTCTGATCACTTGCTGGAGTCTTTTTGCTAGTATCCTATTCAAGATTTTTGCATCTATATTCATTAGGGAGATTGGTTTATAGTTTTCTTTCTCTGTTTTTGACCTGCCTGGTTTTGGAATCAGTACCATGTTTGTTACATAAGGAGATTGGAAGAACTCCCTCTTTGCTTATTATGTCAAATAGTTTGTATAGTATTGGGATTAACTGTTTTCTGAATGTTTGATAGAATTCACTTGTGAATCCATCAGGTCCTGGGGATTTTTTCTTAGGAAGTTCTTTAATGGCCTGTTGGATTTCATTTTCTGATATGGGATTATTTAAGAATTCTATTTCTTCTTCTGTTAGTCTGGGCAGTTTGTATTTTTGTATATATTCATGCATGTCACCTAAATTGGTGTATTTATTGCCATATAATTGGGCAAAGTAATTTTTAATGATGCCTTAATTTCCTCTTCATCGGAGGTGCTGCCCCCCTTTTCATCTTTGATGCTGTTAATTTGCTTTTCTTCTTTCCTTTTTTAAATTAGATTGACCAGTACTTTGTCTAATTTGTTTGTTTTTTCACAGTACCAGCTTCTTGTCATATTTATTAAATCAATAGTTCTATCACTTTCGATTTTATTAATTTCTCTCTTAAATTTTAGGATTTCTAGTTTGGTTTTCTGCTGGGGGTTTTTAATGTGATCTCTTTTGAGATTTTTTATTTGCATTTCCAATTGATTGATCTCTGCTCTCCCTAGTTTGGTAAAATATGCACTCAGGGATATGAATTTACCTCTGATTATGACTTTGGCTGAATTCCAAAAGGTTTGAAGGGATGTCTTTCCATTGTCATTTTCCTTGGTGAAATTATTAATTGTTTCTATGATTTCTTCTCTAACTAAATGATTTTGGAGTATCATATTATTTAATTTCCAATTAGTTTTTGATTTGGTTTTCCATATACTATTACTGATCATTATTTTTATTGCCTTGTGATCTGAAAAGGCTGCATTTATTATTTCTGCTTTTCTGCATTTGTGTGCCATGTTTCTGTGACCTAATGTATGGTCAATCTTTCTGAATGTGCCATGTGGTGCTGAGAAGAAGGTGTATTCCTTTTTATCCCTATTTATTTTTCTCCATATGTCTATTCTAATTTTTCTAAGATTTCATTCACTTCTTTTACCTCTTTCTTATTTATTTTTTTATTTGATTTATCTAAATTTGATAATGCTTGGTTTAAGTCTCCCACTAATATGGTTTTACTGTCTATTTCTTCCTTCAATTCTCCTAGTTTCTCCATTAGAAATTTGGGTGCTATATTATTTGGTGCATACATGTTGATTAGTGATATTTCCTCATTATCTAATGTCCCTTTTAACAAAATATAATTACCTTCCCTGTACCTTTTGATCAGGTCTATTTTTGCTTTGGCTTTATCAGATATCATGATTAGCACTCCTGCCTTCTTTCTGTCAGTTGAGGCCCAGAAGGTCTTACTCCATCCTTTAATTCTGACCTTGTGGGTGTCTACCCGCCTCATGTGTGTTTCTTGAAGACAACATATGGTAGGGTTTTGGATTCTAATCAGTTCTGCTATTCGTTTACATTTTATGGGTGATTTCATCCCACTAACGTTCAAAGTTATGACTGTTATTTGTGGACTCCCTGGCATTTTGATATCCTTCCCTAATTCTAACCTTTCTTCTTCAGCTCTACCTTTTAGTCCAGTGATTTACTTTAAATCAGTCCCCCTTGTCCCTTCCCTTGATATGTTTCCCTTTCTAGTCCCTCCCTTTTTGTTCCCTTCCCCCTCTTCTTCTCTCCCTTTTTTGTGTTCCCTCCCCCCTACCCCCTTGGTTTTCCCTTCTCCCTACCCTTGTTGGGTAAGATAGAATTCAAGATACCAATGGATCTGGATGTTCTTCCCTCTCAGAGTTGATTTCCCTGAGAGTAAGGTTTAAGTGAAAACTCTCTTCCTCTCCTCCTTATAGGAGTTTTCTTCCCCTCCCTTTCCCATGTGAATCTTTATGTGAGAAAGATTATTCTATTTGGGCTTTCTTTTCCCCCTATTTACATATTTCCCCACATGTTAGTATACATAGATTGATATAAATGTAGTCCTTATAGAAGAGAGTTTGGGTAAAAGAAAAAGATAACATTTTTCTCCTTTTCCCTTTCCTTCATATTTACCTTTTCAGGTATTCCCATGCTCTTTGTTTTTCCATATCGAACTTTCCACAGAGCTCTGGTCTTTTCTTTGCAAAAACTTGGAAATCTTCTATTTTGTTGAATGCCCATACTTTCCCTTAGAAGTATATAGTCAGTTTTGCTGGATAGCTGATTCTTGGTTGAAGACCCAGCTCTCTTGCCTTTCTAAAAATCATGTTCCATGCCTTACGATCATTCAGAGTGGAACTTGCAAGGTCTTGTGTGACCCTGATCGGCATTCCTTTATATCTAAATTGTCTTTTTCAGGCTTCTTGTAGGATTTTTTCTTTTGTTTGAAAGCTTTGGAATTTGGCAATTACATTCCTGGGAGTTGTCTTTTGGGGATTTAGTGTAGAGGGTGTTCATGAGCTCTGTCAGTGGCTGTATTGCCCCTTTTTTCTAGAATCTCTGGGCAATTTTCTTTGATTATATCTTGTATCACGATGTCGAGTTTGGTGTTTATTTCTGGCTTTTCTGGGAGTCCAATTATTCTTAAATTATCTCTTCTTCCTCTATTTTCAAGTCTGTCACCTTGTCAGTGAGATATTTTATGTTCTCTTCTAATTTCTTGATCTTTTGGCTTTGCTTTATTGATTCTTCCTCTTTTACCTGCTCATTGTCTTTGAGTTGCCTAATTCTGACCTTTAAAACCTGGTTTTCCTTTTCAGTTTGGTCACACTGGTTTTGTAGATGCGTGACTTTCTTTTGAATTATTTCCCACTTTTCCTCCCAGAAGGCTTCCATCTTTTTTATCCTTTCCGATTCAAATTCTTCATGGGTTTGTGGAGGGTTTCCATTTCCTTTGGAAGGTTTCAGAACATCTGCTTGTGTTTCCTCTTCTATCTCCTCTGTATATTGTATTTTTGCTCCATAAAATGTGTCCAAAGTTGCCCCCTTCTTCTTGTTTTTCTTGGAATTTTGGGTCTTTTGTGCTTCTGTCCTCTGTTTCTATCTGTTTCCCTGCTGTCTGAATGCCCCCTCGACTGGGTCAGGTTGTTTTCAGGAAGCAGCCTTCAGGATAGCCAGCCCTGAGGCTCTGAGGTTCCCTCTGCTGCCTTGGACTCAGAGCTCTGGTTTGGGGGGATGGGTCCTGGGACCTTCCTTCTGCCTACCCCTTAGGTCCAAGTGATCTCATGTTCTTGCTTTGGGGGGGTACCTTTTGATCCAGGTCCAGGTCCAGGAGGAGGATTCCCGGTGTCTATGCTGTTGTTTGTTTTGAATTTCGGTGCCTTAGGAGCATATAGTTTGTGTTCGGTAGGGAATGGTTTCCGGAGATCTGAACTTTAGCTTTCTCTAAGCCGCCATCTTGACCGAAAGTCTCTTGAGTGAGACTTCTAAGCCATTTGGGGTTTTCTTGACAATGATACTGGTTTGTCATTTGTCATTTTGTTCCCCAGATTATATTGTAGATGAAGAAATTGAAGCAAACAGAGTCAAGTAACTTGTTCAGGATCATGCAGTAAGTGTCTGAGTCCAAACTTGAATTCAAGATGTCTTAAAATTAGGAAAGAGGCCGGGAAACCAATTATGCCATTTTCTAAATGTATGACTTTGAACAACTCACTTACTCAAGTGAACCTCATTTCTTTGTCCATAAAAAAATGGCACTTGAACTACAACTTCTCAGAGGTCATTTCTACCTATGAACTAAATCCTTTGTTCCTTGGATGAATGATGGCTGTTTCAAAGGCATCATCTAAATTCTTTAAGAGGCAGATTGAAGAAGGGAAAAGCATTAACTTAAGAGATATAGGTTTGAAACTTGGCTTTTTTTTCTTAGTAACTTTGTAACTCACGGAGGTCATACAACCTTTCTGAATTTTGGTTTGCTCATCTGTGAAATGCTGTACTTCTTGGTTATACATCTTACTTAGTAAATTTCTCATGAGAAAAATTTTATAAAGGATTTCCATATTTATTATCATCATTATTTGCTCTCAAATATGATAAATCCAAACTGAATTTCCATCTTTTCATAACCAGAAAAATCTGTGGATAAAATGCTACATATATCACAAAACATGCAGTGATTTAGACAATTGGAAAGTTTCAGTTAGATAACGAAGTGAAAATATTAATTACAAAAACAAAAACCCAAACCTATATTCCAGCAACTAATATAGTTTTGCTATTGCAGTACGATGCAATGAGAAGGATTATGAGATAATGTTGAATGGTAGCTGAGTATGGAGGTCATTTATATTTTATTAGGTGGGGGATGAAAACCCAAAATGAAATATACAGAAGTTTGATTTGAAATTTATAGGAAATGTCACAATAGTTATTTCAGTCAACAAGGTGATATGTCCATATTGAAATGGTGTGTTGCAGATTTAAGCATATCTGCTGCCATGTAATCCCTGGTAGCAATTGTGTTTAATGGTTTTTGATTTTTGCTAAAATCTTATGTGGGTCATCTATAAATATTGAATTTTTTTGTTAGAATTTAAGTTTTAGTACAGTTTGTAACTCCCTAAACTAAATGTATATTATTTAAAGGACCATTTAGGTGTTAATGGAGAAAGAAAATTAATTAGAACTTAATTTTTTGATGTATAGGGCCAATAAATAGTCTTATAGTATAGAAATGTTGGTCATTATATGTAATATTCCAGAGATCACAAAGTCTAGTGTGTTTCTTATTTATGTGAAAATCTTTGAATGCTTAATATGATTTCTTATGTGACAAAATGGGGTCACTAATGCATTGCTGGTGGAGTTGTGAATTGATCCAACCATTCTGGAAGGCAATTTGGAATTATGTCCAAAGGACTTTAAAAGACTGCTTGCCCTTTGACCCAGCTATACCACTGCTGGGATTCTACTCCAAAGAGAAAATAAAGAAAAAAGACTTGTACAAAAATACTTATAGGTGAGCTCTTTGTGGTGGTCAAAAATTGGAAAATGAGGGGGTGTCCATTGATTGGGAAATGGCTGAACAAATTGTGGTATCTGTTGGTGATGGAATAATATTGTGCTCAAAGGAATAATGAACTGGAAGAATTCCATGTGAACTGGAATGACCTTCAGTAATTGATGCAGAGTGAAAGGAGTAGAACCAGGAGAACATTGTACACAGAGACTGATACATTGTGGTACAATCAAATGTAATGGACTTCTCTACTAGCAGCAATGCAATGATCTGGGACAATCCTGAGGGACTTATGAGAAAGATGCTATCCACATCCAAAGAAATAACTGTGGGAGCAGAAACACAGAAGAAAAACAACTGCTTGATCACATGGGTCGATGGGGATATGATTGGGGATGAAGACTGGAAAGGATCACCCTAGGGCAAATATCAATCATATGGAAATATGTCTTGATCAATAATACATATAAAACCCAGTTGAATTGCTCATTGGCTATAGGAAGGTGAATGAAGAGAGGAGGGAAAAATATGAATCATGTAACCATGGAAAATATTCTAAAATAAATAAAATATTTAAATATATATGTGTATATATATATATGTATATGTATATATACATATATATATGTGTATATATATATATATGTATATATATATATTATTTCTTACCCAAGGCTCATTGATTTGTCTGTTTGCTTTAACCATGTTTGGATCAAGTGCTAATAACAGTGAGAATCCTATACCTGCATCAGAACTACTGGTTTAGCATGATTTTTTAAATCTGATTAACAAACCTACTCATAGAATAATCAAAAATCTTCCATATTCTCCACTAGGATATAATTCAATGCAAATAAATTTAATAACTATCTTGTGAATGTTTAGAAATCATTTTGCTAAGTATTGAGTAGGGAAAAATAGGAAAATTAAATGAAACATAGCCTAGTAAGAAATAGAGTGCTAAATCAGTGGAATAGATTAGGTACACAGTAATAAATGACCATTGTTTGATAAACCCAAGGATCCAAGCTTTTGAGACACAATTTATTATTTGACAAAAAAATACTATGAACACTAGAAAGTAGTTTGGCAGAAACTTGGTATAAATATTTCACAAGTATACCAAAGTAAAAATCAAGGTTAGTGCATGATTTAGACATAAAGGGTGATATTATAAGCAAATTAAGGGACCTTGTACTAGTTTACCTGTTAGAACTATGAACAAGGAAAGAATTTATGAGAGAGAGAGAGAGAGAATATGACAGGAAGTAAAGTGGATAATTTTGATTACATTATATTAAAAGATTTTACAAAAACAAAATCAATGGACCAAAATACAAAACTCAGGGACTGCAGGGAAATATTTATAGGAGTTTCTCTGATAAAAGTCTCATTTCACAATTATTTAGAGAACTGAGTCAAATCTCTAAAAATATATATATTTTCCCAACTAATAGGTGGTCAACATATATTAATAGGTATTTTACAGATGAAGAAATCAAGGCTAATGTATGATAATGTGAAAAAAATACTTTAATTCCAACTGATTAAGGAAATACAAGTTGAAATAATTCCAATTTATTTCATACCTATCACATTGGCTAATATGATAAAAATAAAAATTGTAAACTATGGTGGGGATATGGAAAAATTGGTACAGTAATGCACTATTGGATGATTTGTGAACTGATCCAACCATTTTGGAGAGCAATTTAGAACCTTGCCCAAAGGGGCTATAAAATTCTGTGTATCCTTTCATTCAACAATGTCACTCATAGATCTATATCTGAAAGAATTTAAAAAAAGGAAAAGTACTTAAAATGTGCAAAAAAAAATTCAGCAATTCTTTTTGTGGAAACAAATAATTAGCATTTAAAGGAATTCCCATCAATTAGGGAATAGCTGAACAAGTGGTTTTTATGGTTATGATGGAATTTGCTGTAAGAAATAATGAGTAGGATGCTATTGGAAAAATCCAAAAAGATTTACATCTAAAGCAAAGCATAGTGAGTAGAACCAGGAGAACAACGTACTCTATAGCAGCAATAATATGATAAATATTTGTGAATGATCTAACTATCCTTAGTAATACAGAGATCTAAGACATTACAAAGGACTCATGAAGAAAAATCTACTTCCAGAGGAAGAACTAATAGTGTCTGAATACAAATTGAAACATCCTTTTGTTTTTACTTTTTTGGTTGTGTTTTCTTTCACAACCTGCCTAATATGAAAATATGTTTTGCATGATTGCAGAAGTATAATCTATATCAAACTGCTTTTCCTGTCAATGAGAAAAGAGAAGAAAAAGGGAAGGAGGAAAATTTGGAATTATTTTTTTAAATGAAATATTAAAATTCTTTGTTTAATTAGAAAAATTAATGGGATATAGTCTCCAGGCTTTATGAATGAATTAAAAATTTATTAGGCATTTAGAGGCTACTAAGCACTGTGCTATGTACTGGGGATACAAATATCAAAGCAAATTATAATCTTTGTGCTCAGGAAACTTGCATTATAATAAGGCAAATAGTTCATGGAGGGTATTGTTGGCCAAGACACTCTACATTTCTTTAAACCCTTAACTTCCATCTTAAAATCTATGCTATGTGTTGGTTGCAAAGCAGAAGAGTAGTAAGGCCAGATTTTAAATCATGATCTCCCATCTCTAGACTTGGCTCTCAATCCACTGAGCCATTACCAAATTATGAATGGAGCCATAAGGGAATATATGGATGCTTTTTTTTCCCATTAGGAACAATGACAGACTCAAGTTTGTTAGGATTCAGAAACTGGCAAGAGAGAATTTATATACATATAATGGCTAGTGAGGAGATGGGCAGATGGCAAAACAAAGCATAGCTAGTACAACTATACCAGGCTCAGGGGTGTAGAAGGAGTTTTGGGGGTTCATATCATAAAACATATTAAGTAGTTCAAAGTTTCTACTTTGGCCAGAGATTAAAACCTAGAGTATAGATGGGAGGATATAGCAATTACCCGAATAAATAGTATGCCCCAAAAGACTGTTCTAAGCCCTTGATGGAGAAGAAAGCAGCAAAACTATCATTAGGTCATTAACTTTCCTCTTATCATGACTATTGGAGTCATCCATTCTGAGCAGCAAACCCCAACTATTCCTGTTATTGTTCTTTCAACATAACCAAGGTGACGCATGCAGGTAGGAAATAAGAATGCAGATCTGGGATTCAAATCCAGAGCCTCTGAGCTGTGATCCAGTATTTTTTCTCTTACATCTGTATTTCTCTGTAGAATTTCTCATGAATTTCCCTTTTGCATAGGAGAATTGATTTATGGCTGGAAGGGACACTAATGGTTATCTGATCCAATTCTTTTACTTTACAGATGAACAGAGATTCAGATAGATCTAGTGACTTGTCTATTTTCACTCAGCTTGAAAGTGTCAGTGGAAAGATTTGAACAAAACTTTGCCTGACTCCAAGTCTAGTACTGAAAAGGGGATTGTTCTCAATATTATTATGGCAATTTGTTTATCCATTCTCTCTTGATCTGGCTTCTTTTAGAGATTCAGGTCATTGATTATATTCATCTTTTCTCTAAAATTGTTGATGCCATCACCTCAATATATATTATGTCTGCTCACAAAGCTGAAATACCTCTGGATAAAACTGCAGCTTCCTTTTATTCTGAATATTTAAAGGTAGAGTTTATTTTTGCCATGTTTAGCAAGGTGTAGAATTTAAAATGTGTCACCTTTTTAAAATTCATTTAACAGAAAATGTGAAGCACAATTGGAGGAAAATAGCATTAGGTGTGATTCTTGGGCATATTGGGGACAACATCACCTACATTTTTCTCGGATGCAGACATATGAGCCTGACGTAAGGCAATGCAGTAAAAAAAAAAGTGTATTGTAAAATAAGGAAATTAGAGAGTCATTTTTCACACCACAACAGGATTCTTCATTTTCCTGAATAATTCAGCTCAGGATCCTTTTTTTAATTTTCTTAGTAGGCTACTAGTCTCCCTTAGAAAAATATTTTGTTGACAGATCATCAGAAGACATGTTGCTGTTTTGCTCATGAAGCAAAATCACAGGAGGTATTTGGGAGTAGGGAACCAACAGAGCTGGTTTAGGAAGATAATGTTTAGACCTGTTAGAAGAAGAAAGCCATATCCTTTCATATATGAACTCAAAAGAGAGAATATGGCTTCTGTCAGTGTTCTAAGTCAGATTGTCCATCTTTGGGGAATAGAGGATTGGTGAGTAGTGCTTGCGAAATTAGGAAGAAACTAATACTTTACAGCCATTTGCCAGAATTTTATATATAATTAGAGGATATCTATCCAATGATCTTTCATTTTCCCATTGACTCTAGTCTTGAAAATATATCTTCCATTAAAATTCTGGGGTCTACAAAGTGCATTTTATTGGAAGATGAATGCTATATGAAATATACCATTCAAAGAAATATCTTAGCTACAAATTTGACTTTTGGGGATCTAATGAAAACTGATAAGTGGAAGAACTTACCAAGCATGATTCAAAATAATATCTATTAGTGAGTTTATAAAGAGTGTAGTGAAATGAATGAGAAAATAATTGGTCTTAACTGGAAAGGTTTGAACATGTCTTCTTTGCTTCCTTTCAAGAATTTTTAGTACTTCCTGGTTACTATTTCTTGTAGTTCATTCTTTGTTGTATAAGAGGACCAATGACATCATGAAGTGATATCTTGAATTATGTATAAGTTGGATTCAAATGATGCAAATTTGCCCAAGGTCATTAGCCTTACTCTCTCTTCCAGAGTCATCTAAGTCCAGTGGCAACACCAAAGTTAAGATGACTGGTGATGGCCTGGGATGCAGGGGATGGCCTTGGCATATTGATGGCTAATCAAACTTTAATTGTCCCACAAAGCCTGCTTCTTCAGCCTTCATGGCCATCGAGGAAAAAGAAATGATCTTTTCTGCCCATTCTGCCAGAGGATATGATCACATGCTTGGGATAGGAATTATCCTAACTCACCAACAGATTTGAGGCCTTTAACCTAGGTTAGCCCTTCTGTAGAGATGGTTATAACAGTATTAATACTAGTAACTACTACATAAAATAAACTTCTCATCCTGGCTTTTGAAGCCCTTAATCTGGCTTTGTGATTTCCCTGTGTTTCTCACCTGAGTTCACATTATTCTCCTTCATACATTCTGCATTGAATCTAAGCTGTCCTGCTGGGAATTCCTTAAATAAGAGATTTCATCTCTCAGCTTTTAGACTTTTCACAGGATTTTTTTTTTTTTACAGATATGAGATTTATTCCCTTGTGATCTCTATATTTTATAGTCTTCAGCTTCAAGATTCGTCTCCAGTGCCAGCTATTACATGAATCTTATGCTTATCCTTCTACATATTTGTCTATTCACCCTCTTAATAACAATGAACATTTAACTATATGAATTTTGTATGCCCCAAATAATGTAAACTGGTTCCCTGACTGCATCATTTTAGTCTCACACCCTATCTATTTTATAAATACTCTATATTAAAATATAACAGATTATGTAACTGTGGCAAGAAGATAAGCTTTCTCAGGTCCTGGACTAGATAGTTCACTTTGGTGTTCCTATTTCCAAAGGCTAACAGAATGACCGGCAATTATAAGTACTTACTAATATAATTGTTAATTAATTGATTAACATCCTCCATATAAAGGCCCTCCCCCCTTTGTCTTTACAGCTAGAATCTAGCTAAGTGCCTTGCACAAGGTTGATGTTCATTAAATACTTCTTCAACCCAACAACTAAATTAGAAACTGCAAGCAATGGATCTTTCTCTTCTCCCCACTTCTCTTTAACATGAAAATATGGACCAATAATAAAACTACCTAGACCCGAGGACTACCTTTGAAGCTGTATTTCATAGTGTATTCAATTTTACATTCGGAGACTGATAGGAGGAGGTTGAAGCTGAACCTGATATTAAGGGGTTGAAATTTAATTTTTGACATTTACTAGTTAACTGACTATAGGCTATCACTTAATGTAAAATCTCAGTTTCTTTATCTGCCAAATAAAACTAGTCATTTCCACAAGATCTATGTCAAAAGAATATTGTGAGGAATGATATAAGCTATATAAATCACTTTCCAAAATGTATAATATTTTATTTTCAAATATTACTACATGGCCCCTTTCAGTACTGACATTCTTTATGAATCTTGCCCCCTTTTCTGCCATATTGTCATCACCACAGAACAAAAAGAGGTAATATGAAGAAAACTGAATTATACTTGGTAGTTTTCCTAAGGGTGAAATCAATTATCAAGCTGCTTACAACTAGTCATTCCAGAAATTAGAGAAGACATGGTGTGCTAGTAAACTTCTAAGGAGATAGCATCTAGGGAAAGGGACTAGGTAGGCTGAGTGAGCTTTTACAAAGAGATCTCCGTTCTATTCATTCTTTCATTTGAGGAGAATCTATAAAGCTTTAAAGGGCCTCAATAATGTTGGGTTTCCTATCCACACTTTGCTGTCCCAGAGGTAAAAATGGATCAGTTGGTATCACTGTTTTCATTGAGAATCCAAGACAAAATAAACATAGAATCAGAGCTCCACAAGAACTCCAGCAAAGCAACTACTTCACCCCTTAAGACAATTTTCATAAGCAGTTCAGGATAAGGAAAATCAGACATTTATCAAGGACTACTACTATGTGACAGTCACTGTGCTAAACTCTAGGGATACAAAGGAGAGAAAAGACAGTTCCTTTCCTCAAGAAGCTTACAATTGAATGGAGGAGATAACATATGAATAAATTCATATTAATCATTATAAAGGATAAATAAGCAAAATTAAAAGATGGAAGACATTGGAATCAAGAGGGGTTAAGGAATGTTTCTTGAAAAAGGTGGGATGTGGATTGGGACCTAAAGGAAACCAGGATGGGTCAATAATTAGAGTGGATAAAGAACTGTGTTTCATTGGCTGAGTATCATTTAGAAATAATGCCTGGAGCTGAGAGATAGAATATCTTGTTTGTGGGATAGCCAAGAGACTAATGTCACTTGATTGAAGAGTACATTTTTGGGAGTAAAATCTAAGAAAACTGGAGTGGTAAGAGGCTATAGGTTATGAAACCTTGTGAATGCCAAATGGAACACATTTTTATTTGCTCCTGGACATTGTAGGAAGCCACTGGAATTTACTGAGCACAGGCCTGGAGTGACATTTAAGGAAATTCACTTTAATGGTTGAATGAAGAATAGATTGGAATAGCAAAAGATTTGAAGCTGGTTGACCCAACAGCAGGCTAAATAAATAATACAGACATGAGATGATTACAGTATGTACTAGTGTCAGAGGAAAAAATGGGGAGGGATTTAATATATATTTGATATGTTGCAAAAGTAAAATCATCAGATTTTGCCAAGACTGGATATGGAGGGTGAGAAAGAATAAGGAATCTAAGATGACTACAAGAATATGAGGGGCTGGAACAATTGTGTTGCCCTTGACAGTATTTAGGAAGGGGGGGGGCATTTATGGTGAGTGATAATGAGTTCTGTTTGAGATATGTCCAGTTTAATAATTCAACTGGGTCTCCTATTCAAGATGTCTGAAAGGAAGTTGAATATGCATGACTGGAGTATAGCAAAAAGATTGGGACAGGAAAAGTAGGCTTGAAAGTCATCAGATAGAAATTAAATCCATGGGAGCTTATAAGAGAAGAGACAGAACCCAGGACAGAAAGAATGCATGATCTGGGCATGATCCAACAAAGGAGATGAAGGAATAGTCAAATATATAGGTGGATGAAGCCATCCACCTACTTCACTAAAGTTCCTTGTGGGTAGAACATCTGAAAAGGGGAACTAGGTACTGAGTGAATATAGGACAAGAGTTAAAGTTTACAGAAGGGAAGACGGAGAGAGAACAGAGACATAGAGTTGCAGAGAGCACCAGTATAGTGCAAGCCTGACAGAGTTAGCTCTGCATTTTGAGGTAATCCTCACAAGACACAAGCACCTAATGCATTAGGTATAGCTAAAGCCCACATCAGGGGGTTCATTTGACCTAAGGCATATAAGCTTGTTTGATATAAATGTTAAATTATTGTTATTGGCAAAACAGAGACTAAGATATCTAGTTAGTCTTCCAGAGTGTAGCCTCCTGTATGGTTTGGAATATTACAAGGTTACAATCTTGGTTGAACTCAAAGAAATTAGTTTGGTAAAATGAGGACATTTCTCAGAAGAGTGGCTTTTGAGTTTCTCTATAATATTTTCAAGATTTGTAAATGCCTGGATTGCTACAGATGAAAACCAGGAGAATATGGCATCCCAAGTACCTAGAAAGGAGAGTGATCAAAGAAAATGAAGATGAGAGGAGGCCATTGTATTTGACAATAAAGATATCATTAGTTACTTGGGAGAAAGCAGTTTTGGTAAAATGATGAGGTCAGAAGACATATTGCAAGGAGTTAAGAGAGTGAAAGGAAAGAAAGTGGAGTCAACTATTTTAGTTAATCATTCAAAGCATTTAGCTGCAGAGGGCAGAACAGATATAAAATGACATTAGTGGATGGAAGAATCAAATGAGTTTTGTTTTCTTTTATTTTCCTCAGGGCAGGAGGCATGGGCATGTTTGTAGGTAGTAGGAAATGAACCAGGAGAGAGGAAGAAATTGAAATTAAGTAAAAGGGTAGGGATGACAGAGAAAGCAATCTGTTGTAGAATGGAAAAACTTGAACCATAGCCTTGGTAAGTAGTAAAACCACTTCATTATGTAAGACAAGGATGATGGATGATAAAGTGGCAGAAGGCACCTAAGTGATAAGAGATGAGGAAGAGAAGGCAGACCTAATATTTTGCTATATGTACTCTATCTTTGAACATAATTTCCCTTGAATGATGCATATACAGATGGAGACAATATCACAGACTTTTTGTGGAATGTTTTATGTCAATTGTTATTACCATATTATCCAAGATCCCTTTCTGAAAATGTTGCATTAAATTAGGACACTAATACAGTGCCAATGGATTTGGCCAATGGAGTTGTGAATTGATTCAACTGCTCTGTAAGGCATTTTGGAATTATGCCCAAAGGGCTTTAAAAGAATGCATATTCTTTGATACAACCATACCAAAATTAGGTCTGTACCCCAAAAGATAATAAGGAAAAATACTTTAACAAAAATATTCATAGCTCTGCTCTTTGTGGTGGCAAAAAAAAATGGAAAATGAGGGAGATGTCTCATGATTGCATAATGGCTGAACAAATTGTGGTATCTGGCAGTGACAGAATACTATTGTGCTATAAGTAATGATGAGCTGCTTGATTTATATGTGAACTGGAAAGACCTCCATGAACTGATGTGAGTGAAATAAGCAGAACCAGGAGTACACAGAAAGTGAAACATTGCGGAATGATCATATGTAATCAACTTTGCTACAGATAGAAATGCAATGATCCAGGACAAACCAAGAGGGACTTATGATAGCCACATCAAGAGAAATAACTGTGGAGGAAGTTCTGGGTTAACAGGGCTGCAGTCTAAATGCAGGACTCTTCCTCTCCTCTTGACCTACCTATATAAACTACCTCAAAAGGCTAAAAAACTGAAATTCATATGAATGAAGGGACTTTACAGTAGGGCACAACATTGAAGGTATGTGAGATTTGGGCATTTCCACACTATAAGGGGAAGGGTGAAATAGCTTCCACCAAAACACGAGCTGATCAAACATCTCCTACCTCACCTATGAAGCCAGAGATAGAGCCACTGAGCTAGAATCAGTGAATGAGCAAGAGGCACCTCTAGAGCGAGTGAGGGGCACCTCTAGGTCCTTGGCAGCTGACTAAGACCATCAAAGACCTACCCCTGAGAGCAGCTAGACCTGAGAGTACAAGAGACTGAAGAGAATAGACTTTGAGGGCCCACCAGGAGATAGCTCACAGAAGGGCAGTAAACAGTCAAAGCTTTAGAAACTCCAGAGGTGGCCTCGGGTAAAATATAATCACTCTTTAGCATCATATAAAGAGAGCTTGCCCTCCTCATTCAGATTTCTAACTGGAAAGGGAAGGAAATCCACCATAGTGATGGCAAATAATGCACAGAAAAAACAACTTCCCAAAACCAAGAAAAATAAGAAGGCATTGACCCTGGATAATTTTTATGAAGGAAAAAATCATACTACAGAGGAAATACCCTAAGAGAATATACAAATAAATGCATCCAAACCTTCCCAAAAAATGGAAATTGGCCAAAAGACCTTAAAGAATTTAAATTGCAGCTCATCAAAAAGATGGAAAGATTTTGGCAGGTGGGAAATAGTTCAAAACGAAAATGACAACTTAAAGATCAGGAACTCCCAAATGAAGAAACACCTGTAAGCCACAAAGAGCAGGATAGACCAAACTCAAAAGGAAAATCAAAAGATTATAGCAGAAAACCAGTAATTAAAGACCAGAATTAAGCAAGTGGATGCCAGTGACCTTGAAAAACAACAAGAATGAATAAAGCAAAGTCAAAAGACTGATAAAATAGAAGAAAATATAAAATATCTCATTGACAAAGTGATAGATCAGGAAAACTGGTCTCAAAGAGAAAATTTGAGAATCATTGGTCTACCTGAAAACCCAAAAGTAAACAGAAATCTTGACATCATACTATAAGAAATTATTCAAGAAAACTACCCTTATGGTCTTGGAAAAAGGGGAAAAATAGACATTGAAAGAGTTCATAGAATACCCGCTATACTAAATCCTCAAAAGACAACTCCCAGGAATATTATTGTCAAATTCAAGAGCTTACAAGCTAAGGAAAAAATTTACAAGAAGCCAAAAAGAGACAATTCAGATATCAAGCAAAGAAAGAGTTCTACCAAATTCCTTTTATGACACAAATATGGTACTGATTCCAAAACCAGGACAGTCATAAACAGAGAAAGAAACTATAGACCAAACTCCCTAATGAACTTAGATGTAAAAATCTTAACTAGAATACTAGCAAAAAGACTCCAGCAAGTCATCACAAGGGTTATCCACTATGATCAGGTGTGATTTCTACCAGGAATGCAAGGATGGTACAATATTAGGAAAATCATCCACATAAATGACCATATCAACAAGCAAACCAACAAAAATCACTTGATTATCTCAATATATGGAGAAAAAAGCCTTTGACAAAACACAAAACTCATTCCTATGAAAAACACAAGAAAGTGTAGGAATTGAAGGGCCTTTCCTAAAAATAATAAACAGTATATATCTAAAACCATCAGCAAACCTCATCTGCAATGGGGATAAATTAGAAGCCTTCCCAATAAGATCAGGAGTGAAACAAGGATGCCTTTTATCACCTCTATTATATAATATTATAGTAGAAACACTAGCTGTAGCAATTAAAGAAGAAAATGAAATTGAATAGACAAACAAAGGCAATGAGGAGACAAAGCTATCACTCTTTGCAGATATGATGGTCTACTTAAAGAATTCTAGAGAATCAACTAAAAAGCTAGTAGAAATAATCAACAACTTTAGCAAAATTGTAGGATACAAAATAAACCCACATAAATCATCACCATTTCTATATATCTCCAACACATCTCAGCAGCAAGAATTAGAAAGCAAAATTCCATTTAAAATCATCCTAGACAATATAAAATACTTAGGAATCTATCTGCTGAGACAAACACAGGAACTATATGAACACAACTACAAAACACTTTCCACACAATTAAAACGAGATCTAAACAATTGGAAAAACATTAAGTGTTCATGGGTAGGATGAGCTAACATAGTAAAAATGACCATCCTACCCAAACTTATCTACTTATGTAGTGCCATACCCATTGAACTATCAAAAATTCTTTTTACTGAATTAGAAAATAACATAACAAAGTTCATTTGGAAGAAAAAAGATCAAGGATATCCAGGGGAATCATGAAAAAAAAACATGAAGGAAGGTGGCCTAGCAGAACCTGATCTCAAAATATACACTAAAGCAGTGATCATCAAAACAATTTGGTTTTGGCTAAGAGATAGAAAGGAGGCTCAATGGAATAGACTTGGGGTAAGTGACCTCAGCAAGACTGTCTATGATAAACCCAAAGTTTATATCTTTGGGGACAAAAATCCATTATTTGACAAAAACTGTTGGAAAATTTGGAAGAAAACATGGGAGAAATTGGGTTTGGATCAACATCTCACACCCAACACCAAGATAAATTCAGAATGGGTGAATGAGTTGAATATAAAGAAGGAAACTATAAGTAAATTAGGTGAACACAGGATAATATATTTGTTAGATCTATGGGAAAGAAAAGACTTTAAGACCAAGCAAGAACTAGAAAAAATTACAAAATAAAAAATAAATAATTTTTCAGAATGGGTGAATGAGTTGAATATAAAGAAGGAAACTATAAGTAAATTAGGTGAACACAGGATAATATATTTGTTAGATCTATGGGAAAGGAAAGATTTTAAGACCAAGCAAGAACTAGAAAAATTACAAAATAAAAAATAAATAATTTTGATTATATTAAATTAAAAAGATTTTGGTACAAACAAAACCAATGCAACCAAAATAAGAAGGGAAGTAACAAATTGGGGAAAACTCTTTATAACAGAAAACTCTGACAAAGGTCTAATTACTCAAATTTATGAGATAAATCAATTGTTCAAAAAATCAAGCCATTCCCCAATTGATAAATTGGTAAGGGACATGAATAGGCAATTTTCAGATAAAGAAATCAAAACTATTAATAAGCACTTGAAGAAGTCTTCTAAATCTTTTTAATCAGAGAAATGCAAACCAAAACAACTCTGAACTACCACCTCACACCTAGCAGATTGGCTAACATGACAGCAAAGGAAAGTATCAAATGTTGGAGGGGATGTGGCAAAATTGGGACATCAATACATTGCTGGTGGAGTTGTGAATTGATCTAGATATTCTGGAGGACAATTTGGAACTATCCCCAAAGTACATTAAAAGACCATCTGCCATTTGATCCAGCCATAGCACTTCTGGGTTTATACCCCAAAGAGATAATAAGGAAAAGGACTGTACAAGAATATTTATAACTGCACTCTTTGTGGTGGCAAAAATATGGAAAAGGAGGGGATACCCTTCAATTGGGG
Organism: Monodelphis domestica; assembly: GCF_027887165.1. Classification (NCBI taxonomy): domain Eukaryota; kingdom Metazoa; phylum Chordata; class Mammalia; order Didelphimorphia; family Didelphidae; genus Monodelphis; species Monodelphis domestica. Next base: position 68,788,766 of record NC_077231.1, on the reverse strand, counting down.
AATGGCTGAAAAAATTGTGGTATATGTTGGTGATGGAATACTATTGTGGGCAACGGAATAATGAACTGAAGGAATTCCATATGAACTGAATAACCTCCAGGAATTGATGCAGAGTGAAAAAAGCAGAACCAGGGGAACATTATACATAGAGACTGTTACACTGTGACACAATCAAATGCTATTGACTTCTCTAGTAGTAGCAATGCAATGAACCAGAACAATTTGGAGGGTTTTATTAGAAAGGACAATATCTGTATCCAAAGGAAAAACTGTGGGAACAGAAACACAGAAGATAAACAACTGCTTGATCACTTGGATTGATGGCGAGTTTATTGGGGATATAGACTCTAATGATCAACCTGGTGCAAACATCAACAATACGGAAATAGGTTTTGATCAAGGACACATATAAAACCCAGTGGAATTGCATGTCAGCTATAGGAGGGTATCAGGGTAGGGGAGAGAAAGAACATGACTATTGTAACCAAAGAAAAATATTCTAAGTTTACTAATTAAATAAAAATTTCAAAATAAAAGAGAAAGAACTGTGGGAATAGAAACACAAAAGAAAAACACTTGATTTTCCACTTTTTATCTGGGTATTGGATGGGGGGTTGTTTTTAAAAAGATTTCAAAATTTAATAATATGGAAATAGATATTAAGTAATAATGTATGTATAACCCAGTGGAATTGCTTGTTGGCTCTAGAAGGGGGGAAGAGAAAAGGGATGGGAAAATATGTGAATCATATAACTATGGAAAAATACTTAAATAACTCCCTTGATATTTTTTATCTTTTGTTCTAAATGAACTTAGTAGTAATTTTTTTTTCTAATTCAAGAAAAAAAGTTTCCTGGTAGATTGATAGGTATGGCATTGAATTAAGTAAATTAATTTGAGTAGGATTTTCATTTTCATTATATTAATTCATCCTACCCATGAGCAATTAATGTTTTTTCCAATGATTTATATCTAGTTTTAATTGTGTGAAAAGTGTTTTGTAGTTGTGTTCATATAATTCCTGTATTCGCCTTGGAAAATGGATTCCTAGATATTTTATATTGGCTGGGGTGATTTTAAATGGAATTTCTCTTTCTAACTCTTGCTGCTGAGTTGTGTAGGAAATATATAGAAATCTGATGATTAATGTGGGTATATTTTGTATCCTGCAACTTTGCTAAAGTTATTTATTATTTCCACCAATTTTTAGTTGATTCTCTAGTATTCTTTTAAGTAGGCCATCATATAATCTGAAAAGAGTGATAGTTTAATCTCCTCATTGCCTATGTTTGTCCCTTCAATTTCTTATTCTTCTCTAATTGCTACTGTTAGTGCTTCTAGTACCAGGTTAAATAATAGAGGTGATGATGGACATCCTTCCTGATGGGCTGATCTTATTGGGAAGGCTTCTAGTTTTTCCCCATTGTAGATGATGCTTGCTGATGATTTTAAATATATATTGTTTCTAGTGTTTTCAATAGGAATTAGTGCTGTATTTTGTCAAAGGCTTTTTCTACAGTTATTGAGTTAATCATGTGATTTCTGTTGGTTTGGTTGTTGATATGCTCAATTATATGGATGGTTTTCCTAATATTAAACCATCCTTGCATTCCTTGTATAAATCCCACCTGATCATAGTGAATAATCCTTGCTGGAGACTTTTTGCTACTATTCTATTTATGATTTTTGCATTTATATTTGTTAAGGCAATTGGTTTGTAGTTTTATTTCTGTTTTTGGTCTTCCTGGCTTTGGAATCAGTACCATATTTGTGTCATGAAAGGAATTTTGGTAGAACTCCTTCTTTGCTTATTTTGTAAAATAGTTTGTATAGTATTGGGGTTAGTTGTTCTTTAAATGTTTGATAGAATTCACTTGTGAGTCCAGCCACCCCTGGCAATTTTTTTTCTTAGGGAGTTCTTTGATGGCTTGTTCATTTTCTTTTTCTGAGATGGGATTGTTTAATTATTCTATTCCCTCTTTTGTTTCTCTACTAGCAATAGTGCAATGATCCAGGACAACTCTTAGGGACTCATGAGAAAGAACACTATCCACATCCAGAGAAAGAACTGTGTGAGTAGACACATAAAAGAAAAATATATGATATATCACATAGTTCAATGGGAATCTGATTGGTGATGTTGACTTTAAATAATCACTATTGCAAATATTAATAATATGGAAATAGGTTTTGAAAAATGAAACATGAAAAACCAAGTGGAATTGTTCATCATCTCTGGGAGAGAAGAAGGGAGGAAGGGAGGGAAATAATATGAATCATGGGAAAATATCCTAAATTAATTAATTAAATAAAAATAAGTAAAAAGAAAAAATATTTAAACAAAAAATTAAAAAAATAAACTCCACTAAAAATGTTACATTAAGTTGGCTGACTGTATTTAATTCACAGTGTATAAACTTGGGGAAAGAACTCTAGTGGAAGCTCATACTAATGACATCACATGATCACCCCCTGACTCCTTAAGATACCGTTCAAAGCTTGAGATGGAGGAAAAGTAGCTTTGTTTTAGGATCCAAAATTCTTCTGTGAGAGTGAAATGGGATGAGGATCCTTGGAGCATATGTAGTCTATTTTTGAATTGTCATGTCCAAAAATTTCATAGTCAAGTTAATAAAATATTTTTAATTAGACTTTGCTACTGTAACACTACTGATAGGTTGAGAGGACAAATAGTTCATTGCTTAACCTCTATTTTTAAAGGTAGAATTTACTTGAGTTTGCATTTGGTAAGATTCAGTAACAAGGAAGCTACACAAAACCAAAACTAGTCAATTACTATTCTAAAACCATCACATAGAGGCAAAATAAATGACAAACACAAAACAATGACAACTACAGCAACTCATTCAGACATAATCCTAATCTTGTCTTGTGATTCTTGGTTTTGTTCCTTCTTGCCAGCCTTTCTAAGATTATTTCTTTCTATTCTTTATCTTATTTCTTCTGATCTATAAATTGTTTTTCTCTCATTAGAATTTATACTCCTTGAGGGCAGGAACTGTTTCTCTTTCTTCTTGTGTCTCTAGAACTTAGCACAGTACATGGCATGGATCAGATACTTAGTAAATTATTTATCAGTTGGCTTTTAATACTTTCAAAAATTTTATTGTCATTCAAATAATGTTCCAGTTTATGGACTAGGTAATAAGACAGAATAAGTCTTAATCTTTGTATTTATATATTTAAATTAAATTTAAAATCACAGTCTACTTTTTTGAGAGTTGGTTCCCTTTTTGGTCCCCAAGAAATTTAGATTTTAAAACTAAAAAATGGTCTCACCAAAGGCTATGAAACTGGTTCGAATCCTTCCATCTTTTGACTAGATCTTTCACAGGCAGGGTGGAAATCTGCTCTTTGATTGTCTGTGGCCAGGAATTCTCTGAGGTAATAAAATTAGGTAGGCAGATGCCACGTTGGTTTTTGTGGCCATTCTGGAAGTCCTATGGTGAATTTCATAGTGTCCTTGGGACACTACCCTTTCTGCCATGAAGAATTTCTAGTCCCTGATTCCCCTTCCTATGTGCCTATTTTCCTATTAGGAACCTTTTAGAATGACTTGAGAAGAGATTGGAAGGTCATGTAGGAAAGGAAATACATTGACTTGCACAACAGGAAGTTGGCCCTTTTGGCTGAACCAGCTCTCCTACTTAGCTGCCTGTTCTTTTGCCTATATCTTCTGGCCATTCTTTCTTTCCATTCTGACTCATTTTGGAAGCTTAATTGCTTGGGTTTAAGCCTATGCTCTCTATGGGCTTGGCTGCTCACTCTCACTTGAACCCCATCATTTTCCCCTGCTTGAATTCTATAGCATCTCTTCAGACTTCTTAAGGGAATCAATTGACTAATTAGACATCTTTAACAGTGATTAATAAATTAATATTTTAAAATAAAAATCCAGTTTTAAGAGAATTTCATTCATTACAATTTATAATTTTTCAACAACATAATACTTATGGCCATAATGAAAAGACAAAGTACTGACCACACCTATTAGATGTTTAAAGAAATTATACTCTGAGTCATGAAAATTCATAATATGACTCACTAGAAAAGCATTATTTCAGCTACTGAATTACTTTTTCTCCTTTCTCTATGAAATGAAGGACAAATTCTAGGTATTACACACAAGGAATAGTAAATCTCACAAAGCAGGTTTATAGTTCTTTTTAAATTAATAATAACCATTATTTCCTCATTGCTTCCATATAATCTCTGTGCCTTTTCCAATTTAACCTTTGAGGAAAGAAAAAGAATCATCTCCTGGTCTTGAGTCAAAAAGTGAATTGGATTCTAGCATTGGTGTTTACTTTGCTCACGATATCCTTGGCAGTAGCTGTGATGCTGTTAGCACAGGGGAATAGAAGGAAACTTACATCCAAAAGTGGGGAAAGAATTGATATCAGCAAGAATTTCACACAGGCCTGAGCCACTTATCTAGAGACTGATCACCCTGCCATATGTTAGTGCCCTAGAGGGGAATCAGAATTAGACAAGGGCCATGGTCTCGGTAACATCAAGATGATAGCCTGTTCAGTGGGTCTTTTAAATGAGATTATTACCAACAGTGAAGCTGTGTACGATGCCAGAACTGGTGAAATAAAATGAGACTGTATCAATTTATAAAAAGTGAATTTGTTCGTTGGAGAGGCAGCTATTAAGTTGCTCCATTATTCAACCTACACTGGATGCCCACTACATTCATCCAACTGTTTTGACTCCAATGTCCTATGACCAGAACACATTCTGTTGTGTATATTAAAACAAACACATTGTTCTCTGAATTGAATAGTAAGGATAGAGTAAGATCAAGTTCAGAAATAAGATTCTAAATTCAAAGAAAGGGAAATTGAAAATCATGCAACTAGGAACTTCAAATTTCCTTGATGACAACAGAAATTGACCCTCATGTAGAGATTGAAATGAAATTCCCCAAGCATAAATGTCAGAAAACCAGGCTTTGTTCTTGGTAGTATTGCAAAGAATGAAAAATCTATAATGTCCATGTTCTTTCCTCTGACACAGTCCCCTGTAGCTTCTCTTTAATTCAACTTGGTTGTAGAATCAGCCTCCTGTTTTCACACTCTAGCTCACCAAGAGCGTGAAGCCAAATTATAATATTGTCTCCTTTTTTATTTGGATGTGTCAGTTTTCATATTATGGCTTTCACACCTACACTGGCTAAGACTAAACAGCCATGTCATCTGAGACAACCTAGCATCTACACTGAGAAAATTAATTTCAATTTCACCTAAGCTCAAGCTCCTGCTGTTTCCTATTACCCCCATACCAGGATATCTGTTACATTCTTTTATCAAATAACTTATTTATTAATAGCAACATGAATCTAAAGAGTTTCAGTGAAAAAAAATTGTTTCTGAGATTTTGTCCTAAATTTTAATGAATAAAGTTCATGGTTGATAAAAGGACATTACAAAAATAAGGGTTTTATTTTTTTAACATATAAGAAACTTGGATGCAAGGAAATTTTTAAAAATTCTATGCTAACATCTAATTTTTATGGGGAGAATGCATTTGCAGGATATGATTGTGGTGGCCTGTAATTCTTGCTACTGGACAAAGCTGCTATTGGTAGATTTGGTTGAGTTAGGAAGATCTGAGTTGCATTAAGGATGGAAGATAATTGAGTAACCACTTGACATATAAACCTCTTGAAATGGAAGGTCATTAAGCTACCTAAGGAAGGACAAAGAGGCTCAGGTCAGAAACAAAGTCAAAAAGTATTCATTATGATCAGTTGTGGACCATGAGGAGTCCCTGCACTTCCAGCCTAGATGAGACAAGGATCTTTAAACTCAAAAACCAAACATTAAAACTAACAAGTCCAATAATAGATATGCATATAAATATGCACTGCATACACAATAAATGAATGCATGAACATATTCATAATGTGACTCTTATGCATGCATGAATATATACATAAGTAAACACATTATATATACATAGTGTGTATATAATTTACATATATGCATTTCAGTCATTTAACATTTACTAAAAAATCATTATGGGTTAGGCATTGTGCTAAACACTGGAGAACAAAGAGGAAAGACAGTATCATATAACAGTATCATCTTTTTAAAATTATTTTAATATTTTCCATAGAGTTTTCTTGGCAAAAGATATGAAGTGGTTTACAATTTCCTTCTCCAGTAGATCATGTTTTGTCACAACTCTCCACCATGACTGTCTGTCTTGAGTAAACCTGCAAGGCATAGCTCATAGTTTCATTGAAATACGCAAGTTCCTCTGCCATGATAAGGCAATGATCCAGTAGGAATTTTCTTTCTTTTGGAATGTTTTATATTTAAGTACATGAAATCAAAGAATGGGTCTCTTTTGATATCCATTTGTTTGTTAGGTCTACTGAGAGCAGAGAATATCTTGTGCTCTTTTTGTATCCCTAGCTCTGAGAACAGTGTTTGCCACATTCATAAGGACACACACACAAAATACTTATTAACTAACTACTTGTTATAAAAGAGAAAAGTTGTTCAACAAGGATACATTTTCATTTAACTTATTTAGAAAATACCTCCGACAGCTCTATAGAAAAGCTTTTTATTCAGGAAAGCTTACTGGGATGTGGTGATTCCATAAGGTCTAGAGGATCTCAACTCCACAAGAAGCCCTTTTTACCTTCTTGAGTGACCAAGAAATCATATTACTGCAAAGAGAGACTACGGGAAAACTGGGTAAAGGAAAGTAAGACTTGAATCTCCTAGTCCAATCAAATTTGGGGCATATATTTGTAACCTTTCAAAGAAAAATTTGATTAACTTGCATTGGAGGGGTTTTCCTATTGCACTGCTCCTGCTGAAAACATCTAAAATGAATTACATAAAATTTATATGTATGTATATACACATAGATATAGATAGATGAGCACTTGCATACACACACACATACACATACACACATACATACATAGACCCAAAAACTGATGGGATGATAATCATCAAAAGAGAATTAAAAAATAAAAACTATCTGTTGGACTGGTTGATATTTTTATGTCAGATAGGGCTATCTTAGAAATTCAGATTTTGCTAATTATTCAAACTAGCTACTTTGTGCATCACTAACAAATAACATGTTTTTTAAAAGATATCCCAATATTTGAGATGAAAGATGCCTTTTGATAAGTGTAATTTATAACCTCTTTAAGAAGCTAAATCAGCATTTCCAAAATTATCTTGTAGAACTAATTAATGGCTCCATGTCATTAGTTACTAATCAGAGGAGATTAGATTCCTCTTTGCTATTTACTTTGACATGCAAGTAGGTGAAGTTTTAGAAAGCTCAAAGCCAAACAGATGATATTATAATATGAATATTTAAATTTAAAAATTATATACAGTACACATAGACTTGGAATATAAGAACCACAAAATTAACTAGGTATAATAATGGAAATAAAATTGTATTAGCTTACTTAAATGTCAACAAAAAGATTATAATACAAAAGACTGATTACCAATGTAAAATCTTTGTGCATATATATAATATATTTGCATATTAGTATTTGACAATATAAAATATGGTATATTCAATTTGGGTAATTATTTTTAGCCTGAAAATAACATTTATACTTAGCCTCATTTCAAAAGAATAGTCAATGTATATTTAAAATTTGGTATGGTTTCATTCTCTCTCTCTTCCTCCCCCCAATCAATTTTCATTTTATAATATAAATGCTTCAATCCTAAAATGTGTTTGACAGAAATAATTTAAAAGTAATTATATACAACGAAGCATTTGGACTCATGAGTAATTTGAATGCAATTCTTTTACCCTTTATAAGTATGTGTTTTTGATGTGTTGTTGAATGAACATTACCCCTAAAAGAAAGAAAAAAGGTAGAAAATTTGACTTTCAAGTACTTATCCTGAAGTATAACTTCTCCTTTCATTATGTCAAAAAATAGAAAAACAGATAACAACTTTCTTCACTGTTTGTATTAATTTCATAAGAACTGATGTTTTGTTCTGAGATAGAGAAATCATCCCAACATTGGCCGTTGCCCATTCAAGTCAATTGTTCCTAACCCATCTATCTCTATGGATAAAAATGCATGTTTGTACTCAGAATCCTGGATATATTGTTTTAATTTCTAGGTTTATTTTAAATTCATCTCTTTTCTTAATGAATGAAAATGTCCAGTTGTAACATTTTTCTTCTGCATTTGTATTCCTTGCTATTCTAAAAGGCTATGAATTGTGTGAAATTTAATAAGATATCTAGTCTGTATATATTAAAAATAATTTCCCCCACCTCATTACACTTAGCATTCCTGTTGTTTTCACACTCTTAAAGAATGGAAAAACAACAAAAAAGCAATCTTCTCTCATATTCCTCATAAGCAAATAGAAGATATCCATACATATACTTGGCCTGCACAATAAAAAAGTACCTTGGCTAATTGGTGCATTATATATAAACTACTATAGATAAATATATTAAAACTTCTCAAAATGGATTGATAAATATGAAACCCTTCTGATGATATGGATGACAAATTATAAAACTAGAAGGTATGTAGAAAACTTCTTAAGGAATTGTGAAGAACATGGGCACAGAGGGTCAAATAAAAAAATGGAATAAGCATTTATTAATTTCTTACTATATGCTTAAGCACTTTACAATTAAGTCATTTGATCCTCTTAAGAGCCCTAGGGAATTGGTGATATCCACAGTTTATATTTGGAAAAGCAAGCAACAGAGATATTAATTGAATTGCACTGGATCATATAGCTAATAAATAACTGAGTTTGGATTTGAATGTACATCTTTCTGACTCTTGGTTCAGTGTTCTATCAACTAATATATTCATTATTACTTATTGAAGGTAGGGACTTCCAGAGGTAACTCTGGACAGTGAATAGTTTGGTAAGATAATTATGTAAGAAATTTATGTCAGATGATATAATAATATCTGCACCATAGAATTAGGTACAGGAATCTTGACCAAGGAGGTTGGGATAAAATGGGGGGAAAATTAACAAGTAATTAAAAAAAATCTATTTGCTTGGTGACTTACAATTTTAATGAAGAAGGTTTGGAAATGGAATGGCAAATAGATAATTAAGGTATATAATAGATAAACCATACACCATATAATCAAATAAATATGACAATTTAAAATCATTAATATGAATTAAGTACATCCACGTGTCAGATAGTTTGCTAAACATTGGGAATGAAAAAAAAGCAAAAAAGGAAGTAGTTCATGTCTTTAAGGAACTTACAATATAATGGGAAAATAATGAATGTTTACAATAATATACTAAATGATACTCCAAAAAAGGAAGTATATTAACATGGTTTCAGATGCCCACATACAATTCCTTGAAGCAAAAGTAATAAAGTAAACTAGAGGACAGGGTGATGATAATGTTAAAAATAACTGGCATGTATAGAATTACTAGGATTTCATAAGAATATAAAATTCATTGCTATGAGGGAGATGAGGTCTACGTAGAGGCTAAAAAAGGGGAGGAAAGGTATTTCCTTGAGATGTAGTATTGCATCATTAATCAGCCACTAGAATTGGAGTCAGGAAGATCTGGATTCAAGTCCCATCTTGGACAAGTACTAATTTGATGACTTTGTCAAATCATTTAACCTGCCTTCATCTCTCTTTCTTCATTCATAAGTGTTCGGTTATATGATTTCTAAATCCCTACATGAATCTGCTATTCTCTGTCCTCTCCAACTTTGGAATATTTTCAATGTCTGTATGACGAACACCTTTTCTCCTCCCTCTAAACAGTTTTTAATCCATTAATTATGGTCCTACAGAAAATTTGGGGATAGATAAGGATGAAGAATGAAATGAATGATGTCATATGAACTTCAATTTAGTCCAGTACCAGAACAACAAAAAAGCATTCTGAGCCATTTTAGTCTGAATGACTAAGGGAAAACCTGAAGTCTAATTTGTGTTTTGGAGGAGAAATTTATCCAAAGATCAATAAATCAGTACCAAAAGTTTCTCAATTAATTTTCACCTAGAGACAGGATAAAGTCTGTCCCTTTTACACCAAGACCCATTACCCTCCCCCCTCCATTTTTATATCTCTTCACACTCAAAACAAACATAATATTGTTCCTCTTTCGATATCACCTGTTAAAAAATAAAGACAAGAATCAAAAGCAAAATGGCTGTAGAGAGACAACAATTCTAGTACACTTTCCCAGCATTCTTATCCATACAATTTCAAAATAACTCATCAAATTGAATTCTGCAGTGGCATAACCAATAAAAGGTAGTGTGGGTGAGACGTTTTTTTCTAGCTAAGGACAACTTAGAAAGTCAGGAAAGATCTATGAAACTATGATGGGGGCCCAACCGGAACACAAGTGGCAAAATGCAGCCCTAAATCTTGGAGGTTGGTTCAAAAGGAATATTTAAAGACACTTTCAGCACAAATGTAATAAGACTGTTGGAATTCTGATTAAAAAGAGATCACAGGAGACCCTAGCTAGTACTAGGCACAGGATACAGTGCTCTTTGGTTACTCTATTACCCAAAACAATTATAGATTTCATTTTCACGACAGAGAAGAATATCTGTGGCTACAGAGGAGCAAGGATCTTTCCTGGGGAATTAACTGAACACACACTAAGAGACCAATGACTAAATTTTCCCTGGCAAATACCATCTTGGAAGTACCAAAAACTTCTAGGCTCCCAGAACTCGCTCTAAGTATAGAAATACACATACTCTCTCTCTTACACAAATCTGACATTTGGGACAGTCCTTTGGAATCCCAGCTGAGCCGAGCCCAAATTTAAAATAAAGTTAATAATTAAAAATGGTTGGAAAAATGAGCAAAGAATTACAATAGAACTTCGTCATAAAAAAAAGATTAGAATGAGAGGGAAAATTAAGCTATAAATAGAAGAAGGCAATGTAAAAACAGCTACAAAGAAAGACAGAGAGAAAAATTAAAATTAGATACAAACCAACAAGAATTCCTGGAATAGATAATGAAAGAGATCAGTAGCAGAGGGGGGAAAATATTAGAATAATATAAGAAAAAGTAAGAAAAGATAATTAGCAAGGGATAGCTAGGTGAATCAGTGGATTGAGAGACAGACCTAGAAATGGAAGGTCTTGGGTTTAAATCTGACCTTAGACACTCCTAGGTCTTTGACCATGGGCAACTCACTTAATCTCCATTGTCTATCCCTTAAAACTCTTCTGTCTTGGAACCAATAAACAGTATTGACCCTAATATGGAATGCAAGGGCTTTTAAAAAAGAGGGAATGGGACTTCCATGTAAATATGGCAGCAGTCTAGAAACAGGACTCTTCCTCTCCTCAGTACCTACCAATATAGACTACCTCAAAAGACAAAAAAAAACAAATTCATATGATCGAAGGGACTCTACAGTAGGGTGCAGCACTGAAGGTACATGGGATCTGGGCATTTCCATACTATAAGGGGGTGAAAAAGCTCCCACCAAAACACGAGCTGATCTACCCTTCACCACCCCACCTACCAAGCCAGAGTCAGAGCCCCGTGTGCCAGAAACAGTGAGTAAGTGAAGGGCACTTCTAGAGTAAGTGAGGGGCACCTATAGGTCCTTGGTAGCTAACTAAGACCACCAAAGACCTACCCCTGGGAGCAGATGGACCTGAAACCCAATCAGGCTGAAGAGCATAGACCATGAGCACTTGCGGGAAGATAGCACAGAGAAGGGCAGCAAACAGCAGAAGCTGTGGAGATTCGAGAGCTTGCCTCAGGCAAAATCCTTGCTCCTTAACTCCATACACAGAGAGCCTGCCTATCTCACTCAGATTTCTTACTAAAAAGGGAAGGAAAAACCGCCACAGTGATGGCAAATAATGCCCAGGAACAACAACTTCTCTCAAACAAGAAAAACAAGAGGAAGGGGTTGACATTGGAAAAGTTGTATGGAGGAAAAACCCAGGCTACAGAGGAAATATAAGAGGAAATTCAAATAAATGCACCAAAACCTGCCCCCCAAAATGGAAATTGCCCACAAGCTCTTGGAGAATTTAAATTGGAGATAATCAAAAAGATGGAAGCCTTCTGGTAAGAAAAGTGGGAAATAGTTCAAAGAGAAAATAGCAGTTTAAAGGACAAGAACTCCCAATTGGATAAACAGCTGGAAGCCACAAAAAGCAGGATAGACCAAACTGAAAAGGAAAACAAGTCTCTAAAATCCAGAATTAGGCAATTGGAAGACAATGATCTTACAAAACAGTAAGAATTAATAAAGCAAAGTCAAAAGACTGACAAAATAGAAGAAAACAAAATATCTTACTGTGAAGATGAGAGATCAGGAAAACAGATCAAGCAGAGACAATTTGAGAATCACTGGTCTACCTAAAAATCCAGAAATGAACAGAAATCTTGACTTCATACTACAAGAAATTATCCAAGAAAACTGCCCTGATGTTCTTGAACAAGGGGGAAAAATAGACATTGAAAGAGTTCATAGAAAACCCTCTATACTAAGTCCTCAAAAGACAACTCCCAGGAATATTATTGTCAAATTCAAGAGCTTCCAAGCTAAGGAGAAAATTTTACAAGAAGCCAAAAAGAGACAATTCAGATATCAAGGAGCACCTGTCAGGATTACACAAGACCTAGAAGCTTCCACACTAAAGGACTGCAAGGCTTGGAATATGATATTCAGAAAGGCAAGAGAATTAGTGACAATGCAGTGATACTGAACAACCTGGAGGAATCTATAAGAAAGAACACTATCCACATTCAGAGGAAAAACTGTGGGGATAGAAACATTGAAGAAAAGCAACTGCTTGATTTCATGAGTCGAGGGGGATATGATTAGGTATATAGAACATCCTAGTGCAAACATCAACAACATGGAAATAGGTTCTGATCAAGGTCACATGTAATACCCAGCGGAATTGTGTGTAGGCTATGGGAAGGATGGGGGGTGGGGTGGGGAGGGAGGAATAGAATATGATTTTTGTAGCCAAGGAATAATGTTTGAAATTGACCAAATAAAAAAATTAAAATTAAATTAAAAAATTAAGAGGGAATGAACAGCTTTCTAAAGGAGGCACAGTAATAAAGATAAAACTTAAAAAATAAAATTGATTAATTGAGAAGCACCTAAATTAATTGAAGAAAACAACTTCATAAAATAGTAGAATTGTCTTAAAAGAAAAAGAGGTATAAAATCTCACTGGAGAATATATTTTTTAAATTTAAACCTTGGCAAGTAGATGCTCATGATTTCATTACACATGAAGAAAATATAAAATAAATTTGAACAAAAATTAGAAGAAAAAATTCAAATAGCTTATTGGAAAAAGAACTGAAATAGAAAATAGATTGAAGAGAGGCAATTTAAACTTCATATCTAAAGATCATATAAAGGAAAACTAATCCAGTATCTTTAGAAGCAGAAAGTAAAATTGAAATTGAAAGAATACAGTGGTCACTTGAAAAATATCTCAAAATGAAAATGGAATATTTAAATATTAAAATATTATAGGGAAATATGTTATAATATTAGCTTAAAAGAATGGAGTTCTCTGGTCAATGAGAAACAAAACTATAGACCAATCATCTAATAAATATTGCTGCAAAAATTTTAAATAAAATATGATCAAGGAATTATATAAATATATAACAAAGATCAGACTCTATAACCAGAGAGCATTTATTCCAGAAATAAAGGACTGATTCAATTTAGGAAAGCTATTGGGAGAGGAAATTAATAGATTTAAATATATGAAATTAAATAAAAATATTTTATAAAAACCAGTGCATACAATATTAGAAGGAAAGTACAAAATACATATGTTTGTATATATAAATTTTGTTAACTGAATCCATCAGTATTTAACCAGGGAAATTTAATAAGGGAAATTTAGATGGAGACTTTTGGTATTTGATGATTAGGAATATGCTACTGATGTAGCTTTTGGCTCTGTCTGTGTATAAGACAGTTTTACCTTGGAATGATAGGGAATAACATAGACACTAGAATGGAAAAATACATAGGAAAAAGGATGTAGTGTGTCAGTTTTATAAAACCATTGGTGGTTATCCCATAATATTTAAAAGAACAAGTGTATTTTGGCCTAAATATAAATCTATAACATTGAAAACATTTAAAATATCCAAAAACTGCCCAATATCTATAGGTCTGCCATATAAACATATCTATAACTTCTCAATATTTTGGATAAGATCAAATTTTATCACTACTGAGTAGAAAAATGAGGCAAGAAAAGTCTCCATTTGTTCCTTAAAGATTAAATGTAAAAATCCACAGCATTAACATTTAAAATAAGGAAATGTTTCCAAAAATAAGATTCAACCCTATTAAAAATATTGTCATTTAGTTGAGTTTGCTATTAAAGACACCTTTATTATGAACATTGTTAATAGCAATATTTAATGTATTAGGAATACAACACTATAAAAATTTTAAAATAATTAAGTTAACTAAAAAATGGAAGTTTAATGGTAGTCAGTTTATACTTCCATGTCAGCAATTTCCATTTGTTGTTCTTATTAATAAAACACAATGATTTACTGCTTACAGTACAACAGAATCAGTTATCATTGCTCGTTTTTATTACAAATGGAGATCCAATGTCATATAAATTCTAAACCCTCAAAATTATTCATTTTAAGTTAAGGTAAAAGACTTTTAAATCCCATGTGATTCACTGTTCCTTTTTTGGAGGGGACGAATTTATGTTAGATCATATTAATGATTTCAGTCATAATCATTAGACAAATCCCTAACTTTTAGACATATGTGGAGTACCTTGATGCTTAGATGTACACAGAGTTTATGTAGTATATATATATATATATTCATATAATATTTTATATGATTATGAATAAATGTGTATGCTTATATAGGCATATATTCATACATATGTATAGCCATAAACATTTATGCCCATGTGTACACATATTTATGTCTTTATAAGGTACATCATTATTTACTAATTTATGGACCCTTTATGGATGAGGTAGCAATATCTCAGTTACCAGGAATGTTTTAATGTCACAATAATAGAAGTTATCACAGTGCCTTTTAACACACAGGCCCCAGGGATAAGAATGAAAAAAGAACAGACTTTTTTCTGGACTTATTTCATTTTTTGAATTATGGGCCACACTGATAGTGACACCCAGTTATTCCTCTCAGATTATTGTAGAGCCAGTAAACATCTTGACAAGCCCTCTTTCTGGCATTGTTAGATCTGTCCCTGCATTCTTCACTCAGCTATGTAAGACCCATCTCATTCCTTTCTATTTTTAAGTGGTCTGAAATATTTGATTTCAAGATATCTATTTCCTTTTATATAAATTCCTAAGGGCTATGACCATGTTTCAATGACTTAGAATGATTTAAAGAGGTCTATATATGTCCTATTGACACTTAGTTACAATTTAGTAACTAGAAGAAGACATTCTTTCCCAGTAAAGGTAGTAAATTCTACAGTGGGGTGGAATAATGAATGGAATTACTCATTTATGAAAGAAATTAGCAGAAATTTCATATGCCAAAAACCTATAAAAACACAATCTCTGGGTGTTTTTGTCATTTGATGTTTGTCTCTTTGTGTAAATATATCTGTCTATATTATATATATATATATCTGTATATATATCATACATATGTTTTTGTATATGTACATATATACACATATGGATTAAATGAATATGTGTGTATAAATTTATAAAGAATTATCTACACCAAAGTATATGCAAATTTTAAAATCTTCCCCTAGATTCAGAATATTTTTGTAGGCCTTCTCTGACTGGGTTGATATCTCACTGAGAAATGTGAACTAAGCTTACGCTTACTCTAAGAGAAACATAAACATTATTATTTCCCCCATTGTCCACTTATTAAAACTGTGGGATCAACTTTGATTTTCTCTTGCACCTCAAACCATGGAGCCATGAGTTATGAAGTCATATAGATACTGCCTTTGCAATATTTCTCAAATCTTTTCCTCTATCATCTCTGTTCCCACCCTAACCCAAGTTGCTCTCATGAAGGGTAACAAGAATAGTGAAAGAACAATAGAATTATGCCATAGAATAATAGGTTGCAGGAACTGGGAATGTTTAGCCTGATAACTGATGGCTTGGTAGATTAAGTTATATATCTAAAAGATTGAAATGTGAAGAAATTTTGAATTTGCTTTCTTGGCCTCTAAAGGCATAAATAGAAACAATGATATTTAGTTTAGCACCTTACAAAGAAAGACTTCTTAATAGTAAGAGAACTTTACAAATATTAAATTAAATGACTATCTTTTTGGAGAAGGATTAAGTTCCCAAATTTTGTTAACCAAATGTTGAGTCATGTCAACGGGCAATATGCTGGAAGTTGGAGGAAGGATATGTGATTCTGGGTGATATACACCATGGTGTCAAATGAAAACATTCATAGTAAGAATATATTCTTAAGCTACCAATAAGAGCAGCTGACAAATGTCCAATAAGTGGTATACTCTACTGGGAAAGGCTTTAGAATCACAGCCATACATTGTCCTTGTCACTTTATCTGTGTTTTCTAGTTTCTTCATATGAAAAACATAATTAGTCTAAAATTTCTTTTCATGATTATACCTAGAAAGACTTGGATCTTCCTCAGTAGAAGTCTTCAAACTATAAAAAATACTCATTTACATTACGGCTAATTTCTACTGCATTAATTCTATTCAATAATTGACCATACTCCCCATTTTATCAAGCCTTATTTCTCAGTTCCTGAGTTAAGCTTACTAATGTAGTTTTCTCTACTCATGTAGTGAACCCTCAGACATCCTTTTGTTGATCATAAATTTCAAACAAGTTAATCTTGTACTAATCCCACCAAAACATTCATCTTCTTCTCTTGCTTCTCTTTGTATAATCTGGGCAAACTTGATCTCCCCTTTGTGGAGCTCCAACTGGGTGGATATAAGACTAGTGGCTGATGAGTATCATAAAACAATTAACATTCCTTAATTGTTAGAGAGAGGTGTGATTAGCCACACTTGAATGCCAACTCTCTTTCCCCAATGTAGCCACCTGTAATGTTTCCCAACTAATCAAACTCCCCCCACTTCCTGCATGTCAATGAGGAACCCTCCCCTTCTCATTGGAGTCACTAGCTTTTATTGAGCTGACCTCCCTTCTTATCAACTATATGTGTCACTGTTAAACTGATTGTGCTCTGACATTGTATCTGAGTTTACATTTATTGACTTTACAAAGCATACCTAAATGATAGTTTCACTGAGTTGTTATCCAATTCATTTAAGAAGTATGATGGCAAAAAAATATTATTAAATGCTAATGGATTTAAAGAGAACTCACATCAGACTGTGACTATTGAAAACATTTCCTGCCCTGTTTGGTGTGAGTATATTATTACTTATTTCTCTGCTGAATATTATTCCTTGATCACATCAATTATTTTTCTAGATGAGTTCTTCTAGTTACTGCCTCACATATCAAATTGAAATGACCATCCTGAGAATGCACTAATGGTAAATAACATATACATCATAGGATTACTTTGTTTTTTTAATATGGTAAATTCTGGGTCTTAAAGACCCTATAAACTTTTTAAAGTGGATGTAACTAGTCTATCTCACAGAAGATAGGAATAATGTCATAGGATTATGGATGTAAAACTGAGAGGAACATCAGATGTCATCTAGAGCACCACCCTACTTTTACATATGAAGAAACTCAAGCAAGAGAGGTTAAATGGCATTCAATGAAATATATTTGCTACGAAGAAATAAAGGAAAAGGGTGGAAAACAGGGGCAGTTATTATCAGTTTGCCATCCAATACATCTAAATTGGGGAAAGAGCACATTTGAAATATAGGCTGTTTTCTTCCCTACTTAAAATGACCAGTTCAAATTTTAGCTCTACAAATTTGTTTCATTGTGACTCGAGTGGGAAAAGTCACCTAGAAGTTGTCACTTTGATGACCATCAAATTGGAACACCCTACTTATCACACTGATTAATTCAGTGAAAGCCTGTAACATGATTGTGATCAGTGTTTTGTGTAAAAATATCAGAATATAGGACTTTAATATATTCTCTGCAAGGACATTTAATACATTAAATCTTTGATAGTGATAGTTTCATTCTTTAGGCTGTAATCATATGCTTTCTGGAAGTAGTGGTAGAGGATGACTTGAAATTGACAAATACCTCGCTGAAATGTTGAAGTCAGTTTTTCAATAATGATAAAACAAAATCTCATATTCCTTGTTCTAGGATCTTATTTTATGTCTTTTATAAATTAAAGTGTTTTGGAAACACATTGGAGAGACTTGCACTGTGAAAAGATAATCACTTCATTTCATATCATGTTTGCGTGACATGTTTAACAAAAATGTTTAACAATATGATATGATCAGTTCTAATTTATTTCAGTCACTTTTATTTCTTTCTGTCCTTCATAGATATGAAAATTCTATTGAAATGATCATAAAAGTGCAAAAGATACTGAAAATGACTCATTTTAATGCAACTGTTTATTAGCACGCTTTTGGAACCCTGGGAAAATGATATCTTGCTCACACAGTAACTTGAAAAATAGCACTGAATTCAAGTCAGTCTCACATTGTAGTCAACTGATATTCTCTCTTTTCATTTGCATAAAATTAACAATGAAAGACAAATAACTGGCAGGATTAGAAAAACAAATTCTCCCTTAAAGAGCATACATTCTCATTGGGGTAAAGGATGTCAGGATTCAGGACCCTTTTTGTACATTGAGTTGTTATAATTCATTCAATGAATATTTAAATTAGGGATGCTTGACCTTTTTTTTTTTTTAACCTCAGGTATTCCTTTGGCACTCTCATGAAACCAATGGACACTTTTTTTAGTATAATGCTTTGGAATATATAAACTATCTATGATTTCAAAAGAAATAAATTACATCAAAATATAGATATCCCCAAATTTTCAAATTCATGGTCTCTGCATTAAGAATCACTCATTAAAATGTCCCAAATTCCTGTTATATTTGTTACAATTTGTTCTAATTTTAGCATATAAAGTTGATATTTATAAGCATATTATATACATGCGAAGAATTACTTTAGATGCATTATTTTTAATGACTATGGAATTAATAATTCATACTTGAAGTGAGGTTAATATCCAAAAAATAGAGGCATTTCTTTCTAGTGTACTATAGTAGACCTGATTTGGCTGGCTTCCAATCCTCAAATTACTTGGATTAATTAATATTCCACAAAAGCAAGTGGAAAGAAATATGTCTCTTAAAAATAATTAATTGACAAAGCAGTGCTACCTATTTTTAGTCTCAGTTCTTTAATCCATCCCTAATAGAAGTGAAAAGGCTGCTACCCTTCTTGTCTGCTTTCTCACTCAAAGCGCTTTCTTTTGCTGCCAAGCTCACCATGCTGCCTCTCTCTGGCACTGGAGCACTATCTTTTGTCGCCATGAAGTCTGTGTTTTGTGATAAAGTGCAGTTATGGGCTGCTTTGCTGACTCTGTGCTCTGCTATAGAAAAAATTCCATTTCCAACAACATTCATTTGAAAGCCCTCTCTTTTCCTTCCTGGCTCTTTTCTAAAATTTTACCCAAAGTCCCAATGGTGTTATTTTTAACATGTTTTACTTGTTTCACATAGACTAGGCATTTGCTTCTGAAGGCTATGAAAGGGAAGCTCATGGCTGTTTGGGGGAAGTGAGCTATAAAAGGGGAGCAGAGCGGTTTATTTCTTTTATGAAAACTAGCAATATTATTGTTGTGGTAGTTTTTTGATGCAAAAATTACTTATTTTCTCCAAAGTCCTAAGAACAGTTCCATCTGTAATAAGTGGGCCAGTCTGTGGCAGAGTTGGCCTCTTTTATTTATATTACTACAACAAAATGAATTATATTATGATCTATGTTAAATGTTGGGTGCCTGAAAAGACTTAACAGGATGGAACATGGATAGCTATTTCTTCCCTCTAAACAGAATTAATTTAGACTTCTCAAAAACACAGAAAATAAGGACAATGAGTCCAATATATTTCTTTGCTCAAATCTGATTTTATATATATATATATATATATATGTACATTTATACATATATATCACTTACTTGTTCTCTTCACAAATTGAATTTTGCATAATTTGGGTACTGTTCAATTCACCTAAAACTTCCCCTACCTCCCCACACTCTATTGAAATTCCCTCCATTGTTCAAGAATCAAATGTCAATTACCCATTAAAACTTTTTTTGACTCTTGTGGGCTAAAATTATCTTTCCTTACTCAGGCGATCAATAAAACTCTTTATATCATTTTTACATCATCCTCTTTATAGTTTTGGTCCAGACCCATGATTTCATCAGTTACATTAACATATTCTAGAGTTAAAACTGTCTTTCCAATGAAGATTGGGAACTCATTTGAAATTTAGGGTCCTAGAGTTTTCTTGAATACATATTGGTTAAGTGATTTAACTATATGGTTTCAAAAACAATTTGTGCTGGAAGCAGAAGATAATCCCAGTGCTTTAAGATTTCAAGGCTTTCGAATATACTCTTTTTAAAATACTATCTTGCTTGTTTCTATTTATCAGTTCTTTTTCTAGAAGTGGACATAAAGTAATTCTACAAGCAATATTTCTGTTGCTGTATATAATGTTTTCTTGATTCTGTTGGTTACCCCCTTCATAATTTCATGTGTATTTTCCATGTGTTTTTTAAACTAATCTGCTAATCATTTCTTATAGTACAGTAGTATTCCATCAAAATTATATACCACAACTTGTTTAGCCAGTCTAGAACTGAGGGAGCATACCTGAAATTTCTAGTTCTTTGGCACTACTAAGGAGGTTCTTTTCCTTTTCCCCTGATAATATTAGGGAATAGACCTGGAAGTGGTATTACTAAATCAAAAAGTATGAAAAGTATATAGTTATATAATTTTGGGGCATAATTCCAGATTATTTTCCAAAATGGTTGAATCTATTAACAATTCTACCATCAGTATATTGGTGTCTTTATTTTTCAAAATCTCCTCCCGCATTTGTCATTTTGTCATTTTATCCTCTTCATCATTTTCCCCTAAAACTTCTCTATTGTTTACTTTAAACAGCCAAGCAAATGAAATGACAACACATTTTAAAGATGAGACTTTCACTTTATGGTGAGGCACCACCATGTTCATACATACAAACTGAGGCGTTTTGTAGGAAATATACTCTATATGATAGATGTGAAATATCTGAGTTATTTTTATTTGTATTTCTCTAATAGTGATTTAGAACATTTTTCATAAAGTGAGATCTCTATCTATCAATCTTTAAATCTCTCTATAAATAGATATATCTATATCTAAATCGAGAGAGAAAGAGAGAGAGAGAGAGAGAGAGAGAGAGAGAAACTTTAGGTCATTTCTCAATTGGGCAGTGAATCATATTCTTATAAATTTGACACAATTCTCTAGTTCAGATATATGGAAAGTTAATATTAAATTGTGAAATAATTTTTCTTCTTAGACCCCATAAAGGAAAGGCTCAAACAGTCTGATGCTACACTCAGTTTCTCCCTTAGTCTATGAAAATGGGTGAGGATCTTTTGTCTGTGTTAAGGATAAAAAGATGGAGGGCAAGGCTGGCCATCCCTGGTAAACTCTGACCTAGATGAAAGATAAAGGATAGGCTAAGCATCCATGCAGCAATAACTTCAAGTACTGTAGCCCAGCCACATGGCAGGATGTACTGGTGTCTTACTGGTCCCAACAAGTATATACCCCTCTTATAATGATGAAGTAAAAGTGAGGAATTGAGGTCTCTAAGTCCACATCCTCAGTGGTTATTTAAGGGATTTATCAGTCAGAGATGTTTTAGGGGGAATGAATGGTGAGCTCAAAAGGTAATATGTATAGAACTGTGCCCGAGGAGTATGGCCTGTTTTCTTTTGGATGGTGAAGAGTGATGACTGACCAGGTTAAGATTTCTTAACTGGCTAATTAAAAAAATATTTTAAGAATAAAATATACTTCCTTTTAGAATTTCAATCTTTACAGATATGACATCTCTAGCTGAGAAACTCTATATACTGTCCTTCCCAGTTTTCTGCTTTCCTTCTAATCTTGACTACATTTGTTTTATTTTAAAGACCCTTTTTAAATTTAATGTATTGAAATTATGCATTTTCCATCTCCCAATGTTTTCTAACTCTTTAATCTACTCTATAATTCATTGAGTCTCACTGCTTCTATTTATGTCTATATTGTGCTTAAAATACATAAACATATATAGCTATGTATGTCATAGTCTTTTGGGCTGTAAGCTCCTTAAAGATAGTGTCACTGATTTCTATCTTTACTCAGCATATAGAGGATTACTTTCAACATAGTAGATGCTTTAAAAAATGTTTGTTGAATTGAATAGAATAGTTCTATGCTAAACTAATTCTCTGCTTTGCCTCCCCACCTGATATACATCCTCACAATTCAATAGACTGTCAAGCCAAAATGCCTAGGGTTAAACAAAATATTTTTCAATACTTAGTCACTGTCGTCATGGACTCTCAACCAACTCCTGCTCTTAATATAAAATGGACCCTCAGAAGGCTATCACTACCTTTTTTGCACCTCAGTTGCTTGTCCAAGTTCAAAAAGGGAATAGATCATAGATTTGACCTTAAACTTCCTGAGTTTCAAAGCAGTGTTCTCGTTACCACCTTTGAATTTCTCTTTAGTTACATACTAGATAGAAAACTGGGCTTGTGTTTTTGTTTTTTATTGTTTTGAGATTCATACTTTATTTACAAGTGAATGAAAATTTCCCCAATAAAACCTAGTGGAATAATCAGTTGGCTCCACAGCCATATGTGAAAAAGTCCATGTCCCTCTAGACAATGATTCTGTTAAGAAAAAATAAGGCCACGTGATTTCTTCATGGCACAAATGTGAAACTGACAATCCAAAATAAACCATTTTCCACAACTCTAGTCCAAAGTAAAGAGTAACTGGTATCACCTAAACTTCAGTGACAATTTCTGCTTCTAAGAGAGCAAGGTTGTGAGAAAAACATCTAATGCTCCTCCAGAGGATCTGCTCAGGGATTAGAGAGACCCAGACCCCTTTCCTTGAGAGCTTGGACATTCAGCTTCTCTGCTTCCTGCTTAGTCTGCTGCTCTACTCTTTGTTCTTCGAGGATTTCCTCAATAGACACTTGCTGGAGAGGACTATCACTTTCCTTCTCCAGGTCTATTTCTCCTAGGAGGACCACATTTTCTCCATGGACAACAAAAACCCCTTGAGGAATATCACTGTATTCTTTGCCCACATGAATGCGTTCCACAGTCTGATGTAACATTAAATTAGTGTCAATGTCCTCCATGAGGCTGGCGGTAACCGGCATATAGTTCATCTTGAACCAGGTTGGGAAGGCTGGGCTGGGTAGCAGTACGGAGGGGAGGAGTTCAAATCTGAACTCAAATGCTTACTACCTATATGACCCTGGACAATTAATTTAACCTCTGTTCACTTCAGTTTCCTCTTCTGTTAAAATACATATAATTATGTC
The DNA here is from genome assembly GCF_027887165.1 of Monodelphis domestica. Lineage (NCBI taxonomy): Eukaryota > Metazoa > Chordata > Mammalia > Didelphimorphia > Didelphidae > Monodelphis > Monodelphis domestica. The sequence continues at coordinate 68,765,176 of NC_077231.1, read as the reverse complement.
ACCTACCTCCCAGGGTTTTTGTGAATATCAACTAAGATTATTATAATAAAGTAATCAACACAGCCTGGCATATTGGAAGTTTATTATATATATATGTATATAAAAGAACATATTTAAGAAAACTCTGGGAAAATTGAATACAGTGTCCCACAGGTCCCTCTCTGCCCCACTACTTCTTCCCAACTTTGTTCCTGTTTATAAGCTGCAATCTAGCCCTGGAACTTCTCTCATTACCCAGGCCTTCCTCACCCTGCAACATCCTTCTGTCATGTTGGCTTTTTTTGCTATTACTGACTTCCTTCCCTAAAACTCCATTTGAGGGAGGGGTCCAATCTCCAAACTTCATTCCACTTTCTACCTCTTTTTCTGATTTTCCAGCAATGGTCAACAAGTATGAACTGAAATGATTTCCTCTATTTGACTATTTTATCTCCCCCCCCCTTATTTTTTCTCATTTCTGATGCTTTTTGTATTTTTTCTTTACCCATTAGAATGTAAGGTTCCTGAGGGCAGGTGCTATCTTATTTTTTCTATGTGCCAATATTTGTATCCCCAGGATTTTGCATAGTGCTTGGCATATAAGGCTTCTTATAAGTTTTTTTAACCTTGTCTAAATTATTTATTAAAATTGTATTTCAAGTTAAAAAAGAGTTAACTTCCCTAGGGTAGACTATAAACACCTTTCTGCCTGGGATTCTTTCCCCTTTTCTCTTAACATCTCCCAGTTCCTTGCAAATAGTGAGCACTTAATAAATGTTTCCTGAATTTAATATTTTCCAAATATTCTCACCCATCAGTTTTCTTATGTTTTTCTCCTAAGAACCAATTTGCCTGAAGCCAAAAGCTACAAATATCTCATTGAAATAAAATGGAAAATAGAGTGACATTCAGTATTACCAATATTAAGGAGAAGGAAAGCAATGAGAAGGATTCCCATCTCCCACTTTCCAAGGAAATAAAAGTCAATTTTGACCAATGTAGTTACCTGAATAAAGGCAAACAGATCAGCTGCCCCATACCTAGTTCTGTACAAAACTGAGAATAGCACTAGGCTGAAATCCAGTGAGAAAGATTATTGAAGTACTTCTTCCAACCTGTGTGTGGAAGGAAAAAAAAGATCAACGAAATGACCACAGTCAAGGGGAAAAGAAAGATAATCAAAACCAGCAGGCTGAATTCTAGGCTCCATAAGTGAAATCAGCAAGAGAAGTTGGTCACTCTAATCCCCTCCAAATGCACTACATTTTCCGGAAACTGCCTATGAAGATTTAAGAAGAAACTAAGAATACTGGCCTATTGACAGTGATTGTAGCCATTGTGATGTGTCAAGTCTCAAGACACTCCAGATATGTGGGAATCCTAAAGGATTCCATGAGGAATCCTGAAGATTGAGCACCTTAAACATCAAAGATTTAGAGGTTTCAAAAGGAAGGAAGTCAAGGTCAATGTTGGAACTCAGATAACTTCACTGACTTAGCTAAGGAACCACCTTACTCAAAACCCCAACTATAGGGAGAACCTGGTCCTTGAAATAAGCCACAGGTAAGAAAGTTTGGAGAAATTATTGATTAAAACAGCAAACATTTTAAAGTCTTGTAAATAAAGAGATACACAAACCAAACGTAGAGGAAATAGTATCATCATAAAAAATGTAACTAAAAATTTAAAGGGGATATGTGATTTTCCCCAAGGACTCCATGAATCCTGCGAAGAAATTAGCAAGGATATAATTAAATAAAAATGAAATAGCAAAGAATTGGAAGGACCAAAAAAAAAGGAAACAGAACATTGTAAACCTTACATAAGTTATAAACTCTCTGAAAATTAAAATAAAACAAAATTAAAGCAATTGTTTCAAAGAAAAGCAATAAATATTATAACAAATAAAGTAACAGATAAAAAACATGACATATGAAATCATGTACATCGGGGAAAGATAGTGGAGTAAAGCATAAAACTTTTTTGTCTTCCTAATATCCCCCATGACAAAAATAACTCCACAGACTTAATGCTAAAAGAGACAAAAACAGAACTTGGGAGTGACGCTGAATAACCAGGGACAACAAGGGAGGAAGGTTTCTAATTTCTGGATTCATAACTACCAACATAGGCTTGGGGGTATGAAAATAGTAAACCATGTAAAATCCAAATGGCAGCTCCTAGGGACAGAAGGCAACTTCACCTTGCATGCTAAGCCCCAGAACTTGCATCTCTGAGGACAGCACTGAATTCCCAGGAGAAGCTGTGTGTTCCTCATCTTCCACAAGAAACCCCCACTGGTTCATAGTGGAGATTTGGGGGGTAGACACCATGGAGTCTGTGGGCACCAGGCCCTGAGGGCAGGAACTCAAGCTTCATTATTAACCAACAAAAGACTTTGGAGACCTGAGGAATGGGGATTATATATTTGCTTTATCCCAGGCTGACACAGTAGAAGAAGAGGAAAGAGGAAAGTGTGTAGGGACCCCATTAGCTATGGCCACTCTCAGAAGAATTGCTGGTTGGTGCCACAAAGGAAGGCAAACTGGCTGGTTTCAGTTGCATTGGCAGAACTTGTCAGAGGGCTCTGGTTGGAGCACCTGAGGTCAGTCATTGATTAGGGTTTGAGCAGAGAACTGGGATTATATCACACCCTGAACTATAAAAGTTGTAATGACAAAATAGGAAAAAAGACACACACACCAAAAAAATCCTGAAATCTGAGATAACACACCTCAGTAACTTGTGAGCCATGTGACTCCAGCAAAAAGAAACAAAAATTAAATCTATTGTCCTGGCTGATAAAATAATGTAAAAAATAGAACAAACAAAAGTGATAGAACCCAACTATTAATAGCAATTTTGGAGGCAAAAGAGACCTCAGCTTAAACTCAGAAGACAGTGAAATAAAACATCTAATTCAAGAGCAGCAAAGAAATGCAATAAATGGTCACAAGATCAAAAAATGCTATTGGAAAAATTTTTATAATAACTCAAAAAACAAATGAGAGAGGTGGAGGAAAATTTTTAAAAACATAAAAGCAATGCAATAAAATCAAGAAAATTATGAAAGGAAGATCACCCAAATGGAAAAAAACATATCCAGATATTCACAGAAGCAAAAAAATCTATTAAAAACTAGAATTGGTCAAGGTGTGCCTAACAATTTGCTAAGACAACAGAACACAGGAAAAAGAAGGGAAATAATGGTTTAACCCCCACAGTTCACCTGTGTAGTGTTAACCAAACTCAATCACATTTCTGTAGGTGTAATGTAATCAAAACTATCCATTTTGTATCCTAGAATGCTCTCTATCTCTTCTTAGGTCATAAATTTTCTCCTTAAAGGTAGATCTGACAGGTTAACTATTCTACATTCCCCTCATTTGCTTATATCACCTTTTTCAAGAAGTCATGAATCCAATTTGACTTTATCTTGGTTTATAGTGTCAGATGTTGGTCTAGACCTAGTTTCTGTCCAAATGTTTTCTAGTTTTCTAGCAATTTTTGCCAAATAGTGAGCACTTCTCCAAAGCTAGGCTCTTTGAGTTTATCAAACGCTATATTACTATAGTCATTTACTACTGTATATTGTTAACCTAATCTATTCCATTGATTCACCACTCTATATCTATTAGCCACTACCACATTGCTTTGATGATTAACAATTTATAATATAGTTTAAGGTCACATACAGCTGGGCTACTTTCACATTTTTCCCCATAATTCCTTTGATATTCTTGACCTTTCCTTCTTCCAAATGAATTTTGATATCTTTAACAGTACAAAATATTGTTTTGGTAGATTGATATGACACAGGATAAGCAAATTAATTTAAATAGAATTGTCATTTTTTATATTGGCTCAGCCTACCCATGAGTAATTAATCTGTTTCTATTTGGCCTAGGCCCTTCCTAGTATTTTCTCTTTCTCTCTCTCACTCCCTTCCCTTAAATTCCTTCATTTGTATTAATTAAAATCTCAATAAAACCCTGCTGACTTGGGTATTTTCATATTTTCATAAACTGTTTCCAAATTTTTAGTTATGATTTTATTTCTGTGGGAGCTATTTTGTAATTATACTTATATAAATACTGTGTTTGTCTTGGAAGGTACACCTATAAGCATTTTATATTGTCTATAATTATTTTAAATTATTTTCTCTTTTTGTCTCTTGTTGCTGGACTTGTTTGTAATTTATAGAAATACTAATCATTTATGTGGATTTATTTCACTTCCTGAAACTTTCCTCAAATTGCTAATTATTTCAATTGATTCTTCAGGATTCTCAGAGTATACCATTTTATCATCTATAAAGAGTGATAGTTTAGATTCCTTATTGCCTATTATTATTTCTTCAAGTTCTTTTTCTTCTCTGTTTGCTCTAACTAGCATTTCTAGTATAAAATATTGAATAATAGTTCTGATAATGGACATCCTTGCTTCAACCCTGATCTTGATGGGCAGCTTCTAATTTATCTCTAATACATATAATGATAGTTGATGGTTTTAAATAAATACTCCTTACCATTTTAATGAGACTTTCATTAATTCCTATGCAATCCAACTATTTTAATAGTAATTAGTGTTATTTGTTCAATTATTTTCTGTATCTGTTGAGATGATAATATAATTATATTTTTGTGTTTAATAACAATTTAAAGTCACTATTTATTAGGTAAATGTGAATTAAAACAACTCTGTGGTACCACCTCATCCCTAACCGATTAATATGACAGAAAAAAATAAAATTACATTTGAATAGGCTATGAAAAAAAGGGTCATCAATGCACTGATAGGTGAGTTATGAACTGTTCCCAGGATTATTTAGAACAATATGGAACTATCTCGATATTGCTATAAAACTGTACATTTTGAACATCGGTGTAGCTACTCTATTCCAAAGAGATAAAAATGGAAAAGTAAAAACAGACCTTCCTATGTATACTCACAAACACATGCATAAACACACACATATATACATATGTGTTTTTTTGTTGTTGTGTCAAAGATTTGGAATCTGAGATGATGCCATCCAATTATGAACAACAAGTTGTGGCCTATCATAGTTATGGAATATTATTGTACTATAAGAAATAGAAAGAGTGGTTTCAAAAAAGTTGAGAAGACTTATGAGAAATGAAGCAAATTGAATTGAGCAGTGCCAAAAGAACATTATTCATGGTAACAGCAATACTGTACGATGATCAACTGTGACTGACTTAGTTTCAGCAGTACAATGATTCAAGACAATTATGCAGGACTTAAGATGAAAATGCCATCCACCTACAGATAAAGAACTGATGGATTCTGAATGCATACTGAAGTGTGTGTGTGTGTATATATATATATTATACTTTTTTATTATTCTTGATTTGGGGGCAGTATTTTCCTTTACACAATGACTAATATGGAAATCTTTTATGTGGCTACACATTTATAATATATATTGTAAATGTCTCACCTCAGAGAGGGAAAGTGAACTGAAGAAGGTATAAAATTTGGACATCAATTTTTTTTAAAGTGAGAGTCTAAAAAATTGGATCACATCACTGAGAATAAAAAAAATAAACATTTTAATGTTAAAAATAAATATTTTGTAAAATATTTCCTGAATATTATATTTTAAAATATATTTTAATGTCTCCATCTATTAAAATCAGAAAATAAACATATTAATTCCCTGGGAAGCCCAGGATGGCTTTAAAATCATCATAGAAGATCTTAGAAGAAAATATTTCAACAGGGAAAGGATATGGCCTGGTGTGAGAGAAGAAGGATACAGAGACTTGATTTCCCAGAGACTGGAAGAACTGCAAAGGTTTTCATCCACAGCAGGGGATGGGGAAAAGGGCTTAGAATCCTGAAGAAGAGGAGATTCCAGCTGGTTGGAGACCAACTCCTGAGCACTGAACTTGATCTCTATTTGAACCCAACCATCATCCCCTCAAAGATCCCCAAAGAGAGGTGGCAGGAACCAGAAAGAAGCAAAAAGCAGTTTTCAAGATCTATCATACCCTTGTGACACCCTAGGTCTGGACATTGCTCAGCAGTGATTAGACCAGGGTTCACTCAACCTCAACCTCTGGCAGACTAGGCTGTGAAGCCTGAGTGTCTCAGCTCAGAGGGAGGGGAAGGAAACTTAGGCAAGGACCTCATTTCACCTCTTTCCTATAGACCCTGAAACTCTGTAGCCATTTTTCCTGTTTAACCCTGACCCATTTAATTATTAGAGTAAAGACTGTTATCTACCATCCAGACTCCAGTGTGAGTAAAAAACTCTAGCTCAGCTCAGGGGAAATTCATTTCTCTCTCTTCCACTAGGGAAGAAGAATTATTTCAAATCACAATTATTAGAAGAAAGGGAAAGGGCAGGTTTAGTGAGGAGACATTTCTGAAGAGGACTGAAGGAGGGAACAAACCCATCTCCCCCCTCCTTCCACCTCCTGGGTCAAATAACATCTACTCCTCACATCCCTAGTCTTTAACTGGAGGGGTGCCATTCTCTCTCATTAATACCATCCAATCAACCCCTCCATTACACTGGTAACCAAGAATAACTTATCCTGAAAAGATGAATATGATATCATACTGGGAAAATATCCCATATAATAGTACTGATGACTTCAAATATTTTTGATGAAAAGACTAATTCTGAAGACACTTTAATATGTAAAAACAATAACAAAGAAAAGCATAGAATTTATTTTTTGTTTTTTGAAATAGCCCTAAACAATGCTAATCATCATTTTAGGGGAATAAGAACTGAGGTTTCTTTACAACCTTAATTCCATCAAAGACTCTGGAGAGAAGTAAATAATGAGAAGGCAACTTAAAGGAAACAAAAGAAAGGAAACACAAGAACTGGATGTAGTTTAGTTCTGGTCTGACAGTTTTAAGGGAAGAGGAAAAAAGGAGGTTAAAGGAATATGCTATAGTAGAAAGGAAGGACCATAGGTGAAATAGGTATTTCTTGTAATTGGATGCATGAGAAGAAGAGAATACAATGAACAGACAAAGCTAGGAGGATAGAAGGGTGTTGAAGTAGAAAGTGTCAGAAGAGTCTCATTCCTATCTGAACCAGTAGAGATTTGGAAACACATGGACACACACAAATTTTGGTTTTGAAAAGACAGCAAATACCCCAAGAAATTAAGTGGGGATTATCAGAAGGAGTAGTTGCAAGCAAAATATTATTTCCTAATCCTGAAATGAAGATTAAAAGGAAAAGAAGTTAGCAAAGAGATGCCAAAAAAAGGGAAAACAAAAACAAAAAAAGAAAAGTTGGACATTCAGTGCAAAACATACACAAGTAGGATAGTCTTAACATTGGCTGTTAAATCTTATTGTAAACATTTATTTAAGCAAGTTCTATATATTTACATCTGTAGATGTAGTTATTTTTATGTATATAAATGTATATGCATACATACACATGCAGTATGTATGTTTGTACCTCTTTTAAGCATATTTTTCAAGTTCATAAAAATGAAGCATACATATACACAAATATAATTATATAAACATATCTGTGACTATGTTATGTGCAAGTCTGTATATTATGTATATAAGCACATAAACTACATTGATTTAATAAATGCATACTCTTATTTTGATACTTAAATATTAATTACTCATAGGTTGTTTTTTTTTTTAACCCATACCTTCTGTCTTGAAATTGGTACCAAATACAAGATCCAAGGAGAAGAGTGGTAAGGGCTAAGCAATTAGAGTTAACTTACTTGCCCTGAGTCACACAGCTAGGAAATGTCTGAGGTTAGATTTGAACCCAGGTTCTCTCCCATGCCTGGGGCTGTCTCTTTATCTTCTGAACCACCTAGCTGCTCCTCTTAGATTTTATAATTTAAAGAATGTGAGAATTGTGATCATGACTCTAGAAAAATAATATTTTGAAGCTAGTATTAATTTAGCTCATAATAGCTAATCTCTCCTGTATATATATACCTATGCACACATACTCATATAGTTTGCCTCTATTATACATGAACACAGATTGTATATATTCCCACAAATATGTATATGTATGTGTATATATTTGTATTGTGCATTATACATATGACATTGTTACTTGCATGTGTACATATGTTTTTGCATATGCATATATGTGACCAAATTTCTGTCAGGATGTATCTCTAGCCATATACCCATATTTATTTATATGTATGAGTATTCATTACATTTACATATATGTAAATTATGTTTTTGTAATACACTATTGAATAAGAATTGAATAATTCTCACTATTCAGATTTTACAAGTCAATTTCATTTTCTGGTGGCATTATTGCAAAATCGTTCCTACTAATGATGAGTGAGTTACTGTGGTGACTTCTGAATACATTTTCTCAGTTCTTTTTCCTTTGATCTCCTAATTGCATATGAAGCTCCAGGGATCTCAGATGGTCATGAGATTGCCAAGTAAAGGAATCTCTGCTTAGAGTTGTTCCCTGTTACAAGGTTCTGGAACTTCTTTTTCCCTTTGTCCATATGCTATTCTAAACTTACTTCCTAGAAGGTCCTTCTTTGAGAAGGAAGAAATCCTTCCTTGAGAAGACAGACTGAAATATAATTAGAGTGATCACACTCAATGAACAAAATCCAAAATCCAGTCTGAAATTATTTCAATTTGTGATTACAATTTTCTTTTTAATACTAATATCTGGAATAAAGGTTGAAATACCAAGTCTGAGACCATCATCTGATTTACTATTAGAATTTCTCCTCCTTCTGTCTCTTCTTTTTAATCTATTTTAGCATGCATATGAATTTAGTACAAACAATAAACAAAGAAGACAAGGTTTATTTTCTATTTATTTCTTCTAAATGAATCCCTCCCTTTTCTCTTTATCTCTTCTCCCCTCTTTTTTTCCTATGTATGTATGTGTTTGGAGAGAGAGAGAGAGAGAGAGAGAGAGAGAGGAGAACTTTTGGAAGTTATGAAACTTACAGGAATTATGGCAGGATTTGGCTGTGTAAAATTTTGATATTGAATATATTGAATAATAGTTATTGAGATATTTTTTGTTTCATATTTTGGTAAAAAAAAACAGGAGAAATACTTCTTTTACTCCTGCATGGGGTCAAAGCCAAAGAGAAATTCTTTACCAGGGGTGGGCACTTCCAGATATTCCTTTTAGTAGATGATATTTTTAAAAATTGTATCAAGTCTCAAAAAATGGCAGAGATCATTAAGTGATATTTATAATGAATAATTCAACTAATTGTCTCTACAGAAGACAATGTGGATAATACATAACTATTATATATATTATAATATGTGGTTGGATAGGTAGCCAAGAGCTTGTCCTTCAGAAAATATACCTTGGACAAATGCAGAAAATGAAAAATGAACTGGAACTAGAAATGAGTAGGAATGAAATGATAGAGTATATCTTTTGGGAAAATGTTTTTTGCTCTTCATGATCTTCAGTGATGACTAGTTATAGAGCAACTTAATCCCCAATGAATTTCAGTTGAGGATCATTCAAAGGGCAAGGTAGATGTATATGAAAAACACAAATAAGATAAAATTCATTATAAATTAGCAAACACCAAGAAAGTGTTATATATGGGATCTGAGCAGAGAAATCTTTGACAAAGGAAAAATAATTATGGTCTCATCACATAGGAAGAGGAAAGAATAATCAATGGATAGTCTTTATTCTCCATATAATACCCCAAGAGTTGAAATTCAATTCTGAGTGAACATCTTGCATTTGATTTATGGAAGGATATTTACAAACTATATGGATGGCCAAACATGAATTAGCTTTGAGATATGTCATTAAAGATATACTCACTGTATCAGAATAGTATATATGAATGAAACTTGGAGAGGTTATAAAGACATGATTTGTGATATGTTGCAGTGACAGTAGTTTACATATTAATGAGATCATAAGACGTTAATATATAAAAAGTATCAATGTTTATATATGAAACAATATCCAAAGACAGACAATGAGAATAGTATTCTAAAAGAATCAGTATTTATACTCAATTCATAATTAGTTAATTCAAACATCTATTCAATATCATAGAGATGTAACTGATTAACAACCAATTTAATTTTATTTCCCTTGATTAAACTTACTGTTGTTTTGTTATATCTATGCAGTCTATCTTGATCTTGCTATTTTTTTCCTGCCTGATTCCCAGCCCTGTTCTTTCTAGTCTGCCTTGAAGTGAACTGAAAAGGGTCTTTGAATGTGTTAAACTTGAGTTAGCAAATTTCTGACTTATTTCAATGAATTTAAGGAACTCCCCTTGAAACAGGCTATATTTTTTAAATTGTTTCCTTGACTTTTAACTATTATAATTCAGGGAAAATTTTTTAAAAATAATCTAAGCTATCAAAGTAATCATAAACAGTCCAGAAATACATTGGATTCACATTATATTCATTGATCAAAAGCAATAATTGCATCATTTAAGATTCATTGCAGGAACTTCCAGGTAAACATGGCAGCAGTCTAGATGCAGGACTCTTCCTCTCTTCAGCACCCACCAATATAGACTACCTAAAAAGACCAAAAAAAGAAAACAAATTCCTATGAACAAAGGAACTCTACAGTAGGGCACAGCATTGAAGCTACATGGAATTTGGACATTTCCACACTATAAGGTAATGAAAAAGTTCACACCAAAACACTAGCTGATCTACCCTCCCTCACCCTGCCTATCAAGCCAGAGTCAGAACCAGTGCATGCCAGAAGCAGTGAGTGAGCAAGGGGCACCTCTAGAGTGAGTGAGGGGCACCTCTAGGTTCTTGGGACCTCACTAAGACCACCAAAGACCTACCCCTGAGAGCAGCTAGACCTGAAAACCCAACAGGCTGAAGAGCAAAGACCATGAGCGCTTGCAGGAAGATAGCACAGAGAAGGGCAGAAAACACCAGAAGTTGTGGACATTAGAGAGCTTGCCTCAGGCAAAATCCTTGCTCCTTAACACCATACACAGAGAGCCTGCTCATCTCACTCAGATTTCTTACTAAAAAAGGAAAGGAAAAACTTCCATAGTGATGGCAAACACTGCCAGGAACAACAACCTCCCTCTAAGAAAAACAAGAAGAAGGGGTTGACCCTGGAAAATTTTTATGGAGGAAAACCCCAGGCTACAGAGGAAATAGAAGACAAAATTCAAATAAATGTGCCAAAACCTTCCCAAAAAAATGGAAATTATCCACAAGCAGGATAGACAAAACTGAAAAGGAAAACCAGTATTTCAAATCCAGAATTAGGCAATTGGAAGACAATGAGCTTGCAAAACAGCAAGAAAATAATGAAGCAAAGTCAAAAGACTAACAAAATAGAAGAAATCATAAAATATCTCACTGACAAAATGACAGATCAGTAAAATACAGCAAGGAGAGACAATTTGATGATCATTGGTCTACCTTAAAACCCAGAAATGAACAGAAAACTTGACATCATATTACAAGAAATCATCCAAAGAAACTGCCCTGATGTTCTTGAACAAGGGGGCAAAATAGACATTGAAAGAGTTCATAGAACACCCTCTATACTACACCCTCAAAAGACAACCCCAGGAGTTTATACCAGGAATGCAAGGATGGTTCAATATTAGGAAAACCTTCCACATAATTGACCATATCAACAAGCAAACCAACAAAAATGACATGATTATATCAAGACCCAGAATAAGCCTTTGACAAAATACAATACTCATTCCTATTAAAAACACTGGAAAGTATAGGAATAGAAGGGTCTTTCCTAAAAATAATAAACAGTATTTACCTAAAACCATCAGCCAACATCATCTACAATGGCGATAAACTAGATGCATTCCCAATAAGATCAGGAGTGAAACAAGGATGCCCATTATCACCACTATTATTTAACATTGTATTGAAACATTAGCAGTAGCAATTAAAGAAGAAAAAGAAATTGAAGGTATTAAAACTGGCAATGAAGAGACCAAGCTATCACTCTTTGCAGATGATATGATGGCCTACTTAAAGAATCCTAGAGAATCAACTAAAAAGCTAGTTGAAATAATAAAAAACTTTAGCAAAATTGCAGGATACAAAATAAACCTACATAAGTTATCAGCATTTCTATATATCTCCAATACATCTCAGCAACAAGAATTAGAAAGAGAAATTCCAGTTAAAATCATCCTAGACAATATAAAATACTTAGGAATCTATCTGCTGAGACAAAGACAGTAACTATATGAACACAACTACAAAATACTCTCCACACAATTAAAACTAGATCTAAACAATTGGAAAACATTAAGTGCTCGTGGGTAGGATGAGCTAACATAAGAAAATGACCATGCTACCCAAACTTATTTACTTATTTAGTGTCATACCCATCAAAGTACCAAAAAAACTTTTTTACTGAATTAGAAAGAAACAAAACAAAGTTCATTTGGAAGAACAAAAGATCAAGGATGTCAAGGGAAATGGTGAAGAAAAAAAATTCAAAGAAAGGTGCCCTTGCAGGACCAGATTCAAAACTATACTATAAAGCAGTGGTCATCAAAGCAATATGGTAATGACTAAGAGACAGAAAGGATGATCAATGGAACAGACTTGATGTTAAATGACCCTAGAAAGACAGTCTATGATAAACCCAAACTCCCAGCTTTTAGGACAAAAATCTACTATTTGACAAAAGAATAGCTGGGAAAATTTGAAAACAGTATGGGAGACATTAGGTTTAGATCAGCATCTCACACCCTATTCCAAGATAAACTCAGAATGGGTGAATGACTTGAACATAAAAAAGGAAACTGTAAGTAAATTAGGTGAACACAGAATAGTATACATGTCAGACCTTTGGGAAAGGAAAGATTTTAAAACCAATCAAGATTTAGAAAAAAATCACAAAATATAAAATAAATTATTTTGAATACATCAAATTAAAAAGGTTCTGTACAAACAAAACCAATGCAACCAAATTGAGAAGGGAAGCAACAAATTGGGAGCCAATCTTCATAACAAAAACCTCTGACAAAGGTCTAATAATTCAAATTTACAAAGAGCTAGATCAATTATACAAAAAATCAAGCCATTCTCCAATTGATAAATGAGCAAGGGATATGAATAGGCAATTTTCAGTCAAAGAAACCAAAACTATTAATAAGCAACATGAAAAAGTGTTCTAAATCTTCTAATCTGAGAGATGCAAATCAAAACAACTCTGAGGTATCACCTCACATCTAGCAGATTGGCTAAAATGACAGCAATGGAAAGTAATGAATGCTGGAGGGGATGTGACAAAGTTGGGACATTGCTGGAGGAGTTGTGAATTGAACCAACCATTCTGTAGAGCAATTTGGAACTATGCCCAAAGGGCACTGAAAGACTGACTGCCCTTCAATCCAGCCATATCACTACTGGGTTTGGACCCTAAAGATATAATAAGGAAAGAAGACTTGTACAAGAATATTCATAGCTGTGCTCTTTGTGTTGGCAAAAAAATTGGAAAATGAGGGGATGCCCTTCACTTGGGGAATGGCTGAACAAATTGTGGCATATGTTGGTGATGGAATATTATTTTGCTGAAAGGAATAATAAGGTAGAGGAATCCCATGTGAACAAGAAAGACCTCCAGGAATTGATGCAGAGGGAAAGGAGCAGAAGCAAGAGAACATTATACACAGAGACGGATACAGTGTGGTACAATCGAATGTAATGGACTTCTCCATTAGTGGCAATGCACTGTTCCTGAACAATCTGGAGGGATCTATGAGAAAGGACACTATCCACATTCAGAGAAAAACTGTGGGTGGAGAAACACTGAAGATAAACAATTGATTGATTGCATAGGTCGAGGGGATATGATTGAGGATATGGACCCTAATTGAACATTCTAATGCAAACATCAACAACATGGAAATAGGTTCTGATCAAGGTCACATGAAATACCCAGTGGAATTGTGTGTCAGCTAAGGAAGGGTAGGGGGAAGGGAGGGAGGGATAGAATATGATTTTTGTAACCAAGGAATAATGTTTAAAATTGGCCAAAATAAAAAAAAAGAAGCTAAAAAAGCATTTTGTTAAAATACAACCATGAAATTTTTTAAAAAATCATAGTGCTTCAAAACCTGGATAGTAAATATGGAAATATTTACAAAAAGTAGAGTGGAATAATAAAACATTGTTTTCAAAATTTGCTTAGGGGTTAACAGCTATATTCAGCTTTAGTAACTTCAATACCTCTGATGCACATAACTTACTCTCAGAGCACTAATTCAGTTGTACCTGTTTAGGTCCCTGAACTGCGAGAATTCTTATATTGGGGAATAATGAATCTCAACAGCTGGACTTTTATAGCTGAGTAGATATATATGGCACCATAAATAAATCAATACTTTTATTTTATGCTATAGTCAAATTATTTTGTCTCTCTTAAATTAAACCTTAATGAATGCTATTTTTAAGGGCTGAGAATTCAAAGAAAACTTCATCCTAAAGCAGAGATGTATTTCTTTATGTGACATTAGGCAGCAATGCGACTAGTGCTAGAGTAAAAAAAAAAAAAGACATAACTAACACAGAATTTGAATCATGTTCTCCCTCAAAACCAAAGACATTGGAAAGAAATTCCATTTCCCCAAAACCTTGAGAAGGAAAAAAGATTCATCACTTCAAATAGCAAGGGACTAAAGAAAGAACCCAATACCCCACAAAATAGAAAAGAAGATGCGTTAAAAATCTACTCTCGAATGTTCTTATGGTCACACTCAGGCTGTCTTTTAACTACTTCCCTTAAATCTCCAACTCCTCATGTACAGAAGGAAATAAAATGCAATGTAATGGCTAAAAAATAGGTGGGTGGGGTAATTGGTACTTCTGTCTCCCAGATTCTTTCTGGTAAAGGGAGTATTTAAAGGGCTATCATAAATATCCACTAAAAGCCCACTTAGAATGCTGCTTAAAGTGATTCTGTTCACACTGGTACAGTATGAGGACTAAATAATACTCCCTTGAATTTTTGTCCTCACCTGCAGGGATTTGCTTGTTTTTATTAAAGATGGGAATTGTGATTGTCTACCTTGGAGATATGTTCAGGAAATCATAAAATGTATCTGTTGTGAATCTCAAAGATATCTGTAGGTCACTTAATTACATTCACAATCCTGATTTTTTATTGAATTATAGATTTGTTGTTCTGTTATTGAAGTCTCTATCTATTATGATATTCTGAACACAAAATGGAGAGATCCACAATAATCATTATTTTAATATCTAACAGGTTTTGTGTTCTTTTATGTGGGGAAAATGGGGATAGAATGTCATAATCATTGCCATACATAGTTATTACATAAAGTTTTTTGTGACCATTTGTCTTATTTCCTTTAATAAAAAGGGGGTTATTTCCTCTGTGTGTGTGTCCATGCATGTGAGAACATATACTGACTTATATGGAAAGAAAGGGAATCAAAATCCAGAGGGATAATAATGGGAAAAAAAAAACAAGAAGCATTATTAAAACTTACTACTTTTAAATTTATCTAGAATATTTGATGAAAGATCTTTTTTGAAATATATATATATATATATATATATATATATATACTTAAGCCTTTAAATAAGAACTTCATTCATCATTATTTTAATTTTTTCTCTTGGGTCTTTGCTTATCCTGGTACTAAGCATGATGCTTTCTCAAAAGTCGATAGATAACAACAACAACAACAACAGCAAATATATATATATATATTATATATATATATATATATAATATAAGTCCATCAAGGAACTGAAGGCAGGTTAAGTCTGAATTAGATCACACAGCTCATTAAGCAAATTTAATCTATCATACAGCAGCCATATTTACCATATCATCCCATTCAAACATATACCTAGACCCTCTTGCCCTCTGCACCTCTTTCCTTGTTCTCCTTTCTTGCCTCTTATACAACTTTCCACCTTCAGCTCTATGCACAGTAGTGAAATCTATACTATCATTGGTACTAGAAAGGTTATATGAAAAGAATGCCCAATGTATTGACCTTCCATGCTCCCGAGACCAAAAGTCTCTTCCTTGACATCCACTATCCTAAATGTATTTTTTTCCTTATTAGAACCTACGCTCACTGATGCCTGACACTGTCTCCATTCCTTTATTTATATGATCAATACTTATAGTCCATTTAACACAGTGTTTTTTCCAGTCATTAACTCAAGAAAGCTCTATAGAACAATGTGAGTGTAAATGTTCACTTTGAAATTGTATATTACACTACTTTAGAGTTAATTCAGATTAGTTTTTGAGCAAGAAAGTACTGATATGAGAAAACCTGCTTATCCAGTCCTTTCTGGCTTTGAAGCAAAGATCTTATGATATCTAGAGAACCATAGGCAATCCTTTCTCAAATAGTCAAGTGAATTAATATAACTTCTACCCCCAAATATTAGCAGATTATGTTTAAAATTGATTTGTTGAAGAATAATAAAGGGTGGAAAGAAGGATAATAGGATCATATTTTTCAATAAGGGAAAGGATCTTGGAGTTTGAGATAAGGAAACTGAGTCTGACAAAGATTTGCCCTAAACCTATACCTCCTGACAAAAATCTATTGTTGTAGCTCTGCATGTATAAGGGGAAGTTCTACTATTCTATTATTCCTTGACACCATAGTTTTCAATAAACTCATTAATCATTTTCAGACATTTAAATTTTAAAAATGACAGGCCTTGGAGAATTAGGTGTCAAATATAATGCTGGTGGCCCCAAAGAAAGACCTAGAGTCATCTAAATCATATTAAAACATGAATGGGATTATTAAATAAAAATTCAAAAAGAAAGATAAGATTATATTTTAAAACTGTCCACAAGAATTTTTATTTATGATTTAGTGGCCCCTATTTTTATCTGAGATAGACTCTACAGATGCAATAGATGTCTTTGAGGAATTTCATAAAGGGTTCCAGGATTACTTTGACTTTGAGATTTACAATAGAAATTTCTTCAATACCCCTTAATTAAAAAAAAAATCAATATCCTATTAAACAAACATTTATTAATCATATATATATATATATGTATTGCTCTATCAAGGCATACAAAGATGAAGATTTATAAAGGTCTCATGGAAAGGCCATAACCAATGAGACTTCAGTATTGTACATTTCAGAAATTCAAGGAGTAATTTTCTGTATACATTTTTCATAGTTACAAAAAAACTCTTACAAAAAATGGGTGAAATAGTATGCAGTTTAATGGCCCTTTGGGAATGGTTCTAGAAATTCTTACAATCTAATAGGGGAAGAACATCCAAAAATATGTAAAAAACAATGTATATTTAGAATAAATAGGAAATAATTAACAGAGGAAAGGTACTGCAATGATAATATCTCAGATTTGCATCTGGAATGGACCTCAAAAAGCAGCCATTCCAATCCTGTCATTTTTCATATATAGAAGCTAAGACCCATAAAGGGAACAGAGAGGGTATATTTATTTCTATATAAATATATTTTGAGACTAAGAGAATGATACATGGTTCAGGAACAGAGGATAGGGGGAAAATTGTATTCATCTACCTTCTGCCTGTAACAGATCACATATTACTATAGGGCATTGTTTTGCTTTACATTTTAAAAAGTGTGTGTGTGTGTGTATATATATATATATATATGTATATATATATATATATGACAATAATATCTCCACTAAAGTTTGTTTCTAATGCCAATGCCAATCAGGAGATAGAGGAAATTATAGGTTATTGAGGGAAAAAGAAAAGATGGTTCTCAAATATTTCAGATGGTGAACTCCTAAATCCTATCAACGAATGTCAACTCCATTTAATTCAACATATATATATAACAAATGTAAAAGTATTCAAATAATTTTTAAAGACTCTATATCTACTATCCAAGGACTAGGTTAGATTAATGATTAGGCTGACCAGAGAGTGGTAGGTATTTTGACCCAAATAATTACCAAAATTATTGGCTAAGAGATTCTAAAGAGTGTTGATTAAAGAAGAAGTTAGAGGAACAATAGGTATTTTTTTATCAAAAAAAAGATAAAATTAAATAATGTATCAAAACTTATTGGGTAGAAGAAAAACAGATATATGAAATTTGTGTATATATGTATTAAATTAAAAAGCAAAAGGGGACAAGGGAGTCAAAATAAAGTATGCAAGCAAAAATGTAATGAACTGCTAATAAGCAAAAAACAAAATACTGAAAATAAAAGAAATAACAAAAGGCACAATTCAATTAATTTACAAAATTAGTATTTCAAAGTGAATGGGAGATTAGCAAACATATAAAGGGCTTACTCTGTACTTACTGTACTGATAAGCATTGGAGATTTTTTTTAACTTCCCTATTCTTCAGGAGTTTATATTCTACTTGGAAAGATCTCTCAAACATATGAAGGGAAGTGGTGACCAAGAAAGAGAGTTATCATATGAGAATTTAAAAAGAGACTCTTAGTGGATAGACAATCCATTGACATGTGCTTTCAAGAGAAAATGATTAATGATAATATGAATTTAGGTATAGATAGATATAGATATGCATACACATTAGTGTAATTTCTAATTCCTAATAGGTATCTTCCAGAGATTCATCAAATCTTTTAAAAATTCTTATCAGATTTTTAAGTCATATCTGGTTCTGAATTGTTTGATTTCTTTGTCAGAGAGGAATACACTAAGGTACAAATAATTATTTCTATCTATTTTTCCTTGTAGTTTCTTTAGTTATTTCAGTATGATGACAGTACATGTATAGAAACCTAATGTAATAATTATATATGTTATATTGCCTACCTTAATTATCTCTCACTATATGTAGATACATACATGTTTTTGTTAAGATATCAAAAAGAATAATGAAGTTTCCATGACTATTTCATTAAACCATGTCAGTTTTTCAATGATATTTTCTGAAATCACAAGTAACAGTCCTATTCCTTAAGAATTTGAATGAATCATGATAGGTTCTATTATACATATTTTCTCTATGTGATTATTTTTTTCAAGTTTAGTCCTTTTATAGAAATCATTATATGATGCTTTCTAATTCATTCTTTCTACTTTGTACTCTTTAATGTGTGAGTGCATCTATCTATATTAATAGTTTTGATAGTTGGCTCTGTTTTACTTGCATGATACATTATTGTAATATTTTGTTTCCCTGTCCCAACAACCTTCTTTTTCTATGAAGCAAAAGAAAGTGGTAAAAGAAAATGATTGAGATCAGCATTCATCTATACATATGTTGATTGACCATATTTATAGTAGTTTATTCCTATTCCTTTGCTGCCCTTTTTTCACCCTGCCCAAACCTAAGTGAATAGGTCTTCTTTTTTCTCTTTTCAACATTTGAAGTTTATTACCTTTGTCCCTAATTCTTCCTCCAAACTAAAAAAAAATTATACCTCATTCTTTTTTTAACCTGCTGCCATCAATTCATAGTAATTTTTAATATTTTTTTCTTTTCCCCCCTCAATTACATGTTGACATAACATTGATCACTCGTTTTTTAATAATTTTTTTTGGTTTTAAATCCCCACCCTCATGATGGTCTGAAAAGAGTTCATTTAGTATTGTTTCTTTTCTGCCCTTGTACTTTAGAATTTTTTATGAATTATTGTAGTTGCTCAGTAATTTGAGTCAGGTGCAACATTTCTTGATGCTATTTAGGGTTTTTTTTTAAATAATTACCATCTCCTTTTCCGTTTTACAGTGTAGGAAGATGAGGCAAAGTGAAGTTACTTATCCTAGGTATGTAGTAAATGGCTGAGGCCAAGCTGAATTCAGGAACATGACTCTTCTGGACTTCAAGTCTAGCACTCTATCCACTGTACCACCTGTTGTAAGGATATACAACAGGTGCAAAGCAGGAGAAGGAAATCCTACAAATCAGGAAATCTTACAAGGCAGGGAAAGGATTCTGGAATTTTCAATAACTCACAGGCAGTTCTGCCCAGACAGTTGCTTCTTTGGAAGAAATGGGGCAGTTGGTGGGATTACTCTCTGGAGTAGGATTGTTTGATCTTCCTTCAAGCAAATTCACCTACAGAAAACTGGTTGAGTTTGGTTAACAGGTGAACTGTGTGGTTAAACCATTACTTCCCTTCTTCTTCCTGTGTGCTGTTGCTGCTGCTGATTTCTACAGGGACTTCTGTTAGACCCAAGAGGACAACAGTCTGTGAGACTTCCTTTGACCCTTGTTCCTGTACCTACAAATTCTTCCCTAAATTTAATATAGTAATTAAGGAGTTAATTAGAATAGTTATAGGAAAGACTTATAGATAGTGAAATCATTAGTTAGTGGGGTTTAGTGCTCACACCTTGGGGTTAAGAACAGATGTTACCAATTCCCATCCCTTCTTTCCCTTAACTTAAATAAACTGTTATTTGTTATAATTATAGGTTTTATCCATTATTTTAGTATAGTTATTTCATACCTAAGTGTCTTTATGTCTAAATATATGGCTGTTTTTTGTTAAAGTGACATGTGCAGTTGGAAAAATGATATATTCCTTTCTATTTCCATTCATTTTTTCCCAGAAATATAACATGTTAATTTTTCTAAAATTTTATTCATTTCATTAAGTTATTTACATTTTGGAGGGTAATATTAATCTAGCTCTAAGAGAAAATTTGAGGTCCCACATTAATAAATATATAAACATGTACTTTTTAAAAATTTCATATGAAATATTTCCAACATTTTAAAAAAGAATTTAGGGTCTTGAATTATATTTCCCCAATTCATGCTGAAAAGTTATGGTATTATATATGCTTTACATATGCAATCATGTAAAACATTTTTCTATATTAATGATTTTGTGGAAGGAAACACAAACAAAATAAAATTAAGGAAGTGAAAAAATTACTTCAGTTTTGTTTCCATTGAATCAGTTCACAATTCCACCAATAGTGCATTAGTATTAGAGATTAGGTTTGGATCAACATCTAACACCCTACACAAAAATAAACCCAGAATGGGTGAATGACCTGAATATGAAGAAGGAAACTATAAGTAAATTAGGTGAAAACCGAATAGTATGCTTGTCAGATCTTTTGGAAAGGAAAGACTTTAAAACCAAGCAAGAGCTAGAAAAAAAAATCACAAAATATAAAATCAGTTGATTAATTCATCCAAAATTAGAAGGGAAGCAACAAATTGTGAAACAATATTCATTACAAAAACCTCTGAAAAAAATCTACTCAAATTTACAAAGATCTAAACTAATTGCACAAAAAATAAAGCCATTTTCCCATTGATAAATGTGCAAAGGACATGAATAGGCAATTTTCAGTTAAAGAAATCAAAACTATTAATAAACACATGAAAAAGTGTTCTAAATCTCTTATAATCAGAGAAATGCAAATCAAAATAACTCTGAGATATCACCTCACACCTATCAGATTGGCTAACATGATGGCAAAGGAAAGTAATGAATGCTGGAGGGAATGTGGCAAAGTTGGGACATAAATGCATTGCTAGTGGAGTTGTGAATTGATACAACCATTCTGGAGGGCAATTTGGAACTATGCCCAAAGGGCACTGAAAGACTGTCTGCCCTTTGATCTAGCCATAGCACTGCTGGGTCTGTACCCCAAGGTGATAATAAGGAAAAAGACATATACAAAAATATTCATAGCTGCACTCTTTGTGGTGGCAAAAAATTGGAAAATGAGGGGCTGCCCTTCACTTGGGGAATGGCTGAATAAATTGTGGTATATTTTGGTGATGGAATACTATTGTGCTCAAAGGAATAATAAAGTGGAAGAATTCCATGAGAACTGGAATGACCTCCAGGAATTGATGCAGAGTGAGAGGAGCAAGACCAGGAGAACATTGTATGCAGAGTCTGATACACTGTGCTACAATGGAATGTAATGGACTTCTCCATTAGTGGCAATGCAGTGATCCTGAACAACTTGGAGGAATCTATGAGAAAAACCACTATTCACATTCAGAGGAAACACTGTGGGAGTAGAAACATCGAAGAAAAACAACTGCTTGATGACATGGTCACATGATCACTATGAGTGGGGATGGCAACTCTAAATGAATATCCTAGTGCAAACATCAACAATTATTAATTTCTCCTTTAATTTTTAGGATCTCTAATTTAGTTTTTAACTGGGGATTTTTAATTTGTTCCCTTTCAAGTTTTTTTTTAATTTACATGAATAATTCTTTGACATTTGCTCTCCCTAATTTGTTAATATATGAACTCAAGGATATAAATTTCCCCCTGAGTACTGCTTTGCCTGCATCCCATAGATTTTGAAAGGATATCTCATCATTGTAATTTTCTTCAAGGAAATTATTGTTTATATTATTTCTTTTTAATTAACTGGTTTTGGAGAATCATATTATTTCATTTCCAATTAATTTTTGATTTAGCTCTCCATGTGCCCTTACTAATTATTATTTTTATTGATTTATGATCTGAAAAGTTTGTATTCCTTATTTCTGCTTTTTTGCCCTTGTTTTCCATGTTTTTATACCCTAGTATATGGTCAGTCATTGTGAATGTAACATGTACTGCTGAAAAGAAGTATTCCTTTTAGTCCCTATTTATTTTTCTCCACATATTTATTTACTCTAATTTGTCTGACATTTCATTTACATCTCTTGCCTCTTTCTTATTTATTTTTGGATTGATTTATCTAGATCTGATAGAGGAAGGTTCAGGTCTCCCACTAGTATACTTTTATTATGTTTCCTACTTTAACTCTACTAGTTTCTCCTTTGGAAATTTGGATGCTATAGCATTTGGTGCATACTTTTTGATTCCTTGTATTTCCTCATTGTCTATACTGCCTTTTATCAGGATGTAATTACCTTCCCTATCTTTTTAAATCACATCTATTTTTAATTTGGCTTTGTCAGCTATCATGATTGCAACTCCTGCCTTCTTTTTCTCAGTTGAGGACCAATAGATTTTGCTCCAGTCTTTGGTCTTTATTCTTTGAGTGTCTACCTGCCCTGTGTGTATTTTTTATAGACAACATCTGGTAGGATTTGGTTTCTAATCCACTGTGTTATTTGCTTTTGTTTTATGGATGAGTTTATTCCATTCACATTCAGAGATATGATAAACACCTCTGTATTCCCCAACATTTTGATATCTTCTCTTAGTTCTGTCCTTTCTTCTTTTGCTATATCTTTTTAAACCAGTGGTTTGCTTTTAATCAGTCTCCCTAATATCCACCCTTATTATACTTCCCTTTCTACCCCCTCCATTTTTGTTCCCTTGTTATTATTTTTGAGTCTATTAAGTTCCCCCCCCCTCTCTTTTCCTCCTGTTTTCTACTCCTCACCTATTCTCTCCTTTAGTTTTTCCCCTGTCACTTTCCCCATAGGGTAAGATAGAATTCGATATCCCAATGGATCTAGATGCTCTTTCCTCTTAGAATTGATTTCACTGAGAGTAAGGTTTAAGTATTTCCTATTAGCACTCTCTTTCTCTCCTTCTTATAATAGTATTATTCTTCCTCTCAACTTCCCATGCACCTCTTTGTGTGATATAGGTTATCCAATTTATCTTATTCCTTCAAGTTTCTCTTAGGGTCATCTTGTATTCAACCCTCCCTTTCTCTCTCTCTCTCTCTTTTTTTTTTGCAATATCATCTTAGACCATTTATTACCCCAATCTTTACCTATGAATGATTCTTCTAATTACTATAATAGTGAATATAATTTTTGAGAGTTACAAATAACATTTTCCTTATATTAATATGAACAATTTGATCTTATTGAAACCCTTAAAGAAGAAAATTTAAATAAAAAATATTTTTCCCTTTCCTCTCTTTCTTATTTACAATTTCATGTTTCTCTTGATCTTTGTGTTTGGATATCAAAATTTATACTTAGTTCTGGAATTTTCTTTACAAATACTTGGAAATCTTCTACTTTGTTGAATATTCAAACTTTCTCCATATAGTCAGTTTTGATGGATAGGTGATCCTTGGTTGAAGCCCTAATTCTCTTGCCTTTCTGAATATCACATTCCAAGCCTTGTAGGCCTTTAAGTGTGGAAGCTGCCAGATCTTGTGTGATCCTGATAGGTGCTCCTTGATATCTGAATTGTCTCTTTTTTTGGCGTCTTGTAAATTTTTTTTCCTTAGTTTGTAAGCACTTGAATTTGGCAATTACATTCCTGGGGGTTGTCTTTTGAGGATTTAGTGTAGAGAGTGTTCTATGAACTCGTTCAAAGTCTATTTTGCCCTCTTGTTCAAGATCATCAGGGAAGTTTTCTTGGATAATGTCTTGTAGTATGATGTCAAAGTTTCTGTTTATTTCTGGGTTTTCAGGTAGACCAATGATTCTCAAATTGTCTCTTCTAGACCTGCTTTCTTGGTCAATTATCTTCTCAGTGAGATATTTCATGTTTCATTTTATTTTGTCAATATTTTGATTTTGCTTTTTAAATTCTTGATATTTGTGATCTCATTGACTTCTAATTGCTCAATTATGGTCTTTAAAGATTGGTTTTCCACTATAATCTTTTGATTTTCCACTATAATCTTTTTTTTTCTTTTTGGTTTGCTCTATCCTGCTTTGCACGAATTCCAACTGTTTAATTTTGGTTTCTAATTTATTTATAATTTCATTTGATTTCTAGGCTTCTTTCTTCAATTGGGAGTTCCTATCTTTTAAACTGTTATTTTCATTTTGAACTATTCCCTACTGTTCTTGCCAATATTCTTCCATCTTTTTGATAAGTTCTGATTTAAATTCTTCAAGAACTTGTGGCCAATTTCCATTTCTTGAAGGCTTGGATGCATTTATTTGTTTGTCCTCTTTGGCTATTTCCTCTGTAGCCTGGATTTTTTCCTCCATTAAAATTATCCAAGGTCAAAGCCTTCTTATTCTTCTTGGTGTTGGAAAGTTGTTTTTTTTTTCCCCCCTGGGAATTTTTTTGCCATCTCTATGGTGGTTTTTCCTTCCCTTTCCAGTCAGAAGTTTGAGTGAGGAGGTCAGACTCTCTGTGTATTGGGTTAAGGAGTGAGGTTTTTGCCAAAGGCCACCTCTGGAGTCTATGGAGTTTCTACTGTTTGCAGCCCTTCTCTGAGCTATCTCCTCACCCAAGGTCAGTGCTCTTCCGCCTATTGGTGTCTCAAGTCTAGCTTCTCTCAGTGGTAGGTCTTTGGTAGTCTTAGTCAGCTGTCAAGGACCTAGAAGTGCCCCTTCCTCACTCATTGATTCTATTGTGCACTGACTCTGAGTCTAGCTCACTAGCTCCATAAGTGAGATGGGGGAGGATAGATCAGCTCCCATTTTGTTGGAAGCTATTTCATCCCCTTATAGTGTGGAAATGCCCAAATGTCACATACCTTCAATGCTGTGCCCTACTGTGGAGTCCCTTCATTTATATGAATTTGAGCTTTTGTTTGTTTGTTTTTTGTCTTTTGAGGTAGTCTATATTGGTAGGTTATGAGGAGAGGTGGATTCCATGTTTCTAAACTTGCTCCATCTTTACCCAGAAGTTCCCAAGACTATTTTTTATGTCTTGCAATAGCTTAGTGGCCCAGTAAATAAAGTAGTAATCCTGGGAAGACAATTCTCGCTTCACACACTAGCTGTTGTGTGACTGTGACTAAGTCATTTAACCTCTCTTTGTTCAGTTACCTCAACTTTAAAAAGTAATAAAAGCAGCACCTACTTAGTATGGTTGTTATGAGGATCAAATAAGAGGCTATTATTAAAATACTTACCATAGTATTTGACATAAAATATATGCTATGCAAATATTTTTAACCTCCCTAATTCCTACATTCTTTTGACTTTGGGTCATTCAAAATGCAAGGTATTCCTTACTCACTTGAAATCATAATGTTTTTATGTTTTGATATTGTAGCTCCCTCAGATCTTTAGCCAACTTTCCCTTGCTGTCTCTTATTAGGAAGTTTCAGAACTTATTATAACCCTTCTTTTATATTCTGTCACCTTTCCTGATTTTTTAGAGTTGGAAAAAAATGTTGGTATTTTTCTTTGGATAAGTAGTTTGATTTGGGGATCTTCATCATAAATAAAATTTTCTCTGAGGAACTGGATTTTCCATCAAGTATTCATATGGCTGTTTTAGTAGGGAGTCTGTTGTCATTATTATTTTTCTTTGGTGTTTCCAGAACTAAGTGACTTGCTTAGGGTCACATAGTTAATGTCTGAGGTAGATTTGAATTCAGGTTTCCTGACTGTAGTTCTGATTCCCTAATCCATTGTATCACATAGATGTCCTATCATTATCATCAATGTGATATTGATGTTACAGGCTTGACTTAGTGGAAGAGTTGATCTTGAAGTTAGGAAAAGTCTTTGTTCAAGAGTTGTCTCTGACACATAACATATGCCTATGTGACCTTAAACAAACCACTTATTCTCTCAAATTTTCAATATAAAGTAAAACTCTGATCTGCAGAACATTTGTGGGTTTCTTTTATCTAATTTCATTTTCTCTACAATTCTATATACTAATGTAATTGTATGTCTTGTCAAAGAAAAAAATTATAGTATGCGGGGCAGAGAAGTAGATGAGATATCAAGAAGCTTGAGAATGAGCTTGTTCTTTTGATTAATGCAGTATTAACATATTGATGCTTTCATATTTATATACATTTCTCCAGATGTTTTTATATTGAAATTTTTCATCAAAAGTATATGTAAAGAAAACATGGTGTAGTAAACGGATATCTATCCTTGGATCATATGTTTAATCCCCACCTCTAATTCATACCACCTATGTTAACTTGGCAGTAAGTTTTACCTTGTTTTCTTATATATAAAACAAAAAAGTTGAAGTCAATAGGATTCACAATCTTTTCTAGTTCTCGATCTTTAATCCTATAAGTCATACTTTGGGCTTTGCCACCAGTTTTTTTTATAACTTTGAATTAGACATTTTGACTCCCAATGTTTGTTTCCTCACTTTTTAAATGAGGGATTTTAACTAGAAACCTCCCACCAAACCACTGAGTAATATATTGAGACTCTAGGGAGATCTTAGAAAGTATGATCTTGTGTATTGAACTACAGAACAATAGTAGAAAAAAGCTGTGGCTTTTTTTTTCTACACCTTAAGATTTCTGAAACAAAGTTATACTTTTCTTGGTAGATGTTTTTGTTTTTCTTTTCAGTTGAAACAATAAAAAGTGCTCATCCAACTCTTTGAAATTAATTTTAAACATCATTAAATGTGTCAGACTGTGTTAGTAAGGTGAAAGCTGCCTGGACATTCTCTTTTACTGCTTCAGGAAATATTTTTTTTATAATCCCACCATATTTTGGAAAAAAACTTATACTAGCTAGAATACACAAGAATTTTTCAATCTCCCAGTCATTTTAGTCCTTTTTTGACAATCCAAAGTATAAGAAGATCATAGATTTGAAGCCAGAAGAGATTTTTTGTAAGCCATGTAGTCCAACACCATCATTTTATAGATTAGGAAACTATGACCTAGGGAGGTAAAGAGACTTTCCTGGAATCACATACCGAGAAAACATTGAAGACAAAATTTGAACCAGCAGGTTCCTCACTCCAAGTCAAGTGATACCACTTGTATGCTATGACTTCCTTTTGGAAAACAACCAAACATAAATCTTTATATGCTATCTAGAATATTTCTCCTCATCTCCTTTCTTTCTTTGTTTCCTTAAAAACTCAATTCAAATTCTACCTTTTCCAGAAGACATTTCTTGGTGTCCCCTTATTAGTAATAACTTCATTTTGATATTTCCTTCCATTTCCTCTATACTGTATCTAAATAATTGCTTGCATGATGTTTTCTCTCATCAGAATGTGAACTCCTTGAGTAAGGGATCGTGTTTTTCCTTTCCTTTGTTTCCCTAGTGATTAGTATAATATGTAATAAGTATAAATGTGTTGACTTTAATGACTAATTACAGTTTAGCTCAGTTTTAAGACTGAAAGCCATTTAGGGATAGTTTCCTAATAATTAGAGGGACTGACAGCTTGAATTTTAAAGCAAAATATCAGTTAACACACATTTGTTAAGCACTCACTAAGCCCTAAAGAAGAGGAAGAGATGATATATTTAATAAGCACCTTCTAAATATCAGACACAATGGCAAAGACTTTACAATATCTCATTTGATTGGGAGTTCAGTAGAATATATACTTTATTTAGGTTTCATCAAGTGTTAAGGTCATTTTGAGGTACTAAGTATGAATGATACCAATAAGACTGAGCATCCCAAAGAGGGTAATGAATACGATGATGAGCCTTGCTTCTGTTTCAAGTGATCAGCTAAAAAAATGAGGATGTTTAGTCTTGAAAGAAGATTCTAGGGTAACATGATCCTAGTATTTCAGAATTTGAAGGGCTAGCTTGAATAAATTGCTTTAAACGTGGGTTTTCTTGTCTAGATAAGACAGAAATAACAGCAATAGAGGCTTTATATTAAAGAAAACTTCCTAATACTCAAATCTTCAGAGGTGTATGGCTGGTCTCAGATAGTAGGTGCTAAGGATTCTGTACTCACAAAAGTTCTTCAAGTAAAATATGAATGAATATTTGTTAGGTATATTATAAAATGGAGGGGTCAAAAATGCAAACTATAGGCTACATGTGACACATAAAAATCTCAGGTACTGCTTGAACCAAATAACATTGTAATTAGAAAAGTATTTATCCAAATATTTTAAAATGCAATAAAACATAGATAATGCAAATATGTTTTTCTTTTTTTTTCTTTTTTTCCCTTTTTTCAAATTATATATCAATTCAATTTTTCCATATTCATTTTCTGATATTTTGCAATTCATGTTCACTCTCTCTCTCCCTCCCATCCCTAAGCCCTTAATATATGCTTTTCCAAATCAGTTTATACTTCACTAGGATTCTTGTATACTGTTTGGTGGCCCTGGTTTCTATGCAAGTTTGAAACCACTCTGGTAAAGGAGCTTCTTGTTAGGTATGCATTGGATTGAGGACATTGAAAGTTCTTTTTAATACCAAGATTCTGTTCTTCCATGTGACTGTCTGAGACATCATTTGCTATGTATTGTTAAATTTTATTTTTACAATTAAATTCTACTTAATACTGTGAAGCAAGGTTATTCATGAGACCTACATTGCATCTTTGACAAGGCCAAGAAATCTCTAGTTTCCATCTTGTTGAGGTAATATATCCTACACCAACTTTAGAGCTTATTTGTAGTTACATTGGAAAAAAAGTCAAGCATTTAAATAAGGATATTTTAATTAAAATCAACTTTATGAGAATCCAGTCCCTAGTGGTGACCAAGAAATGCGACAGAAGGCATAAAGGAGTTATGGAATTGTAGGTCCATTTCTTCTGTCATCACTTTTCTTCCCATTTTTCTGCACTTATAAAAAATTCTAAAAATGGCACTGGGACCATTACAATAGCTACTCTTTAAAAAAAAAGAACAAAACAAGCTAAAAACAAAAGGCAATTCTGTAGCATTTCAATTGATAAGTGTTTTCTATGTACCAAATTATTTAATAAAGTCTTTGCTGCTGCTCTATGGGAGTTCATATTCTAAGAGGAGAAATAACATGCAAACAACTATATACATGTGGATTATAAGAAATATAAGCAGGAGCTCAGCTTAGAGAGAAGGCTCTAAGAAGACAAAAAGGGGCAAGGAAGATCTCTTGCAGAAGGTGGGATTTGAGTTGAACCTTGAGGGAAGCTGGGAGTCAGACGCAAGAAGGAAGGACCTTCTTGTCTGGAGTATAGTCAGTCTGAAGGCAGAGAATATAGCAACAGACTGTTATATGAACGAAAGATCAAGGAGGTCAATATTCCTTAAGGACTGAGCAAATATATGAAGAATACAAAGGTAGGAATGTAGCATCTTGTAAAATGTTTTAAAAGCTAGATGTGTGATCTCGAAAAAATTAGGGAGCAATGGGAGTTCATAGATTAGAGTTAAGATGTGGTCAAAATTGTACTTGAGGAGAGATATTAGTAAAATCAAAATTATAATTAAAGTTGGTAGGGTTATGTTTAGACCTTTTCTTATGGGACTAATATTATATCTGTGATTTCATTTATATAGGGAACTTCCAGATGGGGAAACTCATTCTAATTCTGCTGCAGGGTATTACCTTCTCAGTAATTTATAATTTTACAAGTCTAGAACACTAACAAAAGAGATTTATCCAAACAGCAAGTATGTGGTACTGGCTAAGAGACAGAAGGAAGGATCACTGGAACAGACTTGGGGTAAGTGACCTCAGCAAGACAGTCTATGATAAATCCAAAGATCCCAGCTTTTAGAATAAAAAATTCACTATTTGACAAAAACTGCTGGGAAAATTGGAAAATAATATTGGAGAGATTATGTTTAGATCAATATCACACACGTTACACCAAGATAAACTCACAATGGGTCAATTATTTGAATATAAAGAAGGAAACTGTAAGTAAATTTGGTGAACACAAAAAAGTATACCTATCAGATCTTTGGGAATGGAAAGATTTTAAGAACAAGCAAGAGCTAGAAAAAATTACAAAATGTAAAATCAATAATTTTGATTATATTAAATTAAAAAGGTTTTGTACAAACAAAACCAATGCAATCAAAATTAGAAGGGAAGCATCAAGTTGGGAAATAATCTTTATAACAAAACCTCTGACAAAGGTCTAATCACTCAAATTTATAAGGAACTAAATCAATTGTACAAAAAGTCAAGTCATTCCCCAATTGATAAATGGGCAAGGAACATGAATAGACAGATTTCACATGAAGAAATAAAAACTATCAATAGGTACATGTAAAAGTGCTCTAAATCTCTTATAATCAGAGAGATGAAAATCAAAACAAGTCTGAGGTACCACCTCACACTTAGCAGATTGGCTAACATGACAGCAAAGGAAATTAATAAATGTTGGAAGGGATGTGGTAAAATTGGGACATTAATGCATTGCTGTTAGAGTTGTGAATTGATCCAACCACTCTGGATGGCAATTTGGAACTATACACAAAGGGCGCTAAAAGACTGTCTGCCCTTTGATCCAGCCATAGCTCTGCTGGTTTGTACCCCAAAGAGACAATAAGGAAAAAGACTTGTACAAGAATATTCATAGCTGCACTCTTTGTGGTGGCAAAAAACTGAAAATGAGGGGATGCCCTTCAATTGGGGAATGGCTGAATAAATTGTGGTATATGTTGGTGATGGAATACTATTGTGCTCAATGGAATAATGAATTGGAGGAATTCCATATAAACTGGAATGACCTCCAGGAATTGATGCAGTGTGAAAAGAGCAGAACCAGGAGAACATTGTACACAGAGGCACAATGGAATATAATGGACTTCTCTACTAGCAGCGATGCAATGATCCAGGACAATTCTGAGGAATTATGAGAAAGAAAACACTGTCCACATCCAGAGGAAGAGCTGTGGAAGTAGAAACACAGAAGAAAAACAACTGCTTGATCACATGAGTTGATAGGGATATAGACTCACCCTAGTGCAAATATCAATAATATGGAAATATCTTGATCAATGACACATGTAAAACCCAGTGGAATTGTGTGTAGACTATGGGAGGGGGGTGGGATGATGGTGGAGAAAGAACATGAATCTTATAACCAAGGGAAAATATTCTAAATTAATTAAATAAATACAATTTTCCAAATTCAAAAAACAGTCTGCCAGTATGTGTTAAAGACAAGACTTGAACCTGGATCTTCTTAGTTCCAAGCCTGGCTTTATAACCAGGTTATCAAACTGTCTTTCAGACCTTGTCTTAAAATATGGATTGTTAATACCATATGACAACATCCTCCTTATCCCTTGGAAGCCAACATGCCAAATCCTAGTAAATCGTGTATGGGCTTATGCCACAGTTTAATGTACCAATAAGATTGTTTATTACATTCTGTGTTGTTGGACCCCTACCAGAACAGCCTCAGAAGGCCTTAGTAATTTTGATAAATGTATGATTGTTATGAGTTAAGTGTTCATTTTATATATACTGAGGGAATGCCCCATTGTTGTTGAATTTTGCTACTCCAAAAATTATTTTTTGTCAATCTTCATCATTCTAATCAGTGAGTTGTATTATTTGGAGGCTATTAAGTGATTTCCCTTCTGTCTCTAGCAAGGAGACCAAACAGATTTAAAAGATACCTTTTCTTTTATATGTGCCATAGAGTTAAGGGGCTAATTATGAAATAATAAAATTAATTCTGATCCTTCTGATTTTCTTCTCAATATCAAGTATCACCATCCTTCTTCATCCTCAGATCTTATAGCAACAGTTTGCATCCTTGTTTTTGGGTCATGGACCCTTTGGGGATTCTTGTGATACCTTGACATAATTCTTTAGAATCCTGTTTTTGAATTAATAAAAATGCATAGGTGACAAGTGAAATAAATTTTAATAAAATAAGCATGTTTTCCACCATCCAAGTACATGGGCTGTAGGATAAGAACCCCTACTTTAGAAAGAAGAGAATGGAAGTAGGGAGAGGAAGTCAGTCACCTAGAAAGACGTTCTTCTACACTGGATAGCTTAGGAGGTGAATCTTTTATGAAAATCAGAGAAACCAAGAGGTGGAGGTAAGGAAAAGGCCTGAGAAACAGATACTCATAATGGGAGTTATGAGGTGGAGTTAGTAAGCTAGTTAGACCACAGAGTTTATAATTGGTGGTAATGTTCCTCCTTTGTTTTAAAAAAAAATACAAATAACATTATAAGTGTTATGATTTGCCCATATGTTAAAATGAAGTGACACAGAATTCTGCATAGTAATCAACCTCATTTCCTGGGTTATTGACAAAATTCAGGACCAAGGATGGATACAATGGCTGACTTTGTGTTTCAATGTCTAACCAAGCTCTAAGTGCTCTACAATGCCTCGTCCCACTGACTTCATGGCCTTTGGAACAGATTGTTCTTATTCACACATTCCACCCTAGTGAAGTCTTCATGTGCTTGGGATAAACATCCCCCCTAAGTTACCAAAAGGACTCTCGTCCTGATTTAGCCTATCTTTCCAGATAGTTTTATAAGTGTGTGGTCACTACACATGCTACAAGCTCTTGGACCCACAGGGCAGAATTGGGATGGACACCAGAGATGAAGAAATAGTATTGAAAGGACTCAGTAAGCTCTCACACCAGACATACTAATCCTCCCTGAACATATCATAAACTGCAGAGAATAAAGTAAAAAAAGAAAAAGACCCTGGAATCATAGGAAGGGAGCAAGTAGTGAATGTCATTAAATGCCAGAGGATTGTGTTTTTAAATCTGGAAGTAATAGGGAGGCACTGGAGTTTATTAAATAATGGATAAGCATGATAGTAAAGAAAGTTTTCTTATTGTAAGTTCCCTACCAAGAGGGAAGTAATGAGTCTGATTCTTCCCCAACTCAGAATATACAATGTGAACCTTTTCATGGATTAGTATATAAAACCTATGAATTAATAAAATTAGTAGGTAATAATGATGAAAGAATTATGAAAAATGAGTTTTTATTATAGATTACATGCAGTGCTCTTTCCTGGGGATACAGAGAGAAAGAAAAAATAGAATTCTTGTCCTAAGGATCTTGTATTCTAATAGGAAAAAGCATAGGTAGAGAAAAAGACACTTGGGTTTGAGAAGTCACAGGAACAATGGTTGGATTTATAGAGCCATTGCTGGTTGTTACTTTTACTACAATGATATCATTGGTTTCATTGCTCTTAGAGTTAGAAGTGAAAAGGGGAGGGGAATAGATTCATCCATATTGATGCCTCAGGATAAATAGTAACAGGTGGATTTTGTTACAAATGAGGAAGTTGAACCAATTAGAAGCACAAGGTTGATTATATGTGTGTATATACAACATATATATATATGTATATGTCTGTTTTCATATGTGTGACAGTATTCATATATAGCTATTCCTATATATTTATAATGCATAGGTTATACATATATGCATTTCCATATATGTATATGTCTGCACATATACATATATGTGAATAAAACACACATGGAAGTTTCCAGCCTAAATTGGCTGAGGGAATTTCTCCATCTAGGAAGTCCCTAAACCATTGAAATCATTGGTCCAATGGAAAGTTAGGTGGATGGATGGATGGATGGATAGACAGACATAGTACATTATGCCTACTACCAGTAGACAGACATAAATATATACTTTGTTATAGCTATTATCTGTATTCATGTATGTCTATCTATGGATAAGAAAATGACCCTCCCTCCTCTTCTTCCTCTCTCTCTCTCTCTCTTTCTCTCTCTCTCTCTCTCTCTCTCTCTCTCTCTCTCTCTCTCTCTCTCTCTCTCTCTCTCTCTCTCTCTCTCTCTCTCTCTCTCTCTCTCTTCTCTCTCTCTCTCTCTCTCTCTCTCTCTCTCTCTCTCTCTCTATCTCATTCTTCTCTCTTTCTCTGTCTCTCTCTGTCTCACCCTCTCTCCCTCTTTTCCCTGTACCCCTACATCTTTCTTGTGAGAAAAAAGATTATTAATACAGTCATTATGATTCTCCCTTTTGTTACAAAATAATTCAAGACTCTGAAAGGGCAAATTATTTTGTCAGGGTCTGTCAACTTACATCTATTATAAACTAGTCTATGCCAAGGACTGTGATTGGCACTTGGAATACAAATAATAAGTAGAAAGATAGTCCTTGCTCCTGAGGAACATGAATCCTAATGAAGAAGACAACACACAAAAGAAAGCTGAAATGTTAGGAGAGAGGGAGGAAAGTAGATTGGTAAAAAAAGTTCTGACTTTATCCTTTAGAGAAATATGATATTGCTGACATGAGTGCTGTACTTAATTGAAGATTGTTACCTAATAATGATGTAAGATAGGATTTTAAACAAGTTTTTGTTGTTGTGGTTGTTGTGGATAAGTTTATTTTTAAATTCAAATTCAATTCTCTAAATACAATCTCAATAACACTTCCGTTGTAATAGTGTGAGATAGTTAAGGTAGATCAGGTTTTCTTGTCATGAGTCTGGAATCCCTTGTAAATCATACCTGTCAAGGATGAGAATTACTGTTGAATATGCAACTTCCAACAACAGGAAGAAACATAGTAGAAAAGCAGCTAAAGAGTTGGCCTTGGAACGAAGATGACCTGGCTTCAAATCTCACTTTTGACATCCATTATACTGGCTCTTTGGTCCTAAACCAACCCACTTAAATTCTCAATGTTTTAGGGAAATCTCTTAAACTTTAAATTGTAGGAAAGGTGCTAGAATACTTTGGCAGGATGTTTCCTCATCAGGGAATACTCTATGCTGATGAAATCCTTGGTCTGGTCCCTATCTTTCATAGTTTCAGTTTCTAAATGACAGAGATAGAGTAGAAAAAGGGTTATTGGTGTTTGTTTTATGGAATGCATAATGTCTATTGTTATTATTAATAAGTACTTAGCTTGCTCTTTCCATTATTATTAGAAGTTTAGTACATATGTATATGATCACCTCAAGAACTTGTGTGATCACCTGAAAGACTTAGCATTAACCCACAGTTTGGTAATTTACTTGAGCCCTAGATATTCTCTAAATCTATTTGGAAGTCATCTCCAGCTCTTCAGAGCTATGGCTTACCTTTTAGTAAATTGCACTAAAAAAGGTTAGTGTCCCTAAATGACAAGAATAATAGTGATTCTTTTTTTAGAACTGATAATCTTACTCCCAAAAAACTTGCACATAGGCAGGTTATGATTAAATGGGAAATGTTTTTCCAAAGTCTAAAAGGGAGCAAAAAAAAAAAAAGGGAAGACTTGTTGAATGGTTTGTACTTCCCTTGGGATTTCATTTAAAGAAGCAATTAATTCAATATATACTTAACACTGTCCAGAAACTCATTCTTATTTAAAATACTTTGATATGTCCTGAATTAAATGAGAGCTCATTTGGCTGGTTAAGTTTAACTATATTATGAAATGTAATAGCCTTAGATTCCTAATTAGACAATGGCACAGATAATTACACTTTAAAGGTCTAAAAGAATATAGAATTTGAATACTCAATTTCAAGATCTAATTATGGAAATCAAGTTTCACTGTAGGTAGCACAGAAATGTGTAAATATAAGAGACAACTCACAGTCAATTCTCATATTCAGATTATTTTTATTGCTTGGCTTTTTATTATAAATATTAATATTTCCATAAACAGATTAATTTCACACTCAAAACTAGAAGCAAAATATTTTGTTACAAATGTAATTTAAATTTTGAAAAAATCTGGGCTTATACTATCAGAAAAAAAGATTAATAGACTGGTTATACAAATGTGTGATTTGTAGTAAAGAACACTGGACCTGGACTTGGGAGATCTGCAGTTCTATTTCTGTCTCTGCTCCTTAATACCTTAGTGACCATAAGCAAGGTAACATTTGCTAGCTATTATCATAGACCAAGTTCCTAGAATAGTCCATAAATATCCACAATCCATCCATAGAACATAATAGAAATAGCAAACAAGATCCCCAACTTCATGACCTTAAGCCTGAATAGGAGTAAATGAACAAAGCATTTGTATTTTCTTTTCTGTTCTTAAACGGGCTATCACAATAGAGAGGTAATCTTTTTATTCTTTTCTATTGATTCTCTAACTCATTAACTATCAACTTTTCTAAATAGTCTTCTCTCCTCAAGCTTTCTATAGCATTTATCACATCTATTTTCTCATTTGTGAATTTGTCACTGAAAAAAATTGAAATAATTTAATAAAAACTCCCTTTTCCTCATCTCACAAACCCTCTAATATCATCTCCCTTTTATGTTCCCTTGATCCCTTATCCATCTTTAGTAGATTGCTTTGTAATTATTCCCACTTTCTAATCTTCAGGTTTCCCATATTAGGAAGTTCCTTTCTGCTGCCTAGAAACATGCCAAGGATTTTTCATGTAAAAGCAAAACAAAACAAAAGCAAAATACCTCAATAGACCCTACCTGCTCTGCAAAAAAGGCTCTATCTTTTTTTTGTTGCTTCTATCACAAGTAAATGCTTTGAAATGACTTATTTACACCAGTCCCTCTGTTTCCCATTCTCTTGCTTTCTCTTTTATATAGCCTCTCCAATCTGGCTTCTACTCTAACCATGAAACTGAAATTACTCTCTCCAAAATTACCCAACATTTTCTAAATTATTCAATCATTTGGTCTATTCTAGGACCTTTACCTTTTTTATTTCTCTGCACCTTTTGGCACTGATGGTCATTTTTTCTTTCCATATCCTATCTTGATACTATTCTCTTAGTGCCTTATAATCTGTCAGATTTCTTCTTTTCAGCCTCCTTTGCTACATCTTCATTCATGTGACTCCAACCAACTATAAATGCTCTTGAAAACCCTGTCCTAAGACCTCTTCTTTCTCTCTACACTAACCAACTTAGTGATGATCCCCCATCGATTAAAATGTTGTTTCTAAGGTGACAATTTCAAGAAATTTATGACTAATCATAATCTCTCACTCTAGTGCTTCATCACCATCTGTCTTTGAGGCATATCACATTAGATGTCCCAAATGTAACATGTTTAAAACAGAATATTTTATTTCCTTTTGAGACCAACCCAACTTCCAGTTTTCCCAATAGTGTTGTGCATCCTAACACTCTCCCTGTCTCTTATTATCTTAACCTCAGTGTCATCTTTAATGGCCCACCGTCTTTTACCTCAGTCATTCAATCAGCTACCAAATCTTGTCTCTAACTCAATAAAATCTCTCCTGTAACCCCCTCTGTCACCATTTATACAGACCCTCATATTCCCTTGCCTGTATTATTGTTATAACCTCCTAATTGGTTTCACTATCTCATCTTACTGGGTTTTTCCATAATATTCCAAAATTATTTTCCTAAAGCATAGCTTTTAGCATATTACCCTTTACAAACACAAAATATTCCAAGGATTTCCTCATAACTCTAGGAACAATTACATCTTTTTTTACTATATGAATCATATTTTAAACATGTGTCCCCCCTCTCCAAACATTTGTATCTTTCTCACACCTAAGAATACACATGTACTCTAAAATTCAGATGCATTGTTCTACTTGTTAGTCCTTGAATGTGACATCCTATCTATAATCTTTGTAACTTTGTACAGGTTCATACTTAAAAGGCTTCTTTTTCCTTCCCTCTAACTCGTAGAATTCACTCACTTCCCTCTAGATTCAGTTGAAATGCTACCTTCTAAGCAGGGGACTATTTTGTTGCCTTTCCTCCCAGCTTCTAGAGCCTTGAGTCATACTCTGTACACATTTTGTATTTACCTTTTTTATGTACATATATTAGAATGATGAACAAGATATTAGAAGAGTTTATAAGAAAGAAGAATGAATTGTGACTGATTAATCAAGAGAGACTTCATGGAGGAGAAAGCTTTTAAGCCCTTTTTTAAAGTATATTGTGAGATCATGTCACAGAGGCAAAAAGAAAATGAACCTCAGAATTAAGACCTAAGTAAAAGGCCTATATCTGTTCATTTACTTGTTGTGTGATCTTGGGAAAGAAAATTAAGCCATTGCTTAGAAGTTGTGAGGAAGATGGTTATCTACTTCAGTAGTTTCCCCTCACCCCTGTTTCCTATAGAGTTCACATTACATCTACCCCATTCCTTGAAAAGTATCTTCCTACAATAACAGACCTCTGTTAGTAATCTAATATAGGCATGATATCTATAAGGACTTGAAGGATTTATTTAATTCTTACTTTAAAATTCACCATTCCCTGTAAAAACTGGAAGAAGTCCAGTTTTTAATAGTTGGTTTTTCTGCTAGTGCTGTAACTAACTTTAAATCCTATTGACTATTTCTTATTATAGCTATCTAATAATGGCAATCACTCATGTTAGTGTATTATGTATGAATCACTGAATACCAGAAAATCCTTCACCATCTCCCTTTCACCCCTACTTTTATTCATGAGCAACAGTTCCAAGGAAATAGCTTTTAGTTGCAATGTGATAGGAATTTGAGAGTTTGGGGATAGAATGCTGGTGTAGGTTGTAAAGAGATTAAAAGCATTGGAAGTATTGACAAAACAAATGTGTTAACACACTCCTAGGGGAAGCTGATGCATGAACCTCCTCCTACACAAAACATGCCAAATGGGCTTTTAGGAAGGAGAATCTATGGCATTTATTGGTGGTGGTCTGAAGAGGAAGCCATTTTCTAAATATTAGGTCTTCAGAGTAAAATTATGCCACAAATTGCAAAATCATTTTACACATTGAAGTTTGTTTTTGTATTTAACTCACATTGTTAATCTGGACTATATTGTCCTTAGTATGATACTTAAAGGAATAGTGAAGAAGACATCTTAGTGTAGGGGAAAGTATCCAAAATACAAGCATTAGCAAAGAACCAAAGAAAAACTCGTTTTTCATGTAAAGCTCCAATTGCCTAACCATGTAGACCTCTGCACAGGTAATATCCTATGCAGGAACAATAGTTCCTATGTAGGAACTATTGTTGTTCCTACATACAAAATTCTCCTGGTTTTGCTTGCTTTATTTTGCATCACTTTATATAAGTTTTTCTAGGTTGTGTGCGTGTGTGTGTGTGTATGTTTGTGTGTGTGTGTGTGTGTGTGTCCAAGAGAGAGACAGAGAGAGAAAGAGAGAGACAGAGACAGAAAGAGAGAGATTGACTCATTTTTTATGGCACA
This sequence comes from Monodelphis domestica, assembly GCF_027887165.1. NCBI lineage: Eukaryota > Metazoa > Chordata > Mammalia > Didelphimorphia > Didelphidae > Monodelphis > Monodelphis domestica. Next base: position 68,725,582 of record NC_077231.1, on the reverse strand, counting down.
TTTGTATTCTACTACAACGACATACCACAACTGGTTCAGCCATTCCCCAGTTAAAGGAGGTCATCTTTTCTCCTATCTTTGAACTCCTTGGAATACAGACTTAGTAGTATTGCTGTTCTAGGGCTCTTTGGGCATAGTTCCAGATTACCTTCCAGAAGGGTTTAAAATAACATGCTTTATTGAATTATCTTTTTTGTTTCTGTTACCAAATTAAAAAAAAAGCATATCAAGCCATCTATCATTCAAAAATGTTGTTTTTACTTAAATGAATTTTGTGTCTTTACTTTTGTGGAGATGTGAGAAAACAGAAAAAGGCTAGACTTCAGGAACTTCAATCAGGAAGACCTGAATACAAATCCTGCCTCAGACATTTATTAGTTGTGTGGCCATAGGAAAATTTATTTAACTCCTTTCTATCTCAGTTTTCTTATTGAAAATGGAGGTAACACTTACTTCACCATGTTTTTGCAAGGATCAAATGAGATAATGAGATAATGAGTTATTCTTAATATTTTAATTGGTAGTAAGTGAACACAGGGAAATTATTGAATATTTGTAAAGAACAAATAAAAACAATTCAGTTTTACTAGTATGATTCATTCAGATCTGCTATTTTCTTTAAATATTCCAGAAAATTCTGAGATTCCACTCATTTTTTAGAAATGATACAGACAGGTCTACTTTGCAATCATGCAAGGTAGATTTGAGGCCATGTTTAAGTATCTTCATCAGGTAAAAGCAGTTTTGACCTTTATCATCTATTTTATTTCCATTTTCATCTGCAGACAAGACTGGAGCTACACATTAAAAATTATATAGCTTTCTTATACTTCTATTGAATGACCAGATGGGGTGAGGAGAGATAGATAGGGCATGATGAATGTCTTAAATATTTGAAAAGCTTTCAAATGGAAGAGGGAGTAGACATAATGTATGGTTCCAATAGATGGAAATAGGAGCTGTGAAATACAAGGAAGCAGACTGGTACTGAAGAAAGAAAACTTTCTAGTAACCATGGCTATTCAAGAATGGAATGTAGTTAGTCTGAAGAGTAATGTGTTCATTGTCACTAGTGGTGTTGAAACAGAGATGAGATCACTATCTAACAGGGTCATAGAATCACACTTAGAATCAGAAGGAGCTTAGAAATCAGTTATTTCAACCTCTCATTTTAAGGTAAAGAAACTGAATCCAAGAGAAAGTATTGAAGGGAACATTTCTATCAGATTTTGAACTAGAGGAAATTGAAGGCTTCTCACAATCATCAGATTCTATAAATCTGAAGGGAATCATGTGTAGAACATTTTCAACCCTTTCCATAAGTTCTTATCAATTCACTAAGCTTTCAGTCTTTGTTCTAATTGTAGCATTTTCTAAGAGTAATATTCCAACTGATATTCAAATTATCAGGTTGGGTTCCCAAAAAACATCCAACTAGTTTTCTCAGGATTCTAGAGATGAAAGTAGGGTCTGATTTTCTAGTAATCTGCCTCCTGGGTTCCACTGTTATAGTACCTATTCAATTAGACAGATTTCATGAGCATTTAGAAATTGTTATTTAGGGGCATGGAAACTATATTATTCAGTAAATAGAGCCAGGCTAGAAATGGGAAGTCCAAGGTTCAAATACAAACTCAGGAACCTCTTGGCTATGTGACTTTAGACAAGTCATTTTACCCTAATTGCCTAGCCCATATCAGTCTTCTGCCTTGGATTTGATACTTACTGTTGACAGAAAGTAAGAGTTTTAAAAAATGATTATTTACCAATGTTATATGATAAAAATTGCTCTAAAATATGCCCTGAAACTCAGGGCATATTCACCCACAGATATCTTCAAATTCCAATGGAAAGTGGGGACAACCTTAAAAGCACCTCTTTTAAGATGGTAACTCCCATCACCTTGTTGCTGGAATGTCTTTTTAACCCCTTTATGGAGTCCTCGTGAAGTTTTCTTTAAGAGTAATGGAACTTATTTCTGAGTTTCTTGTATAATACTGAAATTAAAACTTGAAATTGAAACTCAAGATGCCTACTCTCTTTTTAGGGTCTCCTAATTCAAATAAGGATATTTTCTTCAATTCCAGAGACATTCTTGTTATCAAAAGAAGACACAGATTCTCCTGAACTTTTGAAATTTGAAAACTTTTGCCCCTAACTATTGAGAAGAAGAAAAAAATCAGATTCTCTTCATTCACTGCAACCCTTCCCAAATGATTCCTGTTTAGGGATCTAGCTGAGAATTCACTCATATAGCTACTAAGAAATTTTCCATAACCTCTTATTTTAGGGGGTTCTTTCAACTTTTATCCTCAAGAATCTATAATCAAGTTTATTAAGTTTTTATTAAATTTTTGAGATACCTCTATTGCCTTGACCTTTTGACTTTTGTTTTCAGTTAATGATTAAGAAAATTGACTATATTTCTGTGTCTTAATCCCTTCATCTGCTTCAATTTGATGTTTTTGCAAACAAATATATCTATCGCAAACACACACACTCACACACACTTTATTGTTATCGTTCAATTGTGTTCAACTCTTCATTCCCCATTAGGGATTTATTGGCAAAGGTACTGGAGTGATTTACCATTTCTTTGGCAAACTTGAATCTTTGGGATTGTCAAACAATAGGGTTACTATGATCATTTACCATTGTGTATTGAGTGCCATTTTTTGGTCTTCCTATCAATTTCTAAGCTTAGATTTGTCTTGACATGTAGATTCTCAGATACTTTATATTGTATACAGTTATTTTAAAGGAGATTTCTCTTTCTAATTCTTATTGTTGGACTTTATTGGTAATATAGAGAAATACTGACAAGATTTTGAGTTTGCTTTATATCCTGAACTATTGCTAAAGTTAATTGTTTGGATTAGTTTATTGGTTGATTCACTAGGATTTGCTAGGTATATCATTATATCATCTACAAAAAGTGATGATTTGATTGCTTAGTCTAATTTCCTTCAATTTTTTCTTCTATTCCTATAGTTAGCATTTCTATTACAATATTGGATAGTAATGGTGATAATAGACATCCTTATTTCACTCCTGATCTTAGAAGGAAGGTTTCTAGATTACCCTTATTATAGATAATATTTGTTGATGGTTTTAGATAGAAGCTATTTCTCATTTTTAGGAATGTTTCACTTATTCCAATGTCCCCTAGTATTTTAATAGGAGTGTTGTATTTTGTGAAAAGTATTTCTATATCTTTTCAAATAAATATACGGTTTCTCTTCATTTTGTTTTGATAGTGATTATGGCCTATAAATTTAATTCTTTTTTATTTTTGAAAATTTTATTTAGTCAATTTAGAACATTATTCCTTGGTTACAAGAATCATATTCTTTCCCTCCCTCCCATTCCCCTAACCCTTCCCATAGCCAACATGCAATCCCATTGGGTTTTACATGTGTCCTTTATCAGAACCTATTTCCATGTTGTTGATTTTTGTACTAGGATGATCATTTAGAGTCTCCATTCCCAATCATATCCCCCTCGACCTATGTGATCAAGGAGTTGTTTTTATTCAGTGTTTCTGCTCCCACATTTTTTTCCTCTGATGTGGATCAGGTTCTTCCTCATAGATCCCTACGAGTAGTTCAGGATCACTGCACTTCCCCAATAGGGAAATCCATTACATTCAATTGTACCACAGTGTATAAGTCTCTGTGTATAATGTTCTTCTGGTTCTGCTCCTCTCACTCTGCATCAATTCCTGGAGATCATTCCACTTCACATGGAATCCCTCCAGTTTATTATTCCTTTGAGCACAATAGTATTCCATCACCAATAGATACCATAATTTGTTCAGCCATTCCTCAGTTGAAGGGCATCCCCTCATTTTCCAATTTTTTGCCACAACAAAGAGCACAGCTATGAATATTCTTGTACAGGTATTTTTCCTTATTATCTATAGATTTTATTCTAGATTATTGCTCTTCCTGATTTAGGTATTAACAACAAATTTGTGGAACATAAGAATTTGGTACAGTTGCTTCCTCGGGTATTTTTCTGAATAGTTTATATAGTATTGGAATTAATTTTTTTTAATGTTTGGTGGTATTCACTGGTGAATCCATCTGGCTCTGGGGAATTTATATGAGATAATTCATTAATGACTTATTCAGTTATTTTTTTAGAAGGGATTGTTTAATTATGCATTTTTTTTCTTTTAGTCTGGGCAATTTTTATTTCTTCAGCTACTCATCTATTTCACTTAGACTATCAAATTTATTGACATATAACTGGTCAGAATAACTCCTAATACGTGCTTTAATTTCCCCTTCATTTGTTGTAATCACATTTTTCATTTTTATTGTTAGTGATTTGATTTTCTTCTTTCTTTTTGAATAAATTAATCAATGGTTTATTTATTTTATTAACATTTTCGTTAAGCCAACTCCTTGTGTTAACTATAACTTCAGTGGTTTTCTTACTTTCAATTTTATTATTCTCTCCATTGATTTTCAGCATTTCTAATTCTGTGTTTCATTGGGAAGTTTAATTTGTTTGCTTTCTAATTTTTTTAGTTTCATATTCCCATCTTATTGATTTGCTCTTTCCTTATTTTGTTCATGTGACCATTTAGAGAGATATGTCTCCTAAATACTGTGTTGACTACATATCAAAAAATATGTTATCTTTTTTCCTATTGTCATTTCCTTTAATGGAATTGTTGATTGTTTTTATGATTTGTTCTCTGACTTATTCACTATTAAATATAAGGTTATTTTGTTCCCATTTAATTTTTAGTCTTTTTTCTCCAAGTAGGTTATCTAGTCTATTCTCTCACTTGCATTCTCTCCCTTCTTCAATCTATCTGTTGTATCCCTACCAAAAACAATTAATTTGAAGAACATTTTGGTCTGCAGATTTCTTCACCTTGTTGGAGAGTAACATTATCAGAGAGACCCTAGCCATAATTACACTGGTTCTTCATACTCATCTTTCTCATTCCAACCTGTCACATTATATTTATGGAGGTACCATTCCATTTCTTTCCATCTCTTCTTAACATATTTTCCTCTTCTATTAATATATAAGATCCTGGATGTTAGGTACTGCCTTGCATAATTGTGTTTGTATGTCTATTACTTAGTGAACTGTAAGGGTGCTAGTCAGTGCTTAATAAATTATCTATAAATCTCTATGTGTGTGTATATGTATATATGTATATATATACTCACATATATATGTATGTGTGTAGAGGTTCAGAAATAATAATCATGTGAATTATTAAATATATAACACTAATTCTGATCCATGAACACCTTGGTCATTGGTATCAGCTTTTGAATACATATTTTATCATATCCAAGATCGTCATTTCTGAACTTCTACATATATGTAAATATAAATAGGGCATCAATCTATATGATTCAATGTAAACACCTTAATCAGTTCCTTCATCCTATGAGATCCTTCAATAAAAATATTTAAGTGTTATAGTAACTTAAAAAGTATAATATTCTTAATATATGCTGATGAAAGAGAAAAAAAGTTGTTGAGCTTTTATGCAAAAGTCACATTGAACAAAGAATAAAGGTGGTACTGACAAGTATTTTGTTCTTTAAGCAAGAGAAAGCAAAAGAAAGGCTATGAATCAATATATAAAAAGATTTACCAGGATCCAAAAATCAAAGATACATGGGAAGAACATTTTAAAACTAAATAATATTAAAGCAGTTAATACAGAAATACATAATAATCTTGTATTCATGTAAAAATCTGTCTCCACTGAACCACCCCATATATATTCTTAAGGGCAGTTACAACTAGTACAGTTCATATAGCACTGGATATACAATCAGGAAGACCTGAGTTTGAATTTCATGGGAAAAATATGAGAAAAATAGGATTGAGAAGACAAAATAAGGTAAAAATTTTGTTGCTTTAAAATTTTAGATCTCTGTAGAAATCCAAGCTCATATTATCATTGTTAGAGTACATGAAGTCAAAATCCAATGGAAATGTGTTTTGAATAGGAAGACAACACTTCACTGGGAAGCAATACATTTTGATAAGAGGTATATACCACTGGGTTTATTGAATGTAATCAGTTTGTCTCCAGATGCAGGCTATATAATGGCTCGAAAAAGGAATAAAACCTCCTGACATAAACATGCCCCCAAATGAACTCATCCAATAATATATTGAAAAAAGATGCAATGAACTAACAGCAACGAGATATGGATTTGATGTGGAAATAAAGGATAATATTAATGGTATTAGGTCATTGTCAGCAGACATTATGAAAGAAAATGTTAGAAAGTACACAATATAACACTAAGGGTTGAAAAAAAGTCTACCTACTGAACAACTAACACTAACGTCTTGACAGCTAGAATTATCCATCAGAAGCTTACTATCTTTCATGTATGCCCGACAATTGACAAGTGCCCATCCAAAAAATACCTCAAAATGTACTGAAGAACTCAACCTTTAAACCATACTGAAACTAAATCATTATCACAGACTCCACTATTGGATATGAAAGACTAAATCTTCAAAACACTTGGAAAAAAGAAGCTTAAAAAATTTTAAGGAAAAGATCAAAGTCATGAAGAAATAGGATCAGGTATATGACATTATTATTGTCTTGTCTGCTGCTTGTAAAGAGTAAGGTTTCATTACTCCTACAGAGGATATGTTTATCTTGTGATATTTTTATTCAAATACTACTATTTTGTTAACCTATACAAGAATCTAAAGAATAGTAAGTGTAAAAGAATAACAAATAATCATTTATATATGCTAGCACAATTTCCATTGAACCCCATTGAAAAAAAAGATGAGAGCATGATGATGCTAAGTATGATTATGATAATTATAATTGATTGAAAACTTTAAGATTTAGTTAAGTCTGTATGAATTGAAGTAATTTGATGTGGGTTCCAGTGTGGGAAAGAGTGCTTGTGTTACCCCAGTCCAGAGCATAGGCCTAAAGAGTATTAAATAAGCCTTTCCTTGCATCATACCACCTTCAAAGAACTGAAAGCAAATATATTCCCAGACCCAGTTCTGAAGGCAGCTGCACAAAGAACCCAACCTGATACTTGAAAGAGTGCTCCCTTTATCTCAGTTACAGACTCCAGATTTAAAGGTTTTTTTAATTAAAAGAATGAGCAAAGAACAACAAAAAAGAAATTCAAAGAAATTATTTTGGGGGACAGAGGAGGCCAAAATAAAAACTAAGATAGCTAAAGAGACAATTCTGTTATACCCCCAAAGCCTCCAAGAAAAATATGAATTGCTCTCAAGCCCTGAAAGAATCAATGGAGAACACTTCAGGGAATGAAGCCAAGATGGAGAAGTAACTGGAGCAGCAGCTCCATATCACTACAAGAATCCTCTATGACAAAGATTAAAATATTACTACAAAACAAATACAGGAGTGAAAGAACAACAAGAAGACAGAGTGAAACAACTTTCAAGAAAAGAAAACCAAAAGGTAGGCAGACAACATATGGGGCACTGGGGTGAAAAGAGAGCAGAGTCAACAAAAGACTATAGCAAGGAGAGAAGACCAAGTCAAGAGCAAGCCACACTCTCCTGCTCCACATCTGCTGTTATGGGTTCAAACCTAAGTTCAAGCTAACATAACATTCAGACCCTGAGATCCTTCCTGGACAAATAGTGGTCCAAGTCAAACCACACTCCTTAAAATTTCAAATCTGTGGAAAAGTCTGGAGTTCCAGGCCAGGGCAATTTGGGCTGAATCAGGCTGATCCATGTGGGCACAGAGGGAAGCCAGTAATCCCATTCTGGGATTGGAATGAGGACATAATTCAGGGTTTGGGGTGAGGACACAGTTTAATTGTGGGGGGGAGATCTTTTTGCCCAAAACTAAGGGTGGAGCTCAAGGACAGGACAATCAAAGATGTGCATGATTGAATCAAGGACACAGTGAGACAAAAAAACTGGGACTAGAATTTGATTAGCCCCTGACCTGATCAAGTTCAGAGTGAGACCAAATGCTTATACCCAAGCCTGAGGAAAATCTTTAAGTTATCTCAAGGGTCAATTGAATCAGTAGGGATGGGGGCTCTCAGAACTCTCAGCCCTCAAGTCATCTGGTAAACTAGTAACAATCCAGAAAATAAGGTAATAATAACATCAAGGAAAGACTGAAGTTTAAGAAGGTTCCCCAACTTCCCAGAAAACACAGCATACCTATAATTATATAGGAAAAAAAGAACAAACAACAAAAAATCACCTAAATCTAAAGACTTTTTATGGAGACAGAGAACAAGGTACAGACACAGAAGGGGAAAGTGAAAGCAAAGTAAACACAATCAAAGCCCAAATGAAAAATATGGATAGGACATAGCATCTCATAAAAAAATACAAAAAAAAAACAAAACAAAAAACACAAAAACATAACAATCCTATGAAGAGAGGCAGAGGAAAAGTTGGGGAGAGAAATGAATGTGAAAGTAAGAAGAAATGGGCCATTTGAAAAAGGAGAACCAAAAAATTGACAGAAGAAAATCAGACCTTAAAAATCAGAACTGACCAACTAGAAACTAATGATTTAATGAGAAACCAAGAAACAATAAAGCAGAAACAAAAGAATGAAAAATAAAGCAGAGGAAAACATGAAATATCTTATTGAAAAAAAAAACAACTAATCTAGGAAATAGACCTAGAAGAAACAAATTGAGAATTATTGGACTACCTGAAAGACATGATCAAGTAAAAACCTTGGACATTTTACTATGAGAAATTATCAAAGATAACTGCCCAGAGATCCTCAAACAAAAAAATAAAATTGAATTGAATCGAAATATTGAAATTGGAAGAATTTACAGATCCTCTGCAGAAAGAAATCCTCAAATGACAACTTCCAAGAATGTAATAGCTAAATTCAAGAGCCACCAAGGTAAGGAGAAAATACTTTAAGCAGCCAGAGAGAAACCATTCAAATACCATGGAGCTACAATCAAGATCACATAGGACCTAGCAGCTTCTACATTAAAGTCAAAATATGGAATGGGATATTATATTCAGGAAGTTAAAAGATTTGCGTTTACAACCCAAAGTCACCTATCCAACAAAACTGAATATATTCTTTCAGGGGACAAAATGGGCATTCAATAAGATAGAATATTTCCAAATATTCCTGATCAATAAACCAGACCTAAACAAAAATTCTGAAGTCCAAACAGGAGACACAAGAGAAGTCACAAAAGGTAAATAAGAAAGAGAAAATTTAAGGGACTCATTATGTTCAAAATGTTTATATGTCAACATGGAAAAAGGATTTCTGAAATTCTCAAAAATTACTCTTAGTAGTAGAGAAAATAGAAGGAATTTACTCAGGAAAAGAATGGAAAAGTAAGCTGATTATAATGATATGATGTATATAATGATATGATATATATGTAAATGTGCTGATATGGAACAATATGTATAATGACATGATATGTATGCATGTGAATTATATGGGAAAAAATCAAGGGCTGAAAGAGAGGGATGCACCAAGAGAAAAGGGAAGGGAGAGATAGAAAGGGGTGAATTATATAACATAAAGAGGTAAGAAAAATCATTACAGAGAGGGGAAGATAAGGGTGGTGATAGGCAATGCTTAAACTTTATTCTAATCTTAAATGGCTAAGAGATGGAAAATCAAATATATTCAGTGGTATATAGAATTCTATCTTACCCAACAGAGAAATATAAGGGGAATAGGACAAGGGAAGAGGAAGGTAATTATAGGGAGGGGGAACTAGGAGGCTGGCAAAAAGCAAAATATTGGTGAGGAGGAACAGAGAAAAAAGAGAATAGAGCAGGATCTAAAGGGCAAAAGATAATGGAGGGCAATAAATAGTAATCATAATGCTGAATGTGAACAGGATAAACTCACCCATAAAACTAAAGCATATAGCAAAGTGGATTAAAAACCTGAATCCTACTCTATGTTCTCTACAAGAAAGACATTTGAGACAGGGTGACACACATATTTTATCTCAAGATTTTTAATTTTTTCCCTTTCTAATTTTTGAAGTTTCAAGTCCAATTCATTGATGTCCTCCCTCTCTATTTTGTTTACATAAGCACTCAGAGATATAATTTTCCCCCTCAGTACTTCTTTGTCTTTATCCCATAGATTTTAACATATTGTTTCCTCTTTGTCATTCTCTTTAATGAAGTCAGTAATTGTTTCTATGGTTTCTATTTTGACCTACCAGTTTTGAAGAATTAGATTATTTAGTTTTCAATTAATTTTAAATTTGCCTTTGCATTGACCCTTATTAATTATAATTTTTATCATATTATGTTTTGAAAAAGTTGCATTTATTATTTTTTTCTAAATAAAATATAAACCAAAATGCTTGTGGAAATAATTAACAACTTTAGCAAAGTTACAGGGTAAAAAATAAACCCACATAAATCATCAACATTTCTATATATTTCCAGCAAAATTCAGCAAAAGGAGTTAGAATAAGAAACTCCATTTAAAATCTCTCTAGACAATATAAAATATTTAGTAATCTATCTGCCAAGACAAATACAGGAATAATAAGAACACAACTACAAGACACTTTTCACACAATTAAAATTGGATCTAAACAATTGGAAAAACATTGATTGCTCATGGGTAGGATGAGCTAGTATAATAAATCTTTCCCAAATTAATTAACTTATTCAGGGCCATACCTATCAAACTACCAAAAAACTGTTTTAATAGAATTTGAAAAGAAATAATCCAAAATTCATTTGGAAGAACAAAAGATCAAGAATATCAAGGGAAATAATGGAAAAAAATGTGAAGGATGGGGGCCTACTAGTACTGGATTTAAAACTACACTATAAAGTAGTGGTCATCAAAACAATATAGTATTAGCTAAGAGACAGGAGAGTTGATCAATGGAATAGACATGGGGTAAATGACCTCAGCAAGCTAGTGTTTGATAAATCTAAGGATTCCAGCTTTGGGGATGGGAACTCATTATTTGACAAAAAATTCTGGAAAAATTGGAAATCATTATGAGAAAAATCAGGTTTCAATCAACGTCTCTCACTTTATACCAAGATGAATTCAAAATGAGTAAATGACTTAAATGTAAAGGATGAAATCATAAATAAATTAGGTGAACATAGAATAATATACATTTCAGATCTGTGAGAAAGGAAGGAATTTATGACCAAGCAAGAGATAGAGAACATTATAAAATGTAAAATAAAAGATTTTGAATACATCAAATTAAAAAGGTTTTGTGCAAAAACAAACAAAACAATGCAACCAAAATTAGAAGGAAAACAACTCAGGGGAAGAAAATTATAACTACCAAATATATAAGGAACTAAGACAAATTTACCAAAAAAAAATAATAACAAGTCTTTCCCTAATTGACAAATGGTCAAGGAATATGAATAGGCAGTTCTCAGATGAAGAAATCAAAAGTACCAATAAACACATGAAAAAGTGATGTGATGGAAACTACATGGAAACAAATATTTTCATTAAATCCTTCATCCACTGATAGTTCCAGACACCACAATCATATGCTGTTTATAGAGAATCTCAGATGAGAAATTTAGTCAAGTAAGATAGAGTTCCAAGTCCATTCACTATGTTGATATCTGAACTTTATTGAGCATTTGTGATCCTTCTTTTCTTCCTACCAAGTCTGAGAGCTACTATATGACACCATTGTTGTACCTATTGATGGAGAAGGAGACCCTTACATAAATAGAAACTGCCTTACTAAGATAGGGTGATGATTGGTGAGACTGCTCCTTTCCTCACACAATACCATCATTTATACCCTTATCTTCTTCATGTTGATCAAAACAAAATGTATCTATGAGCTCTTTAAAATGAATGAGAAAGGATCACACCAGTAATTGAATAACTCAACTTTTTTTTGTCCTCTTTCCATGAAGAAGGGTTCAAGAGATAGGAAGTAGAAGAAACTCAGTTTAGAAGCCTTTTTGTGTTTCTACATTGAGGTCCTTGGCAATATTTGCTCTTGTTCTCAATGAAACACTGGTCCTTTTCTGTCCTACTGATCTTGCTACTTTCTTTTTCATTTTGTTTCCTTCTCCTTTGTATCAAAGAAAGTAGTGGTTGCTAAGCATTGTTTCCTTTTTTATGTTAGACATAGTTGACAGAGTTTTTGGAAAATGTAATATGGGAAAGGTAGGGGCACCTTCTGTGCCTCCAACATGAACATCAGGGAAGCAAAAAAGTACTTGTGAATTGATGGGAGTGGAAATCCCTAGTGAGACTACTCTGCAGGAGTATTCCTTAGGTAGCCGGAAGTGATAAGTAAAAGAAGTAGTAAATAGAGAGAGACATTTCTAACCCAAAGTTAGTACAAATGCCCTAAAATATAAAAGCTAACCCCCTCAAGTTAAGTTTGAGGTAGCTCAGTATGGAGAAGAAAATTCCTTTCTGGAATCTTTATGCACCAGTACATATTTACTCCCCCCCCTCCCCCCGCAATTCTCCTTACCTTTTCCCCCTTCAGAAACTGCTGCCATTTGGATGAAGATATCTTCAGTCAAAAATTCCCCTTTACTCATCACCTACATTTATCACACAAGTAAATATAATTATTATGTGTATTGAAGCAATGCTTTATGTCTTCATTTTATAGATTAGAACACAGAGAGGGCAAGGAAAGAAAAAGAGAGAAAAAAAAGATTTTTCCTAAGTCAATAATATCTTAAGTGGTTGAACTAAGATTTGAATTCAAATCACCATGACCATATTCAGTTTACAAAGGGCCTTAAAAGCCATTTTTCTAAGCCTCTGATTTTACAGAGAAAGAAAACTGAGAGTCTAAGTCTTTATGACCTGTTTAAGGTAGATTAGAGCACTATTCTAGGTAAAAGCTAGCATAAAATAGAGGCAACCCTGAACTTTGATTCTCTCACTCCAAAACCAGCATTATTCCTACTAAACAGGTTTTCTGACTCATATCTCAACATAAAATGTGACAGATTATCATATGATACTGAACTGCATCATTTGTTTCCTGAGGTTTCAAGAGGGAGAAAAAAAATTTTTTTGAATTATAGACAATGTTGTCCATAGAATAACAATCTACTAGATCAATATTGTATTGCTTGAAATTTCCTGACTTCTTGTATTATGTATAAATCTTTTTCTAGATGTTCTTAAGTAGGTATACATGAACTTAATTTTTGTTGTTGTTGTTTTAGAATTTTGCAAACTTTATTTCAATATTTTTATTTATATTTCTCTGTATTATTTTCATAAATTTAAAAACATTTTGAGATGATCCATTAATTCCATTCAATTGTCAAATGAGTACTTGATATCCCCAAAACTTACCAACTTTTGTCTTAATAATATAAATTATCCAATGCAATGAGAACTCTAGTCTTTTGTTGACTTTCCTCAAAGAAGTGGATAGTTAGTATAGCAAAATAATTTTAATAATAATGAATTTTTAAAGTAGTTTCTGATATCAAAATCTCAAATTCTTCCTGAAGTATTAACTTTTATAAACATTAGCAAACATAAAATATCTGAACTGATTTTGGTAGAGGATATCCTAATTGCTTTGGAGGAGGTTAAGTGCCCCAAGATAAGTCTTATATAGCAACTGATATTTGAGTTGACCTTTTAAGGAAACTGGATTCTAAAAGGTGGTGATGAATGAGAGAGAGACATGGTGAACATGCTTTTCTTTAAAAAAAAATTATTTAATTAATTAATTTAGAACATTTTCCATGGTTACAAGATTCTTGTTCTTTCCCTCCCTTAGCCCCATCTCCCTGTCATAGCCAACACACAATTCCACTGGCTTTTACATGTGTCATTGATCAAGACCCATTTCCATATTATTGATATTTGCTCTAGGGTGATCATTTAAAGTCTATATCCCCAATCATATCTCCCCATCAACCCTTGTGACCAAGCAGTTGTTTTTCTTTTGTGTTTCTATTCCCACAGTTCTTCCTCTGAATATGGATAGTGTTCTTTCTCCTAAGTCCCTCAGAATTGTCCGGGATCATTTCAGAGCTGCTAGTAGAGAATTCTATTACATTCGATTGTACTACAGTGTATCAGTCTCTGTGTACAATGTTCTCCTGGTTCTGCTCCTCTCGCTCTGCATCACTTCCTGGAGGTTGTTCCAGTTCACATGGAATTCCTCCCTTTTATTATTCTTTTTAGCACAAAAGTATTCCATCACCAACATATACCACAGTTTGTTTAGCCATTCCCCAATTGATGGGCATCCCCTCATTTTCCGATTTTTGCTACCACAAAGAGCGCAGCTATGAATATTTTTGTACAAGTCTTTTCCCTAATTATCTCTTTGGGGTACAAACCCAGTAGTGCTATGGCTGGATCAAAGGGCAGACAATCTTTTAGCACCCTTTGGGCATAGTTCCAAATTGCCATTGTAAAGAGGAAAAGGGGTTTATTTAAAAGGGTAGGATTTATATTTTAAGAATGTGGTCACCAAGAATTTAATTAATTCCAAAGAGGTTTTATTTACAATTTCATTACCAAATCTAGAAAGAGTGAAGCAAGAAATCAAAGAGAGAATAAGGTAATATTTCTTGCCTCAGCACTAAGTAATTTATCTCTAGCCACCCTTGGGCAGGGTGAGTTAGTTTCAGACCAGGACCTGGGGAAGCTTTTCTCAACAATAAGTTTTTTGTTTTTGTTTTTCCCCTGAGGTCAGTATCTTCAGAGAAAAACCAGCGCTTAAGAGTTAGCCTTTCACTCACCACGTATCAGTCCAGTCAGCAGATTCTTCTATCCTTCTTCATCAGACTCAACTTAAAAGCATGAAGAATTGAATTCTCTCAGGAAGTAACAGCTCCTTTCAAAGACATTTTCTCTCTCTTTTTTTTAAACCCTTACCTTCTATCTTGGAGTCTATACTGTGTATTGGTTCTAAGGCAGAAAAGTGGAAAGGGCTAGACAATGGCAGTCAAGTGACTTGCCCAGGGTCACACAGCTGGGAAGTGTCTGAGGCCAGATGTGAA